>NC_054544.1:24105336-24468077 GCF_017654505.1 Polyodon spathula | reverse complement strand
GACCAGGCAGCTCCCCCATACCCCTAGGTCACTCTCCCCTTCCCCACCACCGCTGCAGAGACGTAGGCGCCTCTCCTTGGAGGCGAGATGGTCACCGCCGAGGCGGCACAGTATAGGCACATTCACTCCCCCTCGATTCACCAGAAAGACGCCAAAGCTCGGCTGAGTGGGGCTTTGAGGAGCTTGCGCAAATGGTGAGGTCCCAGCAAACCATGCTGGAAACCCTGCTGAAGTCTCAGGACAGACTGCCCCCTACCACTGAGCATCCCAGCTTCCCCACTCCCGCTCGCCATCCCTGGCCCCACCTAGACCCCCAAGCCCAGGCAAGCTGTCATTTACAGCATCGAGGTCGGACGTGTCCGACCCCGCCACTTCAGTTGGGCAGGCCACAGCAAGGGGCTCCATACTGCCCCTTCCACAGACATCTCAGATGGAGGAGTTCTGGGCCCTGATGCAGCACTCAGCAGCGGCCACGGACGTTCCCTGGCTGGCAGAACAGGAGGGGAAGGGTAACCACTTTCTAAAAAAGAAAGGACACCCACAACAAGCCTTCCCTTTGTGCCAGGACTTTATAGAGCTGGTTCACTCGTCTTGCAGAAACCCGGCATACACTCCCTCAGGCTCCAGAACAATGGAGTCCCTGTTACACACCGCAGGAGCCCAAGAAGCTGGCACAGGCATGTTTCCTCCTATCTGGGACACGGTCATGGTGCTGGTGCGAGGATCCACCTTCACCAGAAGGTATAAAGACCCTATCTGCCCATTCAAGCCATGCAGGACTACTGACGCCATGCTCAAAAAAGTGTAAGCATCAGCGGCATTGTCAGTACGAGCGGCAAATGCAATGGCCATACTGGTGCTCTACCAGTTGCAGCTAGTGGCGAGGCTGCAGTAATGGGCAACAGAGACGGACATGGGGGAGCTTCAGGCAGTGGCAGTGACTGACCTAATGGGGGAGTTAGATCAGGCATCAGGCAGGTGTCTAGTGGTGCTGGTGGCTGCTCGCTGAAATCTTTGGCTAACCCAAGCCAAGGTCGTGGAGACCGAGAAGGTTGCATTGTTAGCTGCCCCTAAAACATTGGGGCAGACACATTTGGAGCGACCATTGATGTGAGTCTTGAGAGGTCCCACAAGACCACGAAGGTCACTTCCAAATTCTCATGCCTTCCTGCTTACCGCCAGCACCCTAGGTGGCCTTCACAGCCTCCAGGGGCAACTGGGCCTGAATGCTGCCCTCCATCCCAGACCAAGCAAGCAGGCAGAGGAAGAGCTGGCAGTTAGGGACCACTGCCATCCAGGGGTAACCAGTTCCCCGGCTGGAGACCGAGGCCTAAGAAAGACATGCCCCTTCCAAGCCCAAGGGAGCCCACCCCTGAGGGAATCCAGCTGTCTCCTTCCCCCCTCACGACCGGACTGACCCAAAGCAAACACCCATGGCAAGGCTGCACCCAGGACTCCTGGGTGCTATCGACTATGAGACACGGTTATGCTCTACAATTCCACTTAGGCCCGCCACCCTTCAAGGGTGTGCTCCTTACCACCATCGAACCAGTGGGTGCGATTCTTCTTCAACAGGAGATTGCCAATCTTCAAAAGAAGAATGCTGTATGCTTGGTGAACCCAAGCGATGCCCTCTAGGTACTTCCCCTGGTGTCCAAGAGGAACAGCGGTTTCAACCTATTCTGGACCTCAGGGTCCTCAATATGTTCCTCAAACAAAGGAAGTTCAACATGTTGGCCGCACAGCGTATCTTCCAGTCCGTCCAGCCGGGTGACTGTTTCACATCAATCACCCTGCAAGATGCCCACTTCCATGTCCCTATCCGTCCCGTGCATAGAAAATATCTACGCTGCACCTTTCAAGGCAAAGCATACGAATTCTGCATGCTGCTGTTTGGCCTCTCGCTGGCACTCCGAACATTTTCCAAGTGTATGGATGCAGCACTGGCTCCACTCAGGCTGCGGGCAGGTTGTACCCAGATGGCTGAGGCACCCCTGGTTTGCTCTCCTCTCCAACATGTTGTTGGGCCAACTGTGGCAGCTCCTTCTCCGCAAGGACCTCCTGAGCCAAGCGGAGAGGCTATTATGGCATCTGAACCCAGCCCTGCTCCGACTCTGGAACTGGTCGTTGAACGGAGCTGTCTATCCAGACGAGGTTTGCCAGATGCAGTGGTAGAGACACTACAGTCTGCTAGGGTGCCTAGTATTCATATAAATGGAAAGTTTTCCAAGACTGGTGCATTGCTGAGGGTCACAGTCCTGTGACCTGCCCCATTGAGACAATCCTAACCTTCTTACAACACCTCTTTGATGCAGGAAAATCTGCATCCACTCTGGTTTACCTGGCAGCAATATCAGTGTGCCATGATACAATTGACTCTGTGTCCCCTGGGGCACACTTCCTGGCAGTGCAGTTTCTTAAAGGGGCCCGAACGCTCCGTCCTCCGATGAAAAGCATGGTCCCTAAATGGGATCTGGAACTTGTGCTGTTTCCCTCAAAGTGGTGTTTTTATTAACCATTACGTCTGCCAGAAGAGTAAGTGAGCTTCATGCACTGTCCATCGATGACACATGTATGGCTTTCACTAGAAATGACTTGCGAGTAACATTAAGAACAAACCCAGTCTTTTTGCCAAAGGTGGTCTCATCATTCCATACTAACCAACCAATGGTTTTGGAAAGTTTCAGACCTCCCCACATGAGTACCATAGACAGCACACGCTTTGCCCGGTCCAGGCTCTTCACTGTTACCTGGATAGGACAGCGTCCTGGAGACATTCCAACCAGCTGTTTGTCTGCTATGGGTCCCGCTTTAGAGGTCAAGCCCTATCGAAGCAACGTCTAGCGCACTGGGTGGCAGATGCCATAAGCTTGGTGTATGAACTGCCGTGGGACACTACGGCCCATTCTACCAGGAGCCAAGCGACTTCATGGGCTCTCTTTCATGATGCCTCCTTAGATGACCTTTGCAATGCTGCTACATGGACAGGTAGTCAGACATTTGCTTGTTTTTACCGCCTTGATGTTGAAACCGAGCAAGGCCCTCTCTGGGCTCTAGTGTTGCAGGCAGCATTCCCTTTGGCGTCATGAGGGCTCTGAGGCTATCACCGTGAGGCTGTATTGTCGATAATCTAGAGCCACGACAGCTTTGATACAGCTTCCCATTCGGTAATGGTTGTCATTCCACTTGAAAGGGAATGTTAGGTTATTACCATAACCCTGGTTCCCTGAAAAGAATTACAACCATTACCCTTTGAGGTTGTAGCCCATTACCCTTTGAGGTTGTGTCCCCAGCTGACCTTCGATTTCAAATGAAAATGGTGATATGCTACTGTGAGGATGTCCCTCTTCAGCAGGAGGTGTGAGGGACTTCCTCCTCACAGCAGGGCCCTGATAGAGCATCTTTTTTATATATGCTCAGTGATTGACAGTTAGAGAGGCTCTTCCCGTTAGGTAATGGTTGTCATTCTTTTCAGGGAACCAGGGTTATGGTAATAACGTTTTGCTGAAAACTAAGTGATCATTATGCATTTCTTAACTACAGTACAGCATAGTGTTTATTCAATTTTCTAAAATATGTATTAATTAGTGAAACAGATTTGTTAGCATGAAACATGTTGAAAGTAGTAATTTGTCTTAATTTAATCTAGAAGACAACTTCTACATGTCTGAAGAAGCTGTTCCAAGTTTTAAATTGGTTTTATTCTCCTTGAAATAATTATTTTGTTATCTCAACAAAGGTTGCTGTGAACTTTATTGCATCCTCTCCTGCTCTATTAGTAACAACATTTCAATTGGGCATTATGCTGGTGTACAAGCAAAGTCATGTAAACAAGCTTGAGCAAAACAGCCAGGGATTAGCTATTAAGCACAACTGACATTTTCAATTAGGCATGCCCATTTTCAAAACTCCCATTCTGTACTCTTTCTTATACTTAGCTGTTTCTCACGTTGCTCTTAATGAGCGAGACAGGTTTTATAGGTGAACTGCTGCATAAGGAACAACGTGAAAATGTTTGAAAATATATCCATGTTTTTTTTTTTCCTAATGTTCACATTTTTTAATTAAAATAAAGTTTTCAAATGACATGTAAAACCTTTTCCTGCAGTAGCTCAAGTGGTATGAAGCTGGTTTTCCTGCTACTTAAACCCTACTCTAAAATAAAATGTACATATATGATGAGTGGATAATAATGCTGTTTCAGTGAGTGGCCAGTTACTCTGGCTCTGTAATATACATATTAAAAAGAATTAACATTATATGAGTTTTGATTCGTCTTAATTGTGCGGTATAGTGTGCAAGACCTTTCTTACTGATTTAGTGCCACACCGGGGCAAGTTGGTGTTGGTCCATGAGCATCTTTATTGAGTAAAACATCTGAAAATTATAATTACTTTTATTTTTATTATGACATATATATATATATATATATATATATATATATATATATATATATATATATATATATATAGTACCACGACAGGGAGGGGGTTAATATCCCCCCTGCCAAAAACATGTGCTTATATAAGTTTTTGTATAATTATTGATTGTGTTCCTTGTTTAATTATCACCCGCACCTGGGAAGTATTGTAGATTAGTGCCAGGTGCAGGGTATACAAGAGGTGAAGTCAGTCTGCATGAGACGGCTGAGTAGAAGGAAGTAGAAGTGTGTACCTGTAAATTAATGCATTTACCCGTCACATGTGATTTCCTACTCCGTCACCAGTTTTCTGATCCAAAGCCTGATACAAATCTCTTCAGTGTTACAATTTGTTTGAATATCTGTCACAGCTCGTTTTATTCTTTTTCTTGCATGCAAAAATCTGTCTGTTTTTAATGTGCAGTTACACAGCGCTCCCTCTCCAGTTTCACCTGACAAAAATCAAAGCCAGTCAGACAACTATCAGAAAGCCATCCTTAAAAGACATTTTAGGACAGACTTTGATGAAATGAGGCCACTATCACGTACATATGAAATTAATACATTGTTGTTTGTGCAATTGCTAAATCCACATATTTTTGGTTTTGGTTAAAAAAATAAATAAACAAAGCAAAAAAAAATGCCTTGATATCTTAACATATCAAAGTGTAATACACATTTAGTTGTTGTAATACTAAACATGCTATTATTTTATTGGAAGGTTATGTATTGACTCTTTATTGTGTACGGAGAATCTCACTCATGATCCGGAGGTCTTAAAACAACCCAATCCACGCTACACGTCTCGTCAGGTTATTAGCCTCTTTCTTGGGATAGTTTGCAGTTTACAATGAAGATGCAGTATACAGTTTACACTTGGTGTTTGTGTTAGGTCTTCAAACCCACTGTCCTTGAAATGCTTCTAAGGAAACCCCCTTTTTCCTTTATCAACTTAAACGCTCTATCACTCTGTGGTAGAAATACAGTACGCTTTCTTATAGGTATATCTACCTCAGATAATTAATGTAAAATGCTAAAGGTAAAGGGAAACATGCTATATCCTATGTTCGGAGAAAGGGCAGGTTATAAATGTAATAGGAAATATTTCTCCACCACTAGCTAAAATGAAAGTGCACTCTACCCATTTTAAGGGAAACTTCAATGTTTCCCCAGACCTGGGAAAATTGAACGTGTGTGTAAGTGAAAAATGGGCCTTGAGATAAAGCAGAACATGCGCTGGGTTATCAGCTCTATTGGCAGAATGTAGTGCTCACTGGTCTACAACACACTGCAGGACTTTTTTGGCCACTTTAAAGAACACTTCTTCAGTAAGACAATTTTAATTGGAATTGATTGGCCTTCATGCATGGTAAACATGAAAGGGTATTTTTCAGCTGAGTTCTCCAATGATGGACTGTCCTGATTTCAACTAACATTGAAGGGAAAATGACCGGCTACTAAGCTTGGTAGAGTAATCATTTCCCAGGTCTATATTTCATGTCCTCCATTTACGAGCTGACATATATTGAAATGGCAGTTGCATTAATACACGGTGCACTACAATTAACTTGTTCATAAAGAAACGATTTGTTTTATTTTATTTATGAAAAGGGAAAGACTGTTTTGCAATTACCCGAGATCTGTCTTATGTGTTGTTTGATTTGAGACCAAGACTATGTATCATCGCTTTGGTTTAATTGCTTTTCTGTTATTTCGTTTTTTAAATACCACCCATTAATCACTGGAGGGATAATACTCAGTTTCATCCATTAAACAGGAGATGCCATTAACTCTGTTCCAATACAAATGGAAGGTAGTAAAAGGCTGGATTATGACCAAGCAACTAGAAGAGGCCTTTGCTAAATCAGGTTCACATACCCGTTTCTTCTAATGGGACAACATGACCTTATTTTAATCAAACGTTTGTGACTGATTACAACACTTACAATACCTAGCTACATGAACAGCATAGTAACAATAATAATAACCAGCTACGACACAAACATTTCTGTCTGAAAAATATTTTTTTCTGGAATAGATCATGGTAATTAATCTACACAGAAACACAACAGAGAAGCACACAGAACATATTACTGTAAGATAAGTAATAAGTACAAAATAATTAAAAGAAACAGGTATATATGTTCTAATCCAAGGCTATTATTGTAACATGGCCAGGTCCTGTTGCAGGTGATTACCCAGGATCTGGAAAGTATGGGGATGATTTCAGTTCACGTTTCATGATTGGAGAAGTTTTGCATTGCCTACATTTGCTACCAAAAATTGTTGCCCATTTGTCATTTCTGTAAATGAGTTCCTCCAAACACATGGAATCTGTACCAGCAGGTACATGTAGAGGGTAAACATGCAACACCTGTCAGTGTGATGAGGAGTAGTTACATCTAGTACATAGAATGTCATGACTTATTGTGACTGAAACCATGCGAGATACTTCAGGACAAATTTCAGACAATTTGGTGAGAAACTCTGCAACATCTTGCTATTCACCTCTATTGAAGGGTTCTCCTAAGAAGTGACAAATGTCCACAGTAGTTAGAGATGCAGTGGATGGCAAGTGTTCATAGTTGTGAACAAATCTCCTGATAGCCTCTTGTTGACTGTGTTTTAATGAATCCTTCAGAGGCTGCAAGTGAAGAAAGAACTGCAATGTTGCATTTGCATAAATTGAGGTTAAATTCAGGTTGCTCTAGCCTCTGAATGGATGTGTAATTGCAAGTGTTCTCTTAGAAGATTGAGGCTTTTGCTGTTCCTGAACATTAGTGATGGCTCGTTGAATGAAATGCACTCTATCTTTTACCTTGTGTGTGTTGGTCTCCTTCAAACTTATCAACTTAGGGAAATAAATCCCTCTGAGCCTATTGTACTCTGCAACTGCAGTTTGAGGTGTCTTAATGCAGGTGGGGTCAAAAAGCTGATAATGTGGACAACGTTTAAGGATGCAACTCTGGAAAGTGCAACAAAACTTTTTCCATAGTAGGAAATGGAGTTACCAAGTTCCATTCTAACTGTTTTTAGAGTCTTATCCTGGCATTTGTAAATGATGATTGAATGAGCACCAAAGACTGGGAACTGCTCTTGAACAATGTACACTCTGTCCATGATTTCAAACTTTGAGCGTAAAAGTTCAAAGGTATGGGTAACTCCATTGTTAAATTAGATGGTTATAGTTTGTGTTTTCCAGATAGTAAGAAACAGCTTGAAGCAAACATTGATAATGGATAATTGCAAAGCATATGACATGGTTTATTTAGATTTCCAGAAAGCTTTTGACAAAGTCCTGCATAAAAGATTAATTCTGAAACCGAACGCAGTAGGGATTGAAGGAAATGCATGCACATGGATTAGGGAGTTGTTAACATGTAGAAAACATAAAGTACTGATTAGAGGAGAAACCTCAAAATGAAGTGAGGTAACCAGTGGAGTACCACATGGATCAGTATTAGGTCCTCTGCTATTCCTAAATCTACATTAATGATTTAGATTCTGGTATAGTAAGCAAACTTGTCAAATTTGCAGACGACACAAAAATAAGAGGCGTGGCAAACACTGGTGCAGCAGCAAAGGTCATTCAAAATGTTATAGACAGCTTTCAGAACTGGGCAGACACATGGCAAATGACATTTAACAGAGAAAAGTGTAAGATACTACACACAGGCAATAAAAATGTGCAATATTGTGAGAATATTTAATACATATGGACAGAAAGGTACATGAACTCGTAACACCATATGTATTACACAACTGGAGAACATTACATTTTAAAACCAAAAACTGCCAAAATGACCACCAAGGGGCTTCTAGTGTTAATATGACATTTTTCTGTCTTGCTATTTATGAATTTATTTATACATTTATAATATAAACATTAATTTCGATATTTATTTATTAAAAAAAAAAAAGAAAAATTAAATTTAAAAAAAAAAAAAAATTATTCCTTTATTTAACTTTTAAATGAGGAACTACAATTTCTCAGAGATCAGAGATTTAGACAAGGAAGCTACAAGCAAATAAAACATCTTAACAACTGCCCAGTGGTGCAGCGGGCAAAGGCCATGTGCTCTTCAAGCATGTCATGTTGCAAGTTCAAACCATGGTAATTAAAATAAATAAATAAATAAATAAATTCTGTGATATGTGATTTTTTAGAACATAAATACATTGTTTAATACAAATGGTATGGATATCAAACTGCTTGTGATCCCTGGTTTATTTTGACTGTGACCAACTTGTGGAATCGGCTTTTTTGTTTGAATAGTCGGTACACACTCTTAAAAAAGTAAATGAAAGAAGAACAATTTTACCTTAGTTTGACGACTTATATCTCAATGTGTATGAGAGGTATTTACATTTTTTTCACATTTGATGCAAGAAAGTTTCAGACTTTTTTTACTGTACAGTTGGTAATTCTAAGTGATTTAGTTTTGCTGCTAAAACATGGTGAAAACAGCAAAACTCTTGGAGCTGTATTACTACCATTCCTATCAATTACAGTTGTTTCAAACAAGATTTCCTAACTTGTACAAGAAACTACCATTCCTCTTAATATGTGTTTTAATATATATGTTTTTACAATATGTATAAATATCAAGAAGCAAGTGGAGATAAGCAGATAATGTTTCATTAACTACATTTATGAGTTGTTTTCCCTTATTACTGATAATAATGGAATGAAAAACTACTATTTTTTTTATAAATATTTATTTTGAGAAAATAATCATGAGTAGTGTCCATTATTGCTTATAAAGAAAAATCACTCAGGCAATTACTCAAGTGAAACAATGATGGAGTTTCCATGTGGGTCAATTTGCACGTGAAATGGCAATGTGCGTGCACGTTTGGGAGAATTACTCAGGTAAATCAGGTTTTGTTTTAAATCTCATTTACTTGTGTAAATAACAAAACACACAGGAAAATCCAGGCCCAGTTTCGCATGTGTAAATGTTAATAAGCGTGTTTATCCATAACTAAATATTGCAAGGCAGCAGGTCAGTTGTTACTGTGGATTCCAAGATGGCAGAAAGTAGTGGCTGTTTGGCGATTTTGTGATTAGCAGTGGTGTAGTTCACCTAATGCTAATGCAGGCAGCTTTTTTATTGTCGTTTTTTGCTGTCCGGTCTGTCATGTTGTATAGCTCTTGTGGGTTTACAGTTCTGTATAAAACCACTTACTATGAACTGCATTATGCCCTTGTTATAGCATTAAAGCAGCTGCTTGAGAATACCCTTGCTGTAAAAACTATGCTAAAGTTAAACATGAAGCGCAAGTGAGCTGCTTAAATGTCTAATGAATTAATTCCCGTTCTTTTTTTGATCACAGCTATGTCCAAAGATGTCATTAGCCAGCTCGATCACCCAAAACAGTGCAGCAACATCTAAGTTGTTGATACCCCCTCAGAACTGGCCAAATAAAATTGCAAATGTACATATTGATTGTGCTTTATTTGTTTGCATCATTAATATTTAACACAACAGTAAATCCAACACAACTTACAAGAAAGGAGAGAATCTCTGACAGCACGAACCTCCGAACGCTGCTGTCCAATTGAGACTGGTGGCTGAGGTAACCTTCCCCAGTTGCCAAGTCTGCTTATAATAAGTGGGACTGGGATTGTTTTTGGGTGACGTGGGTTGGATTTTGCATAACCACCCATACTCTAACATATTTAGAAAGACAGTGCTGCTTTTTTTTCTCGTGAGACTTGGCAACACCAGTAACCTTCCCTGTGTGGCTCACAGGCAGCCTGATTCCTGAACATCTCATTTTGTTGTTAACAAGAGTTTGTGCAGGATACAGCAGGCAATGGCAATTTTGGGAACGGACTAATGCACTTCAGTCCATTTCATCAGTATCTGCCACCTCTCTTTCAAGTGCCCACTAGTCATATTTGCCCAAGCGTGGTGTTGAATGCTTCCTTAGCAGCTGTCAGCCGTCCGGACGGGTAGGGTTTCTAAGACAGGGTAGTATAATCGTAAATCTCGAAAAACTACTCACTTCTAAATTTTTTGTAGTCATTTTTGTATTACTTTAGTATAAATACATGTTAATTTGGATTCGTATGTTGTTTTTTTCTGACTTTATGTGAACGAAAAGACACAAAAGCGCCCGTTTTCTCATTGGAAATAGTGATATTTTGAAATTTACCTGTCCTGGTCACAAAATTTGTGGGGAATAATAGCTATTTTCTATACTTTTGAGGCATAAGCAATTAGGAAATAACACTTACTACCCAGGAACAAAAATTGTGTTACATAGTGTTATTAACCAACAGGCACAAGGTATTTTGCTTTATTACAGCAGCTTAGATTCACTTTACCAGTTCTCTGCACATGGAAACTACATTTTCACAAAATTTCACTAGTAATATTCAAAAAACAGTTGAAGTTCAAAAAGTTCTTCACGCATAGCTAATTTACGTATCAACCACCACCTTTCCCATTCATTTGCTTGATGTCGGGTGAAAAGCCTGGTTTACTCAAGTAAAATAAATTGAGTCAACGGAAACCCAAAAAGGTATTTTACATAAGACATTTTTCTCGTGTAAATGTCTCGAGTTTAAAAAAAAAAAAAAAAACTTGCATGGAAACCCCATGAATGTCTTGTAATATGCCCAAACATCAATATTTTCAACAAAACTTTCAAGAAGTTTTGTAAGGTCCAGCAGATCACAGAATACTACATGTTATACATGTATCCCTAAGCATAAGCATAAGCATAAGCATAAGAAGAAGAAGAAGAAAAAGAAGAAGAAGAAGAAGAAGAAAAAGAATTTAAAAAAATACTTAACATTAAAAAATTAAAAAACCAACAAACTAAGCAAAAAAGTTTGTATGGTTTCTGAAATACTTTATGTTCCGTAGTGTTCTGAAAAAATGACAGCTATTCCAAGATGCTACTGTAATAAAGACCCTGGTCCTGGGGGAGCATCCCGCTGAAAAACATTTGGTTCTTAAAGGGTTAAGGGATTTCGGTACAGTTCCTGAAAACCCTAGCAATGAAACAATTTTATTCTCTCAGTTTTCCCATTCTGTTTTAAAAAAGGCCAAATAATTTTTAATACAAAGTGGATATGAGATGGTTGTTTAACAGATGAGGCTCCATTTGCCCACTATTCTGTGTCAGCAACCCACCTGATGTGCTGCCATCCTGTCAAAAACAAAAGATCACTTACCAAATGATGTATTTGTTAACTGCAGTGCTAGTCTCAAGATTATGGGACAAGTATATATGGGGCCACTAAGCTTAGCAAACACCCTTGTGGGAGAATGATTGAAATATCAAAAGGTTGAATTGTTACAAGATAAAAATGTTGCTTTTCAAATAATGTGAGCATAGTCTACCATTCGATGCAATGTTAAATCATTCCATCTTGAAGTAAAAGACAATAGATTTATTTTCTTCAGATCCCCAGAGTTGCTGCCATATGCTACTATCATCAGTGTGATTTGGCCAAAGTCAAACCAACTCACACAATATTTAGTTTTACAGTTGGGTTTGCAGGCTCTACTAGGCTTTAGCTTACATTTATTGGTGGGTTTTTCCTGTTGCCAATACACCCACTTCGAATTGAAAAGCAGATTCCACTGTGTGGAACCAATGCAATATTGAAAAGGATATCATATGTCCTTGATGTCTGAATGGAATTCAAAGGTTACTTTATTAACATAATTTCAAAATACCATGGACCTGCATGACATATGAAATATATAAAAACCAAGTAAGTGTTCTTTAACAATCTTTACTTTGAGGACAGGTAGTTAAAATAATAAATTCTCGCTAGTCCAGAAAAAGACAGTTGTGAGAAAACTGCAAATCTTTCTCAAGACGTGTATGAATTGTTATACACAATCAAAAGTCTTAAAATTAATACATTTACATTTTGTTAAAAAAAACTACAGCCAGCCATTTCTGTGTTTCTCAGTATGTGTTTGTTTAAAAAGACCCTACATGTTCTATTAACAGTTCTTTCAATAGATTTCACATATTCTGTTTAGAATAGTTATTGTCATTTGTATAATATTAAACATAACATATGGTGTCACAGATCCCAATTTAGCACTAATCTAGAACTGCCTTACCTAAAGTAACATTGGATGGTCCAAGATTAGTTCTAATTGGCATCTGTGGAGCCAGCTGAACAAATCTAGATTTTACTTATATTTTAATATGTATTCTGCACCTCATTATATTGAAAGTACAATTAGGCAAAGCTCACAACTAGCAACTATGTAACTAGAACTACGACTGCCTCACAGGCTCTGTGAGCAGCTTTGGTATATCTTATTCAGGTTTCTGTGTCTTTAGGTGGTAAATATCCCACAGTAATGATTACATTTCTGTTTACGTTTTCACTGAACTTAAAAATGTTAACTACTTAACAATTAAGTAAAATATTTTCACACTTTACAAACGTCAACAGCTTCTCAAGTTATTTTACTGTGTGGGTTCTGTGTCTAAAGTATTGGAAGCATTTTGAATCAAATTCTTATCAATAGTTGAAAATCAGGCTAATGTCACACAGTGTTTATAAATGATTCACTCATCTTCTATGACAGGTTTCACAGTTTAGCTGGAGTTAAGTAGGTATTCTCAATATTGCTTTTAACTTTATATAACAACTGCGTTATTACTGAAAATGCAATTGCAGGGAGGATTGGAGAGTTCACGAAGGTTGAAGGTTAAAGAAAAGAAGAAAATATTGAATGGAAATATATGACAGGTGCTTGTGTATATCTCTTCAAGACAGGCTCCTGAACAGAATTATATGGAGGAGTCGATGGTAATCATATGCTGTAGCAGGGAATAATGGTAAAAAAGTTTAAAATAGTTTAGAAGAATGTAGTTTAGCTCACAGGCCCACCACAACCCCCCACCTAAAAAAAAAAAAAAAAAAAAAAAAAAACACATGCACAATTGTTGTTTAGTGTGCATGTGTTGTGTGTGTGTGTTTAGTGTGTTGTTTTAGTGTAATGTATTTTATGCTTATACAGTAAATGAAACTCATCCATAATTATTAAACACTCACTTGTGCTGAATATAGAGATGATCAAATAATCAAAAATTTAGTGACCAATGTTTTTAATTTTAAGAACAGAAGCAAACTGGGTCTTAAACTAACCAGGTAAGGGGAGGTTTATTTGAAATGCAGGCGCTGTCGATACGATTACAAAAAGATTTATATTTAATTTATTTGTTTCCAGGGGTCTATTGGAGTTGTTATAATACCTTATAATTGCTGTATTAATGGCAAGGCATTAAATATGAACAAATATCAGATACATCAGTGTCTGAAAACACCACACTACAGTACTGCATGTATACTGTACAAAGAAAATCAGTGAACATGATTGCAAAACAAAGCACTATAATACAGTATTTGGCAATTTTAAAAGCAATTCCAAGTTTTCTCTGTCTATGTGAAAGTAACCCGAGCACTCGTGTGTTATGCTTGCACACAAATTGGCTTCAGAGGGCACCAAAAAAATTGTGTTCCAGCTCTTTAATGGTACAGTAATTATATTAATCCCTTACTTTCTTTTATTTAACATGTTTAAACTGGATAGTTAAGTGAAGCGACAGCATGTAAAAAGTGAAACTGAATTCTTAAATGCAAAATCTTTTTTTTGTTTTTATCAGCTACTGAATCCATTCTGTCCTGCTAAGAGCTGAATTTACTGTTTTAGACCTATAATAAAATGTGCACTGAGCAGTTTCCAGCACTACCGTTCAGTTGGTACCTGCATGTGCAAATCAAATATGTCATAGATCCAGTTAATAGAGAGTATCTGATCTTACTGGATCGGACATGAGAGGACCTACTGTATAGCCCGATCTACTGTAAAGCCTAAAGCTCTAGAGTTTTATTATTATTTATTAAGTGTTTAGTTTTATTATTCATTGTGTATTTGTCTTGTCACTTTTCACTGTTTTGGATAGTTTTCCTTTTTTGTTTTATGCACACCCCTGCAACCAGAGACGAATTATCACCACACCTGAAAGTGATAATCAGCAGCTGGTATGGCTTATAAAACCACAAAGATGAATGGAACTTAAATCCAGCAAAACAAGACCAGGAAGAAGTGGAAATAAAGGGGGACTGACAAGCTGAGCAGCCGCTGTAGTAAAAGGCTAGAACTCAGGAGGACGGTGAGAAAAATAAAAATAAATTCAACCTACAGGAAGAAGGGAAAGTTGGCAGCGCCTACTGTTTGGGGACGGAGTTTGCTGACCATGGGTAACTGTGGACCACGTGATTTCTGCAGACAGGCTGATTTACTTTGCTGGTCGAAAGTGCAAGGAGAGACTTTTTTCCCTGTATAAGTTTCAATGCTGGTTTGTTTTAAAGTTCAGTTTGTCTGCCCCTTTTGCTTGTTTTTACTGATTGTTGCTGCCTTTCCTTGGTTGTATCCAGTTCTTAGTACCTTTTTGTTTTAACATCTTTTTACTATTGAACTATCAATGAGGAGAGGGACCTGAGAGTGCAGTTAATGCCTAATTAGGCCCACACTTGTAGCTCATTCCAACCACTTAGCTCTCCCCCACAGCTGTCCTATATAAGGGCAGCAGTTGTTTGTTTCCAAGTCATTTTTCTTTTGACTTGAAGAGCACTGTAGAACTGTCTTGACCTTTGCTGCCTTCATCATTGCCCATTGATTTGGGCTTGGTATTTGGACTTTGAAAATGTTAGTAGCAGACTCATGTAAGGTTTGAGACACAAGTCCATATTTCTTTACAAAAAACCTCTATGTAACCAGCACTGTAAAAAAATGTTTTAGTTTGTGACAAGGCCAGAAACTCATCAAAAGGTATTGACTCGATCAGTCACTGCCATCTTTATTCTTAGAAAGCCACAAAGGCATGTTCTTTTTCTACCAGATACAGACAATCTGAGGGCTGGATGTGTGCCTCATTGGAGTGGCAATGTGATACATGTGCTTTTGCATCATTGCTTTAAAGGCCATTTTGGCAGTAATTAGAAAATATCTATCTCAATGTATTTTAGAGGTTTCAGCTGACTTTCTAGTGGAAGATTGCAGTGCATACAATCACACTCGAAGTAGGGATACATTTCGGCAATCTATCAGACACCACTACTTGTAATTGTAATGGCTTGAACTCTCTGCCCTGTGATCCTGCAGAAGATGGTCTATCTCTGACAGCTGATAGTGGATAGTGTACAAGATGAAACGTGATTTTAGTTTTGTATTCATTTTGCAACAAAGTGAAAATAGAGGATACTGAATGATCGTTCTTGGTGTACAGTTTTTATTCGCCAGAGGAGGACGTCCCAGTAAACGGACATCCTCCGGGGGAATCAATACTGTATACCATGAACGATCATTCAATATTCTGTTAATATCACAAGAACATTTTTAAAATGAACAGTTATTATATTGCCTGGTGAATCTTTACTTTCCCATGCTAGATATACACACGCTTGTTGTAATAAAACATGTTATACAACCAGCAACCAAAATGGTGCAAGGTTTAGGTATGATGAGGTTTAGGTAAAAGCATAAACAAGGAATTATGTTCCCTGAAATATCCGACTGCAGACAATCAAGATATTTTTTGAGCATGTGACTGGTAGATAGCTCTCCCATTGAATATGGTGTAGTTTGGACAGCTGCTAAGGGAACCATTACTTTATATAATTTTATTCAGTGGCACTATATACAGTGCCGAGAAAAAGTTTGTGAACCTCTTAGGATTTTCACATATTTCACACCTAAAATGTTATTGGATCTTAATCTAAGTCCTAATAACAGATAAAAATAACCTGATTAAACAAATGACACAAAAACAAACTACTTTTTCAACATTTATTTATCCACAAATGATTCAACATTCAATATCCATGTGTGAAAAAGTATATGAACCTTTAGATTCAGTAACTGGTGGCACCCCCTTGAGCAGCAATGACTTCAACTAAATGTTTCCTGTAACTGTTGGTCAGTCTCTCACATCGGTTTTGATGAATTTTGGCCCATTCCTCCTTACAGAACTGCTTCAACTCGGTGACATTTTAGGGCTTCCTTGCATGGACAACTCGCTTCAGGTCCTGCCACAACATTTCGATAGGGTTTAGTTCTTGGCTTTGACTAGGCTATTCTAAAATGCAGAAATTCTTCTTCTGCAGCCATTCTTTTGTAGGTCTGCTTGTATGTTTAGGATCATTGTCTTGCTGCATGACCCATTTTCAGTTCAGCTTCAGCTCACAGACGGATGGCCTGACATTCTCCTCTAGAATCTTCTGATACAATGCAGAATTCATGGTTGTGTCAATGATGGCAAGCCATTCAGGTCCTGAGGCAGCAAAGAAGCCCCAAACCATCACACTCCCACTACCATGCTTGATGGTTGGGGATGAGGTTCTTCTCTTCGAATGCAGTTTTTGGTTTTCGCAAAACATAACGTTTCTCATTGAGGCCAAAAAGTTCTACCTTTGACTCGTCTGCAATGTTCTTTTTAGATAGCAGTGGTTTCCTCCTAGCTATCCCTCCATGAACACCATTCTTGTTCAGTCTATTTCTGATAGTTGAGTCATGAACACTCAGATTAACCAAGGTGAGAGTGGCCTGCAGTTCCTTGGATGTTACTCTGGGGTTCTTTGTTACTTCCTTGATGATTTTCTGGTTTGTTCTTGGAGATTTTGGTAGAACGACCACTCTTGGGTAGTGTGATTGTGGTCTTGACCTTTCTCCATTTGTAGACTATCTGTCTGACAGTGGATTGGTGGAGCCCCAAATCCTTAGAATGATTTTGTAACCTTCTAGACTGATGAACATCAATAACTGTTTTTCCGATGTCTCAGAGACCCAAAGTGTCTGGTCTTTATATAGGGTGGGGCCTACTACATTCACCCCTGAAGATCTATCTAATTATTTAAACACCTGATTCTAATTGTCCCCTTAATTGAGCTGATAAAACCAGGGGTCCACTTACTTTTTCACATACCCTGAATCTTAATTACTCATTGTTTTTTCTAATTCATACATCATTTTGTTTCCAAAGACATGGAATTGATTAATATAAACCCTACTGGATATTTAAGAAAAGACTGGTTTTGACTCAAGAAGGCTATCATGGTAAAACTATGGAATTTCCATAATTATCACTGGGATTCACAAATTTTTTCTCAGTACTGTATGTGAAAATCCTAAGGGGTTCACAAATCTTTTCTCGGCACTGTATAGTGATGTAGAGCCCCCCTGTCATCTGGTTTAGGAAGGCACCTCTGATTACAATATTCACCTTCTTGCTGCTTGTAGAGATCACTCCGGAGACTTGGGACACTGTAAAGTGCCGTAGCTTACTTTTATTTACAAAAGTAGACAACAAAGTTTCTGTCACTTTAGCTGTGTAAAACAAAACCAAACATAAAATAAACCTAACCCCTTAAACTCACTGACCTTAAACACGGTCCAACAAATTCCCTGTATAAAGAAGGCAGGCTACCTCAGCTTTCCCCACAATCATTTCATTTTTCCAGTTTTTTCATGAGAGGTGTCTGCGCCTCTGAACCGGTGGTGTGGAAAGGGAGGGTGACCCAGGTGAGCTTCCTGGTCACTGAAGTAGGGGGGGTCCTAGAGGACCTTTGCGGAGGGCTTTGAACCACTGACCTCATTCTCCCTTGGCTCAGGGAGAGAGACTCTGCTGGGGATAGGGCTGCTCTCCGGTCTTAGTTCTTCTTGAGAACTTCCTACACGGACAGCAGTCCAACTCACCTGCCAGTGCTTTGGCTGCATGGTCTGGCCCGAAGCATCTGGCACAGTACCGGTCCTCATCCTGCCTGGGCAGCATCGCCGCACACTGGTCACACTGGTGGAACGCAGCTGAGGACCTAGTCGACTGTACTGACATGGCTTCACAGGTGAAGCTGCCTTGTTCGGTGCCGATAGTAGCGCGGTTGGTGGCGGGCTGTAGACGCTTTAGAGCGATTCACCGGTGCTGAATTAGTTGGTTCCAGGATCAGCGTCGAGGAGAGCACTGTCAGTGCCAAGTGAATCGGCTTGAGAGGGGCGCTAGGCCCGAGCTGTTTTTTTTTTTTTTTTTTTTTTCTGATCTCTGTGACCGATTAAATTCCCATAGAGGACGATGCCGCGAGCCCGTGGAGTCTCCTTACGGCATCACAACAGCTCCTCACACTGTATATCAAACTACACTAGGCCTCATAATGAAAAAAGAACAATGGCCGCTTGCCAATCTCATAAGAGGGGTCAAAACCAGCTCTAGGCAGTAAACTAGATCGAAAGCGTGATTTTGCCTTGGAATTGAATACATTTGTAGGTAAAAACCCAACAAACCAGCCAATGTTGGTACGAGAAAGCAAACGCAATCAGTGACCTGTCTCAGTGAAGTGAGAGAGAAAATGGCAATGTGCTACTGTGAGGACGTTCCTCTTCAACAGAAGGTGGGAGGGACTTCCCCTTCATAGCAGAACCCTGATAGGGCAGCTTTTTTATATATGCTCAGTGATTGATGGTCAGAGAGGCACTTCCCATTCGGTAATGGCTGTCATTCAATTGAAAGGGAACAAAACATTATAGCAAGTTAGTGCACAATTTAAATTGCTAAAAAAATATTTAGGAATCACATACACATTTGCCAAATCTACCACCATGCAGGATAAATGCAATTTTATTATTTTTATGGATACATTACAGAATGAGACTATGCATAGTAAGATAACACTTTCATCTGAATTTCAAATGAAATTTTAAACCAGCGTTTATGAATATTTTCTATAAAGCTCAGTTAAATTAAAATTAAATTGTTATAACGGTCCACCTAAAAGTTGTTTTGCACTTATAATATAATGGTGTATTTCTGAGTAACTTTGGCTCCAGTCTAAAATAACATAGAAGGTTTTCTGCTCGGAAAGGGTAACAAGTTTATTGAACACTGAGGTTAGTTATGAAATGGACAGTGGAATCACAGTTTGGGAAATTAATTTTACGTCAGTGTACAGGAAAGGGGAGGATCCAGCAGATTGCTTTGGCAGAAAGTGTCAAAATATTTTGGGACAGCACGGCAAACCCATGTGAGCATCGCAGCGTTTAGAGACTTTAAACATGTTCAATTCTGGATTAGTGTTCTTTTAACGCAGATAGGAGATTGCTGAATACAAGGATTCTATACCCAAAGCAAGAGGCAGCAGGCATTGCATATCAACATTATTTTCCATCACAAAGGCCTTTCTGGGAAAACAAATCATTGTAACTAGAAATTGCTGGTAATGCATGGATGCATGATTTATTGGTGGCTCTCAAAACAAAGCCTCCAATTATTGTAAATTTAAAAAAATATAGATCAAAAAGTTAAAATCCAGGTAACCTTAACCAAACTGAAGATATGTATTTTTACCATACAAACAAGCAAAAAAGGAAGGCAAATATATTTACCTTATTTAAAACCCAAATCTTTTAGTATAGATGAAGACCTAATTGAATGATATATTTAACCGGCTTCTTTAAATTTAACGAACAGTTCATGTTTTGTTTTTTTTTTCCCATAAACGTTTATTCAATACATTTTCATATTTGAAATTCAAGACTCATAAGGTTTGAGACATAAGGTCATATTTCCTTACAAAAAACCGGCACTGTAAAAAAAAAAGAAAAAGAAAAAAAAAAAATTATAATTTGTTTGTGACAAGGCCAGTAACTCTATTCATCAAAATGTATTGATTCGATCAGTCACTGCAATCTGTATTCTTAGAAAGCCACAAAGGCACATTCTTGTTCCACCAGATACAGACAATCTGAGGGCTGGCTGTGTGCCTCATTGGACTGGCAATGTGATACATGTGCTTTTGCAGCATTGGTTTGAAGTCCATTTTGGCAGCAAATAGAAAATATCTACTTCAATGGATTTTTGAGGTTTCAATTGACTTTGTCCAAACGACCTACTAAGTGACTTTATATTAGTGTTTCCATTTGTTGTCCATTACCTGTAGCTCTCCCATTGAATATAGTGTAGTTTGGACAGCTGCTAAGGAAACCATTACTTTATACAATTCTATTCAGTGTGTGTGTGTGTGTGTGTGTGTGTGTGTGTGTGTGTGTGTGTGTGTGTATATATATGTAGAGCACTCTGTCATCTGGTGTAGCAAGGCACCTCTGATCACAATATTCACCTTCTTGCTGCTTGTAGAAACTTTCTGTCACTTTAACTGTGTAAAACAAGACCAAATATGAAATAAACCCAACCCCTTAAACTCACTGACCTTAAGTATGGTCAAACAAATTCCCTGTATAAAGAAGACAGGCTATCCCTGCTTCCCCCAGAATCGTACAACAGTAATTTCTTTAATTCTTCCAGCTTGCTTACGGTATTTCTTTGGAGCAGCAACTGCTATCACACCCTCCTTTCCTTTCTCTCACAACCTTAGCTTTTATACACTGGAATCGGGTGCAGCTGATTCACTTCACCAGTTGTGGTGGTTAGGTGACTGAGCTGTGGTTAGCTACACAAACACCTCAACCACCTCACCCATACTACTTCAGGTGAGCCCTGGCTTCACTTGCCCTTACTGAAGATGGAGTGCATGCTCCCTATGCCCAGAGTCCTAGTGTCTGCCCTTATAAGTAGGGACCATAGACTCCATCACAGTATATTTAACACTAAATGTGGAAGGCCACTTGGATTTACAAATATTTGCTCTCTTTTTTTATTTCCTGGAAAGCCACAATCGTGTTAGCCACTTCATCCAGATTTGTTTTTTATGCAGATTTCACAAGCATCCTAAAATCCACCCATCCTGGGTCATTGATGTAGATAAGAAGTAGCAGGTGCCCCTGGAGCAATCCCTGCAGCACCTATTCAGTGCAGTGCCCCAACTAGAAGTGATTCCCCTTACACGTACTCTTTACTGCATGTGTTTTAACCAGCTATTTATCCACATGCATGGATTACCTTGGACTCCTACTGATTTGAATTTAAGGATTAGTCTTATGTGCTGTACATTGTATCCAGCCTTGCAGTAAGTCTAAGGTTTTAGATAATAATTCTGAATAACAGTTTTATTGGCTTAAAAGAAGCCATTGGGAAGATATCCGTCGACTAGATCTTCATCTGTACTGAACAGATGCATTTTTGGTATAAAATAAAATTAAACCAGCTATTTTGAACAAGTTTTTATTTTTATTTTATTTAACCTTAAAAATGACCTTGTGAAAAAGCGAGAACTAAAGGTTTTGTGAACAGGCTTAAGACTCAATATATCAATCAGTGTACCTGGTTAGTTACATGTGTAAGTAGCTGTGGCTGAATCCTTGAAGTTGTATATAAAGCCATTATTAGAGCAGAGTGGATCCACTTTCACTGAAAGGAAAGCAGAGAGAAGGGGTGGTCTATCGAGAGTGCCCAGAGGAACAGGTCCATGATGACTTATTGATTACTTTCTGTGCCTTTAAAGTCATTAGTCTTTTTTTTCTTTGTCATTCAGTCTATTTGAGTAATTATACATTCAGTTCTCATCTGTAAATGAATGTGCTGTTTCAGACAGATGGGCTGATGTATTACTGCAGGGGATTAAGGAGAACACAAAGTTAGTCAAGTGAGAAAATAAGATTTTTTTTTAGTCAAAAGTTGAATGCGTGCAATCCTTGGAGGACAGGGAGACACAGAGTGACTAGGCAATATCTGCTGCAAGGAAGTGGTACCACAATATAGCATACTGATTCATTTAGGTTACACACCCCAAATTAACACAAAACTAATGTAATCAAAATATTAAACTGTGATTTGCAGGATGTTTAAACATAAAATAATTAAACTTTACAATGGTTTTATTTTAAAAGAGACTCTAGCCAACCATCCTAAAGGAATACATCAGCTCTGTAGTGTTACAATTGAGTGTGTGTGTGTGTGTGTGTGTGTGTGTGTGTGTGTATATATATATATATATATATATATATATATATATATATATATATATATATATATATATATATGCCATTGAAAAGAGATATCAGATGCCTGGAGCTAGAATGGATATGAATAAATGTCATATGGGGCCTCATGATGTCCCACACTGATGCCACATAATGCAAAACTTTACTGATACCAAATTACCTAATGCAAAGCAAAAAGGATCCCAATGATTTAGCATTGGCAATTTGTACTTAGTCTCCAACTATGTCCCCTGGTCCTCGACATTGTAAAATTCCCCTTCTGATCCAATGCCGGACCCTGATTTAATTTTGGTAATGTTTACAGCCCGGTGAAATTCTTTTTATTTATTTATTTTTAAATAATTTTTCATTTTATTTTTCACAAATGGCATTTTATTTAGTTTTATCTTTCACAAATGGCATTTTATTACAGATAATAAAACTACTAAAATAGATGTATATCAATAATACTATAGTATACATCATCCATACATACAACTATATTTTTTATTAAACATTAGAAAATTGTTTTTTTTTAAACATTTTGACAAAAAGAACTTCCACATAAAAATAATTTAGTTACTATAATTTCTCATTAGCGGTAGTAACTTAACGTACAGTCCCCCACTCTTTTTAATCAACTGCCTAGTTACAGTAAGTCCTGCCCATGCCCTAGAGTCCTGCAACAGGTCGGGTGCCTGTGGTGACCCGCAAAAGTAGGTTGGGTTCGGGTCGGAATGTGATCTTTTTCAGTTTGCGGGTCAAAAAAATGTAATTTCCACGTCCTGAATTTGAATCACCAAAAATGTTTTCTGTCCTTTCAGCGTACTTGTCTGTAACCCTTTCCCAAACAACGTATTAAATGTAAATGTACCGATATTTCCTACATTAAAGCAGGAGGTGATTAGGAAGGAGTCAGTGTTCTCGCTTGTTTGATTTGTCGCAAGATCCTTATGTCACGTCTGCTAGGTGATATTAAAAATGAACAAGGTAAAACAAAAGATAGCACAGGGTTTAGATCATGTAGATTATAATAGTTCAAGAGGTGGAATTCTTTTGGAATCATAGCAAATGAAAATAATGAACGTTTGTTGATTTGTTGCTTGCAAAACCATTATGTTTGTGTGAATGACAGCCACAAAACTGGTACATCTCCTCCAAAGCACAGGTGTAGTTCCATTTCGACTGGTGGCATGAAAGGAATAGGCAGGTATTTTATAGTAAAGTAAATAGAGATAGTTAAAGTTACAATGTTAAAATATAACCAGACCACTAGAGAAAGCTATCACGCCTTGTAGCCTATTGTACAAACTCAATCTGTGGAGAATGTTAGACGCATGTGTGTGAATGTGAGAGCATGAGATAGTCAGTTGATGCAGACAGTAGGTAAAGAACAAAAACGTGTGGTTCGGGTCAGGTTGCAGATGTTATTAAAGTGGGGTTAGGTCGGGTCACGGTTAAGAACACGGTGCTGCAGTGGGTTGCGGGAGTCGGTTCCTCTAGTACCATTCCCTATAAAATTACAATAATATACATATTTTAATATATATATATATATATAATATTTATATATTATATATATATATTTACATTATCTTTGCAGTTAGCACAGGAACTTCACAAGAAGTATTTGGAACAGTGGTCCTTCTAGTGTTAAATACAGAGAAATACATAATATATGATATACAGAAAAAAGGCATAATACATTAAATACAGAGGAAAGTGTATAATACATGATAGTAGCAAAATCCCATTATTTCAATACCATTGCACGGAAGCAATATAGAAGCTTGGGGTTTTTCAGTATTTAAGCAAAGCACATTCATTCACTCAAATCCATTCAAAACCAAAACAGCGTATTCTCCTTGAAACTTGAAATAAAACAAATAATTAGCATACTAATACAAAATATACAAGCAAACAAGACATATTTTCCCCAAAAGCAATAAACAGCTAATGATGCCTAAGACGGTATCTTTCGACTCCCATTCCAGCTGACAGTTGCAAAATCTGCATATTATTATTTTGTCCCCTTATGCTCAAATTCTTTGCAGGATTGGTTAATTGTTATGCGCGGTTTAGGCATTTTAGTAACAAACATCTCTTCTCTTCCATCACAATTTTAATTTCCAAATGACTCGCACATGTGCTAGTCAGAGCTTCCGTTTCCCTTCAAACCATGTAACAGCTGAGCCTTGACAACTACGAAGTACAAAGTACAAAGTGTGTTTTCTGTATAAACCGCACAATTAAAAAATGTCACTATGTTTTTTTAATAATGATTTTTTGTGTTATTTTTTTTTATATTGGCATTTCATTTTATTTAGATTTATATGTCACGTTTCGTGTTATTTCATATTCGCGAAAAACACAGGGCTCTAATAGTATTTATATGTTTGTTTATATTTATAATCAAGTGTTTGTTTAGTTCATAATATTGCACTTTTGTTTCATGTGTAAAGGGGCTGCATTACCATGTTGATCCTATTTAATTGTCTAATTAATTAATTTGTTTCATAGTTCACAATTGCCTTAATTGTTATTTAAGCAATAAGATATGATAGGGTGTTGGTTGTACTAAAATAAATGCATGCCAAGGGGCGTAGTAAGGCACAAGGCTTAAACTACCTTATAAAATGAGTTGGGAGATATCTATCCTCCTGAGTACAGATGACTGAAGTTTGTTTAAGTCTGTTTGGGATACAGCAGGGTGATGCTGTGACTTGTCTTTTGTCACATGTAGTTTTCAGGAAAGAAATGAAGACGTTGTTTACCGTTTTAAACTAGGTATCTGAAATTAGGTTTATAGATCGTCCCACTGTGGTAGAATTTAAAAAAAGGATTCAGGCCAGCTCGCAAGCTAGCTGTTAACTGAATACTGTGTGCCCGCTGATGTTATCACTTCAGCAAAGAAACTTCTTAAAACTGTGTTTATTTCAGTCTTGGGTGCAGTTTTGCAGTCCATATTATTTTTTGTTTGTGCTGACCAATCATTAAAAACATTTGGTTTCCTGAAAGAGAAGATGATACTTTTGGGATATTGCCTGCCTTTGGTAGGTATTTCTGAGCATTTTATACCAAAGCTGCTGATAGCCAAGAGGAAGGCTGTCTTCATAGACAGATGCTTCAACTCTACAGAGTGTATATGCTCAAACAGGGCCTTCGTGAGAGCCTCCAATACAACATGGCCCTCCTGGGAGCATGTAACCACTGAGCAACCTTCAAAAAACAGGTTCTATTATATGAGTGCCTGGGACACTGAGTCAATGGGGACATGGCATGAAGATATAGCTGCTAGGTAAAATTTCAACGTAGGGGTGGATCGACCCGCCTCTAACAGATCTTCCAGAAACTGCAAAATAGTTGCTATAGGGCAATAACTGGGGTCATGACCTCCGTGTAACGCCCCAGTGGAGGAGGCCATAGCATTCTGCAGTGTAACAACAACTATGTCTGACAGCTCTAAGGCGAAGAGACGGTCTCGTTCAGGAGCCAGACCCACAGTTGGCGTCTGTCCAGTCCTGGGTACCAGAGGGTGCCTTGCGTCTGACTGAGGAGATCAATACGCAGCAGGATTTCCCAGGGCTGGCCTTGCAGCAGCTGGCAGTGGTTTGAAAACCAGAATCTCCTGGGCCATCTAGGGGCCACCAGGGGAACTGTCTCCTTGCCTCTCCTGACCTTCTCGAAGGCGGCAGGGAGCAGCGGTATGTGCGGGAAAGCATACAAGGCCACTCGTGGGCTGCTCTCAGCTCCCGTGCATTTATGTGCAGGGATGTCTAGCGATCCAACCAGGGTCCGTGAACTCCTCTGCCTGCCCAGACCACCCGATCCAAGTGTGGCTTAATGTGTTTCGGCTACACCCCAAGCACGACAGACACCAGAGTTGGATAGGTCTGTTGTCATCAATTGATGGTTGTGTATCACGCCCATCCTTATGCCTTTGCTCAGGTGAGAGGTTTGCCTCCACCAGCGTACAGCTTCCCAGTGAGACACAGTCAGCTGACGGTGTCTGTTGCCTTGGGGTGTAGCCGAAAGGCACTGAGCCACACTTGGATTGGGCGCATGCTGAGTAACCCTGTTGGCTGGGTCCATCAGACCCAATAGTTTAACACAACACTAATTGTACTGTGAACCCTTGTTGAAACAGGGCCAGGCAGTTAGGAATGGCAGCTACTCTGTCGTCCGACAGGTAGGCTTGCATCATAAGGGAATCCAACCGGAGACCCAAGTGAGACCCAGCCTCAAGAGATGCTTCATCACAATCACTGTGTTGGACACTGCTCCTACTCATTTGACTGGGACAGATCAATCAGTCGTCCAGGTAGTTTTGCGGTTCTATGTCAGACCAGGTCCAACATTACAATTTTCCCTTTCCAGTCCGATGTCGGACCCTGACCGACAAAAAGACGTTAAACACAGGTCTATAGTTGTTTTTTCTCCTGAATAAGCAGAGAAAACCTTTCAATGGCCGAGAGAGACCAACAGAAACCAAAAGAAGCTGAAAAAAAAGGGGTGGATCTGAACAATACACATAGTCCTTGCGCCACAGACCTAAGATGGACATAAACAAACAAGATAGCTGCTTCCACATCCAGCGCTCAAAGAATATCACAAACATTTGCCAAGCTTTTTGAGATGTTATAGTAAGAGTGGATACACAGGCTCGAGTGGCTGTGGTAGGCAATTAGGAGAGCAGTACAGGGGAGCGCACAGTGCAGCACGGTGATAACCTCTTCTGTACCGTACTGTATGTAACTTTTTTTTTGTTTGTTTTTTTAAACTGTAAGGCAGTAAAGAAAAAACACATACACCACACACAACAGCAAAGTTTTGAGGGTAAAATAGCAGTCACCATGACAACACGTGCAACTGCTTTTTTTGCTTTCTTTCTTTCCAGCACGCCAAGCAGGCTGGCTGAAACTAGCCAGTTGATGCCACTCAACAGCAGGGTGTAGCAGAACTGGGTCCTGGTGTAAGAACCATGCTTGTATTATTTTTTATTTATTTCTAAACTACAAGGCAGTAAAAAAAAACGAATACACACTGTGACAGGACAACCGTAATTGGTGACGTCAGGCCGGAATGCAGGAACCAAAACAAAGGCAAGTACTGCAGTTTAGAACACACTGCAGCACCGTTTATTTAAACACAACAAAAATAAATAAAATATTTGAAAAACGCTCACAGAGCAAAAATAAAAGAGATTAACAAAAAACACATCAGGAACACAAAACACTAAAGGTCCAGCTGGGCAGTAGCCTTCGCGGTTCCTTTATATTTTTAAATTTCTCTCTCTCGCTCCTCCTCTGAACACCCACCCGGAGTGCAGAGTGTTATCGGTTTATATACAGGTGGCCATCTCCTGATTAGCAACAATTACACAATTAATTCGGGAGATGGCCACCTTCTGCATGAGGTTTTTAATCACTGGAGTTTACTAACATTGCCTGTGCCAGAACACGTTTCAAAATAAAAACTAAACAATAACAAAATAAACTCGCAGCTACACCGTCATAAATACAATAACAAAACACACGGTGTCCGCTGACATTTATATATAAACAATAAACACAAATAAATAAATCATAAATACAAACACAAAATAAACTGCACAGGGACGGAGAGAAAGACCCCATTCTAAAAATAAATAAACACATTTAAATAGCAGGGCTTTTCTACCGCCCTGCTACACACACACACACACACACACACACAGCAAGCTCTGTTTTTTTTTTGTTTGTTTGTTTGTTTTTACTAGCGTGCCAAGCAGGCGTGCTGAAACAAGCTGTCGGGTGCAACTCAACAGTGTGATACAGCAGAGCTGGGTCCATGTGGAGGAATCACGCTTGTATATATAGATTTTTTTTTTTTTTTTTCAACTGCAAGGCAATAAAAATAATAAAAACACACACACACACACACACACACACACACAAACATGCACACAACAGCAAAGCTGTGAGGTTAAATAGAAAAGACACCACGGCAATGCAGGTGAACTAAATATTTTTCAATCCAGCGGAGTCAACTCTACAGCAGGCGTGTTTCTTTTTTTTTTAAACTGCAATAGCAAAGAGAAACACAGAACAGCGAGCACTGCAAGGTTGGAAAAGCAGACTACACTCGCAAAGCCGTGCATCGAGCACCGTGTGCAATGAGCACTGTGCGCACCGAGACACTAGTCCCAGGATGTAGCCAAGCAGCTGTGCCTACCTTAACCACGTGTGGTCACACACCTGGTCAACACGCTGAGGCTTCCATTTTTGAGCCACTGTTTCCAGGAAAGCGGCAAGCCAACTTTCAACACGAATGTAGAGGAACTGCAGATTACTCAGAAAAGCTCAATTCAACACAAAGGTCTTACCTTACCATCTTAAGAAGCAAAAAGAGATTGATCATTCTTCACAGTGACTACTTGATCCCTCGGGAGGCGGGACCTGGGACGTCACTCTGCACATGGACTTATCGGCTGCTTTGATATAAAATGCTCAGAAATACCTACCAAAGGCAGGCAATATCCCAAAAGTATCATCTGTGGTCGTCTTCGAATTGAAAGGGAACTGGCACAGACCAAGCGGTTACTTTTTTAGTATTCCGCTCTCCTTTATTGGCTTCAACTGTATTGATTTAAGGAGTACCGAGAGAGAGAGAGGTGTCTTGTCGTACTCAAGGTTTAATTTAATATATATATATATATATATATATATATATATATATATATATATATATATCACAGTCGGTTCCATTACCGAACTGTGGCGCTATAGATCCTCCAGGAAGAGGTGGACATTGGAGTCACCAAATAAGTTAAAATTTACATGGAGGAAGTCTGACATTGTATTATTATTATTTTGTTTTTACTGGGGGAAAATGGCGGCCAATTCAATGTTTTGTTTTTAAACGTTCTTAAACGCTTGCCGCAGTAATATTTGTTTGTAAAAAGTTTTAGTTGCTGGGACTTGCTTTTACCCATTGGTTGTACTGTAATAATTAAATGGCTTGGAATGCTTATCAGCCAATCAGGATGCAGATATCGCCCAACGGATTTTATAACTTAATTTAAACTGGCAGTGTTCAATCACTCCAGAAAGAGTGACTCCAGGAGAGAGAAGTCAGAGAGAGAAATATTATAGTGTGGTATTTAATGCTAAATATGATATATCTGTTTATGGCATTCAAGGTTGTTTACTAAGTCGTGCCAATTAACCCTTTGCCGCCAGACAGTTCTAATTCCGTGCATTTTTGATCTCGCAACAATAACAAGCCGTGTGTTAATCAAATCACTGTTTCTGAGCCTTGCCATTGAATAAGGCTAGGCACTAAAAAAAAAAAAAAATACACATCAGCAGTCATGCAGGAAATGCGTCAAACTGCGTCGAGTCATGGTTGAGTATATAATTTCGAGAAACTTTCATAAGTGTCATCCACCATCATGAAGTACAGACGAAGCACAGATCTTATCGACGGCTCTTTTTGAAGGTAATTATCTCCTGAATGTATTATTCTATACATCTTTAGATTCAATATCTAAAATAAGAACTTCATATTTTTTTTATTTTGTCAGACTCGTGAAAAAGACGAGTACAGTACACCACTTTATATTTATTTATTTATTTATTTAATAAATATATACCTATATATGTTAAAGTATACTATATATTACCTTAAAGTTATAGCTTTTTTTTTTTTTTTTTTTTTTTTTGGTGTCGTGGTTTTATTGAATTCTACAAATGTGTGATTGAAATGATCTAACTTTGTGATATTAAGAACACTGGTGTGTTGTGAATATAACTTATATATATATATATATATATAATATATAAATTATTTCCATAATAACCAGTGCCCTCCCTGTTTAGATTTGGTTTTATTATATATATGTATGGTATTTTTGTAAAAAAATATTATTTTGTGGAAACTTATGAATTTCTACGTAAAGAGATATTTTGTGACACAAAATTATTGAAAACATGGTGATAAACAGTATATTTAAAATAGTGTCCTTATTTATTTTATTATTTTGTAATGTTGCTATTTACAATTTTATTGAATATAACTCGTATTCTCTACATGATAGAGAATGATTGAAAGTCTGGTCATACCAGTGTCCTTTTTTAGATTTGCGTTTTTTCTTATTTGTGGTTTCATTGAATCTATAACTTGTGTACATATTTTGCTCTTCGTGATAAAGTCTGGTGATATTTATAGTACATGTCCTAGCTTTTGTTGTAATTTTCCTATTTGTGGTTTTATTGTATTCTATAACTTGTACGATTTTGTCTTCACCATATCATACCATATGTTTCACTTATTTGTATTTATTCATACATTTCCAGGGTAAAACATTTTGCATATGATTTGACATATTTTGTTTTGTCTGGACTACTAACATAAGAAAGCTGACAGTGCTGAAAATAGGGCTGTTTTCGGGCATTTTGTCATGCGGACCACAGTTCCGACAAAATCTTGTAGCTCCTCAATGGTAAAAGATATTATAAATCTTTTTATTTTTTTTTTAAATCCTCATAAAATTTCAGATCTGCAATATCCTGATCATTTTTTTCTGTCTAACTTGGTAAGTGCTCAATATTGCCAGTTATCATTATTATTTATTTTTTATTAATAATATTTCAGTTTTTTATAGGCGGTGTGGCTTACATTAAAAATAATTATATATTTTCCAATGTGTAAGAAATTATATCATTGTAAACAGCTACTTCAGACCTTTCTATTGATATATTTTGTTTTAAACTCAAAGCAGTAAAACACAAATTATCATATTTATGTCTAAATATTGGAATTCTGCTTAGGCAGCAAAGGGTTAAGTGTACAGATTAAATTTTCAGCACTGTTAATTATATGAAGTATTCCAGCAACATTGTATTTGGATGTATTGTCCTTTTTGGCACAGTAATCACAGCCATTAATAGAAGGATGGTCTCACAGACAATGGTCTTTGATTATTGACCGCTATAGGCTAATTACTGATTACTGGCTAATTTGTGGGCCATAACAAAACAATTTTCGCTCATGTGACACTACATTAGCCAACATGGTTGCTAAAGTTATATCTCTGCATACATTGTCACACTGTCAAGTCATATCTGCAACCTATTTTACAAAGAATAATTAGAAAATTGAAGAACTGAAAATCTATGCACACCAACCAGGCTCTTTTGTTAACTAACATTTAAAGCATATTTTCATGCACCAAGAACCCCATAATTTGTTATGAATTTTCTGCCAGTTCAGATTTTTCCACTAAAAACTGTTTCCAGCACTTCAAGTATGACAAAAGAATTGGACTTGGATTGAAACAGAGCATTGATTTTACTCATTAAGTGTCCCGGAACAATTTATGGTTTCTACTCTATCAACTTTATTATGCCAAAAATCAAGACTTGCTAATGAACGAAGCGTTAAGATGTTGCCTTTCAAGCATATGACACCGGTTAATTAATTGAGTTACACAGTATACCCAGGAAACAAGAGTGTTTGAACTAATTAGCAAATTAGTATTCAGGCAAGTAATGGCAAGAGCCAATAAAGAGAAAATATATGATTTTTAAACCTAGTTTTAAATCTAATTTATATCTAAATATTATATTTAGTTTGAAATTTGATAAGGTGTCCTCCTATGGTTAATAGTTTTCTATACAACTAACATTGCCTCATACCGTATGTATTAAACAGAATATATACTATATTGTTTGTGGAGGAGTGCTATAATGAAGACAAATTTGGATCTTATTTTATTATAAGATGACTTTGTCTGGCTCAAATAAGCACTAATGCTTAGAGTGGAATCCTTCCAGAATGACCTGTATTGTTGTTAAAGGGGAACCACGGCCCAATTTATAAATTTGTTCTTTCTTAAGCACTTCAAACTGTAGGAACAATTCAATAATTGATCATTTAATACCTGGGTTGATTAGTTCTGTCAATAATAATATTTAAATTGACGTGTTTCAAAGATTGAGGATTTACTATAAACACACATTCACGCACAGACACAAGGAATGGTTAATCAAAAGTAGCATTTTATTAAGTACACAAATAATAAACAGAAATCAGAAAAGTCAGAAAGTAAATCTCTTAGTCTCTAAGCACAAAACACAATTTCAAAGCTGTCACTACATTTATGCTTGACTAGAAGGCAGTTGAAATATGACACCGCCTGTCTCCACACAAACAGCCACTGCAAGCAAGCGAGCAGGCTGTGATGTAGCTAGTCCCTCGCTCACACACACGCCCACATCCAATGCACAGAGTACATCTGAGATAATGCAGACAATCTTAAGAGTATATCACATTAAGCTTATTAATGTTATATAGATTAAATATATGGCAAGTTTACTTTTAAATAAATTCTTCATATAACAATATGAGGTAGATTACTTATAGTTAATAAATCAAGTTTTGCTAAAAGTTATTTCACACGCAAGATGTGTAAACTTAATAATTAACAGTTCAATTCTGAATGTGTTACAATTAATTAATTTAATTCCATGAAAGGAAAATGCAACTGGAATTATACTCAAAGGTTCCTTGAAGCTTAGACTTTTGGTTTGCTGGTTTGGAAACTTAATCTGTTGAAGTGTCCAGTACAAACTCTCCTCTTAACAACAAAGTCTTTAATCCCACTTTTGGATCAAACTGCAACAAAGTTTCAATTCTCGATAGAATCAACAAACAGCTGCAACAAAGTCTCCAGTCCTCGGTAGAGGATCCACAACAGCACCCGTCCACACTGTCCTTTGTTGAATCTTTAGCTAGCAGGTAGCAGGGCACAGTTTCTTTTGGATACTGTAGGTTCTTAGGTGTACAGCAGACTCAGACTGGTTTGTCTGAAAACAGTCGCAGTAAGTTTTACGGCAGTCTTCTCGTCGGGTCTCAGTCTGGTTGCTTGTGGTCGCTGACTCGCTTGCAGCTTACTTCCTCGTCTTGGGTCCGTTCCAGACAGAGCCCCGTCTTGATTCTGTTTTTAGGCAGAGTCCTTGAGTCGCAGCTTTGCTTAGCAGAGTGACAGCACCTTGTTCAGCATTCGATGTGGAGCGCAAAATGTTCAGTTTCGCTTTGATTTTTATAGCCTTTTCACTCTGCTGAGTAGCCACTTTCAGGAGCTCATTTGTGTATCTTGCCTTTTCAACTCACGAATCATGGAGATTCGTTCCTTCTCTGCTTCCTTTCGTCCAGCAGCTTGTTGTGGCAGTTGGGACTGGTTGACACCTATACTTTGTCTTCCTTGCACCAAACTGCTTGTGTTTGCAGTTTTGCAGTCTCTTCAGTCCTTTTAGCTTCATCCAGTCCAGAAGCCCCCTCCTAGCCCTGGTCATCTTCAGTTCAATATTCCTGCCAGGAACCAAGGGGCCCTTTTTCCTAAGACACAGCAGTATGCTCTTTTTCCTAAGACACAGCAATTTGCTTTTTTCCTAAGACTCAGCAGTTTCATTAATTAGTCCAGTTATATCATTAATACATGTTCATGTATTATTATATTATGAATATGTCCTACAAAACAATTATGTATAAACAAAACAAAAAATATTGTAACTTAAAATTGGGGAACAACACAACATAAACTTATTTTTTATTTTATTTTATTTTTTTTTTTTATATATAGCTGAGCAAGTACCGTGATATTTGATGTCACAAAGGAAACATACTGAAAGACGAGTGCTGCCAACTTAGTGATTTTGTCAGGTCAGTCGCAAGTAAATGTGGCTTCAAGACAAGAAGTATCTAGTAGTAGCTCGAATGCTGATGCTGTTTACTCAGACAATAGTGGCTTAAGGAAGGATCTGTTAAGTGAAACATTTATCTATGAAGGAAGTGCTGTTCAGCCATATCAGTTTGAGCGATGTCTGAGTGATGGTTGAGGCTCTGCGGATAGTGGCAGTGACACCGACCTGACTAACGAAGACATTAGTCCTCATCTAGGAAATACAGACTGGTAAGATATCAGGCATGTTTAGTCATGTAAGTACATAAATTCCAAGTTATAACAAATTAGTGAAAATATTTTTTATCGGTACATTATACTGGTACAGTTTGTTTCCTTATAGAATATACTGGTACAAAACCACTTATTCTATGCTCACTTCATTATTAAATAAAATTGTTGAATAGGTATGTGTTCCTGTGGTAATTAAAAGAAGACGGAGTCTGCCACGGAAGATATGTGCTGCTACGAACTGGACAAAGTAAAAGGAAAATGTAAAGAAGAACAACCTCCAAGTAGCTAGATAATACAGCATGCAGATTTCTCGGCCATGCTTCTCAATCTACCAGTACATACAGCAAAATAGTGTGGATGATTCCAATAAAAGAGAAGATGAGTAAGTAGTATTAAAGTGAATGCAGGAATTACTAGTAGTTTAATAATGTGCTTAATGATTAATGACATAGGCACCGATTAAATTAAACAGTAGCAACACAATTTTATATATACAATATAATAATATAACAAAAACATTGTCTATGTAAAAAAAAAAAACAAGTTAGAAAAACGCAACAGACATTTAAAGTGGTGATATCAAACACAAAAGTTAGGAGAAGCAATTGGGGCAACCTTGTCAAGCATCAAACAAATAGGCACAATTGGAAAGGTGCTGGGGCTCAACATTTACACAATTGTTGCTTCTAACTTGGCTTTTTTTTCATCGCTCCATTGTTTTTACATTGACAATGTAAAAAAACATTTTTACATTTTTTTTGTTATAGATATCACTTCTTTTTTTTACTTGATGAAATAGTGAATAAAAGAGGGAAAGCTATTCGAGAATGTGTATGGTAAATAGAAAGACAATACAAGAGAGTAATAAGTAGAGTAATATAAGAGAAATAAGAAAAGATTTGAAAGTAAAATAATGGTAGAAGGGACTTTTGGACAGTATTGAAAGTGTAAGCATTGTATTGTTTTAGTTGTAAATGTACATCCATGAGTGATAAAAACAATATGTCTATTTTGGTAGGTATTGATATTTACGTAGGTACAAAACAACAATGTTATGAATGGTTTAAAAGGTACATATGTTTTTCAGTGCTAAAGAGTAGTATTTTAACACATTTTAATGCTGAAAAAAAAACATTATTCTCCTTGTTATATAGGTGTTATGAAGTTAGGCCAATGTAAAGCATTTGTTAACCATTTGATCTTCAGAACTTCAGTGAGTTCACCATTTGCATGCACCCAATGGCAAAATCGTAGAGGAAGAAAAAAAAATAGCAAATATGTTAAATGATTACTTTTCACAAGTTTTTACAAAGGAAGATACTGACAACATGCCCCACATGTCATCCAGTTCCTATCCAGTTTTAAATAACTTTAGCATAACTGAGGCAGAAGTGTTAAAGGGACTAGGAGCTCTTAAAATAAACAAATCCCCTGGGCCGGATGAGATCCTCCCAGTAGTACTCAAAGAAATGAAAGAAGTAATTTACAAACCGCTAACCAAGATCATGCAGCAGTCTCTTGACACAGGGGTGGTACCGACAGACTGGAAAATTGCAAACGTAATACCGATCCACAAAAAGGGAAACAAAACTGAACCAGGTAACTACAGACCAGTAAGCCTGACTTCTATTATATGCAAACTTATGGAAACTATAATAAGATCCAAAATGGAAAATTACCTATATGGTAACAGGGTACTGGGAGACAGTCAACATGGTTTTAGGAAAGGGAGATCGTGCCTAACTAACTTGCTTGATTTTTTTGAGGATGCAACATCGATAATGGATAATTGCAAAGCATATGACATGGTTTATTTAGATTTCCAGAAAGCTTTTGACAAAGTCCCGCACAAAAGATTAATTCTCAAACTGAATGCAGTTGGGATTCAAGGAAACACATGTACATGGATTAGGGAGTGGTTAACATGTAGAAAACAGAGAGTACTGATTAGAGGAAAAACCTCAGAATGGAGTGTGGTAACCAGCGGTGTACCACAGGGATCAGTATTAGGTCCTCTGCTATTCCTAATCTACATTAATGATTTAGATTCTGGTATAGTAAGCAAACTTGTTAAATTTGCAGACGACACAAAAGTAGGAGGAGTGGCAAACACTGTTGCAGCAGCAAAGGTCATTCAAAATGATCTAGACAAGATTCAGAACTGGGCAGACACATGGCAAATGACATTTAATAGAGAAAAGTGTAAGGTACTGCACGCAGGAAATAAAAATGTACATTATAAATATCATATGGGAGATATTGAAATTGGAGAAGGAATCTATGAAAAAGACCTAGGAGTTTTTGTTGACTCAGAAATGTCTTCATCTAGACAATGTGGGGAAGCTATAAAAAAGGCTAACAAGATGCTCGGATACATTGTGAAAAGTGTTGAATTTAAATCAAGGGAAGTAATGTTAAAACTGTACAATGCACTAGTAAGACCTCATCTTGAATATTGTGTTCAGTTCTGGTCACCTCGCTATAAAAAAGATATTGCTGCTCTAGAAAGAGTGCAAAGAAGAGCGACCAGAATTATTCCGGGCTTAAAAGGCATGTCATATGCAGACAGGCTAAAAGAATTGAATCTGTTCAGTCTTGAACAAAGAAGACTACGTGGCGACCTAATTCAAGTATTCAAAATTCTAAAAGGTATTGACAGTGTCGACCCAAGGGACTTTTTCAGCCTGAAAAAAGAAACAAGGACCAGGGGTCACAAATGGAGTTTAGAAAAAGGGGCATTCAGAACAGAAAATAGGAGACACTTTTTTACACAGAGAATTGTGAGGGTCTGGAATCAACTCCCCAGTAATGTTGTTGAAGCTGACACCCTGGGATCCTTCAAGAAGCTGCTTGATGAGATTTTGGGATCAATAAGCTACTAACAACCAAACGAGCAAGATGGGCCGAATGGCCTCCTCTCGTTTGTAAACTTTCTTATGTTCTTATGTTCTTATGTTTGTATACTCAGGTAGTCATGTCTTTTGGTGACAATTTTAATACACACATCACTATACCATACAAATTTAAGACAGGCTATTTTTGAGAAGCAAAACATTGTTTAAAAAAGTGGTCTTAAATTCAAAGGAATACAGTATGTGTTAAAAAAAAAAAAAAAAAAAAAAAGAGATATCTTTAAATGAGAGTTGCCTTATGGGAATTTGCTTATATATAAGGGCCTGAAAATGCTGGAGAGGCTCTTGTGTGATGTTCTTTCTGTAGCCTTTTTTTGTTTTGTTTTTCTTTTTTTTTCCTATAAATAAATCGCTTTTTTGCACTTTAAAATTCTGGTGTGTTTATCATCGTTTTGGCAAGCTGGACCCAGTCACTCGCCCCTATGACAATATACAATCATTTCATTTATAGCTACCAGAGTTAAAGCTCCCCAGCTGCATCACCAGTTTGCAGACAAATACCCATCTGCAATATAAAAGTTAGAAGTAAATTAGGGCAGTGCAATTTTTCATACCAAGATCAACTTAATTGGAATAATATATCACTTGCTTTTGCTATTGAACTTTACCAAACATTAAAACAAAACTTCATGCAGTGATTTTCTTTAACAGCTTAAGTATAAAAAACTTCCTTCCCTCCACAAATGCTAATGTCTGCTGTTTTGCGTCTTCCTTATCTATTTAATAGCCTATCACTGTTCCAAGTGTTTTAATAGTATTAATATATCTTTGCTGAGAAGTGCAATTATGTTAGCAATTCATGTAATTGCTTTTCCTTGTTTTGCAAGGATAAATGTGCCTGGCTTGCATGAGTATGCTGTTGTTGCAACATAAACTGTTTTGATTAAGTTTTTAAGGTAAATTTAGTGCACATGGTAGACAGGGTACAGACAAAAAGCTGTGCAGGTAAAGTGCTTCCAGACACTGTAGAGCTTCCCCTCACAGGTCAGCTAACTCCCTAGTCCTCATTTCAACCCCCATCCTCAATAATCTCTGTGTCCCTGTGAACAGGATGGCTTTGCAGGGGTGACGTCAGACCAGAAACACACTCCACAACAAGGACTGGTGGTTGAAAACTGAGATGCAATGACTGCACTCAGTGTTTTATTAAATAATAATAATAAACAAAAGATTTAAACAAAAGCACCAAAACAGGACACGGCACTTGCGGCCAAAATAAAAAGGTAAACAAAACTGACAACACTAAACAAGACAGTGGATGAACAGACAAACAAGTACTGTGCTGGTTTTTAGCCAGCACGCTGTAGTAATTGCTTATATTTTTAAACTAACTCTCCTCTCTCGCCTGTTCTCCACTTCCCGATCATACAACCCCGAGTGAGTGAAAACATGCTGCTTTTATGCAGCTGTACTGAGACTCGATTGCTAATCACTCATTCAATTGGAGTCTCGGTACAACTGCACGTGAAGTAATAAAGTGCAATTCCCTGTGCTCACATATTATTACATTTTATCTGCACGTGAAGTGCTATGCAATCCTCGTGCCTAAATACAAACATACATTTTAAACACTTGTGCTCGTAACCCATATTTATATCCCATGTATTTTATACATAAACACCAACATTAACACATTACATACAAAATTAAACACTAATAAACATAAAGGGGCAGGACACTCTGCCACAGACCCTCTTTTAAAAAATTATTTCCTGTGTTAAATACAAATGCCCTCATTCTAGCATAGCCAGAAAATACAGGGGTTGTTTTCAGTGTGTATAAATGAAGTGGTTTATCTACACCTGTGTTTGTGAAAGTCAGTGTTAACAGGTCATACTATGAGAAGTGTGTTGTAAGCGGTGATAGCCTACAGTATAAATAAGAAGGTGAAAGCTGAAAGGTTTAACAGTTCTTCATATTATATTGTTGAATTATAATTAACTGGATTTTTTACATCATCTGATGAACTCCTCACAGAGTGAACTCCCAGTCTTCATTTTGCTTGAGTCAGGAGAATAAACAAATCTTCCCCCATAACCCCCCCCCCCCCTTCAATTGAGCATTGTTGTCCAAATTTTCCCTGTGATTTCTTGTGTATGGACTCAGTATTGACGTTCACGTTTGTGCGTTTTTTTTTGCTTTCAAAGGAATGTAAAGATAATTTACAGTAATAATAATTTTTCTTCCTTTTTGCAGCTACTTATTTCATTTTATTTCTTCTGCTTCTCTTGTTTTATTTTTAAAAAGAAAACAGCTTTAGTCTTCTCAATGTTCTTTGTTTGTACATTGTGTGGTTCTCCACTATCACTGTATTGCAGTAGGGATTTCTGTCTAATGTGTATCGACATGTTTGATACTCCAACACAGAGGGTAAAAGCTCCATCTCCCCTGCCTAAGTGATTTGATATACTCCGCATGGCATCCTCCGCGTGGGCTACAAAAAGACCTGGCAGACCAAAGGAACAGAGAAGCTCCACTATGTCTCCCCCAAGGCAGCACTCCAGTAAATCTGTACATGAGCATGGCAGCAGGGAGAGAGGCACACCTGCAAAGCCAGCTGCAGCTGCTGCTGAGACTTTAACCAACGCTGTGCAGCCATCACCTTCACAGGTCCTGCTGCCTCCTACTGTATGACCAGACATCAGTTCTTCCAGTGGATGGCAGAATTCTAAAATCTTAAACAGACGAGATGTTTACAGCCTGTAAAATGTGGTGGGGTCTGGTACTCCAACAGCGACAGAGATGCACAGTCAGCATTACTCCATGGAGGCAGCAGACCTCATGGGGGATGATGTCATCAACTCCACTCCTGACGAGGATGCAGAGGAGTATGCTGAGTTATATGCTGATGCTGTTTTGAGGAGGATTTCATTCTCTCTCAATATAAATATCCAGACCACTACAAAGAAGGATGATTTACTGAGCATCATTGATGCAAGGGACAAAAATGCCTTTGAAGGGTTACCCTTTCACAAGGCAGTCTGGAAGCCCATTGAGGCTATATGGGATAGATCTGAATCTGCTAGAGCATGCCTCCAAAGAGTAGATACATTCTACAGAGTGCCAGACGGACATACAGACCATCTTATCAGACCACCTATACTAGATACCATCCTAGTTACACCAGGGGCGGCTACATCTTCCAAAACTGCAGCATCAGATCATGCAGACAAGATGGACACCTTCCTGAGAAAGAGCTACATGGCCTTAACATGTGGTATGCACGTCAGCAATGACCAAGTGTATGCTGCAAAATACCAACACAGGTCAGTTGTCTGCTTCCCTACAGTCACCTACCCCAGAGAATATTGAACTGGCCATGCAGTTAGTGGAGGAAGGCAAGAATGTATCCAAGATAAAACTTCAGGCTGGCTATGATGCTATTGACACCAATGCCAGGGCTGTGGCAAGTGTAGTGGCTGCTTGGAGGTGTAACCAGATGAAGACATTGACACTAACTCCAGATACACAGACCAAGATACTGGAGCTACACTTTCAGGGGGACTTCCTATTAGGCACAGGACTCAGGGAAGCTCTGGGCCAAATGAAGGAGGAAAGACAGGCTATTCAGTCCTGTTCAACAGGAAGGAGAGGTGCACCATTTATAGGCTCTTTTGACATTTCCCTGTGATTATGGCCACAGGGAAATGTCCTACAACAACAAGTCAAGTCAGGGGCTCCCAAGTGGTGCATCCGGTAAACGCATTCTGGCTGCAGTGTAGGATATGCCCTATTGGAGGCGACGTACAGTTGGCCAAGCACTGTCCAGGCAGGGAAGGATTTAGGTCGTCTGAGGAATCCTTGGCTCACAACAGACCAGCGACCCCTGTGGCTGGCCGGGTGCCTGCATGCTGGCCTGTATGCAATTCAGAACTGCGTGGTCCTCTGTGACAAAGTGCCCGCCCCTGTGTGTGTTTTCTGTATATGTTGCGTGTGGTGTGTTAAATGTTGGTGTATAGTCACTGGTACATGGGATAGAAATGGGTCTGTGTAACACAAGTGTTTAAAATGTATATTTGTATTTAGGCACGAGGATTGCACAGCACTTCACGTGCAAGTAAAAAGTAATAATATGTGAGCACGGAGAATTGCACTTTATTAATTCACATGCAGTTGTACCGAGATTCCAACTGAATGATTGATTAGCAATCGAGTCTTGGTACAGCTGCATAAAAGCTGCATGTTTTCACCCACTCAGGGTTGTGTGTTCGGTGAGTGGAGAATGGGATTGGAGACGGAGGTAATAGTAATAATTGTGATAAGTAAAATATCTGCTCACTGTGTTTCTGTATAGTCTGTTTTGTTTGTCTATTTATTTTGGCGAATGTGCTGCGTCCTGTTTTTGTATTGTTACAACCGTTTATTTTCTGTCCTGTTTATTTATTAAATGCTGAGCGGAACCATTCGCTCAGCTCCACCAAACTCCACCTCTCTGTCATTTTATTTCCTGCTTCTGGTCTGACGTCACCCACTCCGGCCGTCTTTGTGACATCCTCCGATACTGTAAGTTTTGTATATGGCTGCACGGCAGGCTTGCAGTGCGAAACAAAGTGGGCGGCACTCGTCTTCGTCTCTACCGAGTTAGTTCGGGGGTTGCAGCGGTGAGCCAGGTTGAATAATAATTGGACATTCCAAAACTGGGAGAAAAATTTGAAAATGAATAAAAATAATTGTTAATTATTTTTTTTTTTTTTTAAAAGAAGTCCATTCTCCTTTACCATGCCACAGAACAGGTCCCCTCATCTTCTCAAGAGCAGGGCGGATACTCAAAATACAGGAAATTCAGACCTATTCTGGACCTCAGAGGTCTGAACAAGTACATCCTATAGGAAAGGGTTTGAAATGGTACCACTAGCCATCATTACCAAGATAGCCTTTCTAGGAGACTGGTTGGTTTCTATAGCCTACTTCCATCTCCCTATACACTACAGCTACGAGAGATATCTGAGTTTCTCCATCCAGAACAGTGAGTACCAGTTCTGAGTGCTCCCCTTCAGGATTTTCACAGCCCCCAGGGTGTTCACCAAGGTGATGGTTGAGGTGACGACTTTCACCCTGGGTGAGTGTGGGGCTACCACTATCTCCAAATCCCCCTACACTTCGTCTGCACACAGATGCCTCCTTGAGAGTGTGGGGAGCACACTTGTCGGAGGCACAGGTTCAGGGTATCTGGACACCAGGTCAGAGACACCACATAAATCATATGGAGCTCCTGGCAGTCTTTTTAGCACCGGGACACTTCAGCCCAGTTTTAAGAGGAAGGGAAATAAAAAAAAAAAAAATACAGACAACATCACAGAAGTAAAATACATCAACCACCACCTAGTTACCTGGATGCAAAAACAATATCGCGGATCCACTCAGCAGGGACATGACCTGTCACGAGTGGCAGATCTTGGTGGTCAGTACACTAGGCCATCCCCAAGTAGACCTGTTTGTTACAACAGAAAACACTTAAAGGCAACTTTTCTGCTCCGTTTTTTTTTCAGAAGACAGCCATGGCAACAGATGATGCATTCATTTCATGGTTAAGAGACGTAGTGTATGCATACCCACCCCTGCCACTAATCTCATCAATACTCAGGAAGGTAAGAAGAGACAAGGCCAGCCTCATCTTCATAGCACCTTACTGGCCCAAAAGGTTTTCGTTTTCAGGGGCAGGACTCCTACATTTATTGGGGAACCATGATCTACTGTCCCAGAACAAAGGAAAGCTGCTCCACCTCATTCCATCAGTTCTTCAGGTTGAATGGCAACTGGTAAAAGAACAAGGACTATCTGAGCAAATAATAAACTCCTTGCATCCAAGAAATCTTCCAATTTCCAGGCATATCCAGGCAAATAGAGAGAATTTATCCGCTGGTACATTTCAAAATCTATGCACCATACAGCTGTCTCTCTGAGTTTTTATCCTATCTCAGTCACCTGTTTCACATGGGTCTCTCTCTTTCCTCCATCAATGTGCATATTGCTGCAATTTCCAGCATTTTATCTGGCCTGGAAGGCCATCAAATAGGCTCATTTTATGACATCTAGATTCATTAGGGGGATTAACCAGTTAAGACCCCCATGGAAACACATTGTTCTGCAATGAAGCCTCAGCCTAATACTTAGGAATCCCATGGATTACATCTTGCATTTTCTTTTTCTACAACCTTGATAACAGATCGGCCCCAGGATCCATCAAAGCCCACTCAGTGAGGGGTGTGGCTGCTAAGGTCAGTCCAGATACAGTTCTCAACCTACTTTTACTCAGTGTTATCTGTGGCATCATCTACTAATACTGAACCTTCCACCCTTTTCTGTACATGCTTTTGTATAGGTCACTGTGTGTGCAGTTCATCAGATGAGGTAAGAAGATCAAGATTACCTGTAATATGGTTTCTTCATAGGATGAACTCCACACACCTATATCCCACCCTTCTTTCCCCTTTTTCTTATTTTTTGAAATTTGGACAACAGTACTCAATTTGGGGGGGGTTATGCGGGAAGGATACCTACTTTGACGGCAAAGGGCTATATTGCAGTGATCTCTGGAATAGAGATCTGTTTGTTCTCCTGACCCAAGCAAATGGAGACTGGGAATTCACTCTGTGTGGAGTCCATCATCTTATGAAGAAACTACATAACAGGTAATATTTGTAGTCTTATGGGGAAAAAGTAGAAACACCTATTTAAATGCACACATTGATAAGTGTATTGTTATAATTAAAAGTACTGATTTAATAGTTTTTTAAAGTTCAAATACTGTAGTAGGATATGTAAACTAGTGTCTGTATTTTTGAGTTAGTATTTAATTGAATTTAACCCTTAGCGGCCCGTTTATTCAGCGCTTGTCAGGCACGTCAGGTCCAATTTATTTTCACATGCACTGTTACAAGACGTAAAGCACAGGTCTCTAGTCATTTTTTTCTCCGGAAAAAGCAGAAAAAACCTTGAGTAAGACCGACAAGAGCTGAAAAAAGTGTGTATCTCATAGCCCCATGCACTACAGAGATAACAGGGACATAAACAGCATCCAGTGGTCAAAGAATATCACGGACACTTGCAGAGCTTTTTGAGATGTTATAGTAATAAAATAATTACTTGGATTGCATTATTGAGGAGTTTGGTGATAAAATGAGTGATCAGGAGAGGATTTATCAGTATGCATGTCTGTGAAAAGACAAACAAAGGTATGTGAAAAATACACTGAACAATGGGTGGGGTTTGGTTGGAGATACAGTACTGAGTGTCCTTTTCTGATTCAGTGCCTTTTAAACCTGTTTTACTCTGAAAAAAAATAAATATAATTAAACAGTGCATGTAAAATAAATTGGACCTGACGCCCCTGACAAGCGCTGAATATATGGACCGCAAAGGGTTAAAAATTTTTTTTTAAAGGAGTCAGTTTTCACACACACACAGGGATTTGTGTTCAAGAGTGGAGAACGGGAGAGAGATATAGAAGAAGAAAGTTATTATAATAAAGCATAAAATAACAAATGCTACTCGTGCGAGAGGACTCTGACGATACTTGTGTAGTGTTAGTCCACTGTGTTTGTCTGTCTGTTTTGGCCACCACACCATTTTGTTTTGTTAAGTGTTTTGTGTTTTGTTTAAACCTTTTATTTTATTTGTGTTAACAGAACACAGTACGCTACAATGTCTCCGTTTCGCCCACAGTTGCTGTTTGTCTTGCATTCATTTCCTGGCCTGATGTCACCGCTCCAACCAGCCTGTTCACAGATGGTCAAGAATTTCACGAGCGAACCATTCAACGATGCCTTAACAAGATGAATGATCATGGGCGAAAACCAATTTGCAAACCTTTTACAAAAACAATACTCAAAAGAAAGCGATTGGAGTTTTCCGTTGAATACTTGCAGAAACCTGATGATTTCTTCAACCAAATTTTATGGTCAGGTGAATACAGAATATAACTTTTTTCCCACCAAAAAAGCAACAATGTTTGGAGGAAGAGAGGAGAAGAATTTAAAGGAAAGTTAATCATACCCAGTTTTAAACATAATCTTGTTTTTCAAGAAATTTTGCACTCTCATTTGTTACCCAGTACTAGAAGGATTATTGGACCCTAAGCATTGGGCGAAGTCTACAAAGGAATTTCTGATAAAAAGGAAGATTGCAGTTTACAGTTACATGGATTGGTCATCTCAGTCCCCAGACTTGAATCCCATAGTATGTTGTCGATTGACATGAAGGCTACTTTTGCAAAAAGGAAACCAAAGTTGATTGCAGAACTCAAAGCTGTATGAGTTGGAGAATGGGCAAAAATATAACTGGAAAGATGCCAAGAGCTAGTTTCAAAATACAAAAAAAGACTCCCAGTTGTAAAGGAAGCAAAGGGTGGGCACACAAAATACTAATGTAAGGGTGCCCAAATACTTTTGTCAAAGAGTGAAATTAGTTTTTCCATGTTATTTTTCATTTTGCGCATGTTATGTAATAAGTTGTTGTTTTTTTTTAAAGCCAAATCTCTAATTTATAATGTATATTTCAGTAGAACAATTGGAAATTATATAGCTATACAAGCAACACTTTCACTACCGTCAAAAGAGCAGGGACCTTGGCAAAAAGATTAGTACAAGTGCCTTGCTCCATTGCAAAAAGATGTGAGAGAGCAAGTTAACGGTGGAAAGAGTTTGCTGTACTGTATTGAAACTCAAATAATGATGTGCGTTTGTGAAGACAGCAATTACTTTCTGTAACCAGCTTTGTGTGTGTGTGTGGGGGGGGGGGGTTGTAATAGTGCTATATAAGGCAAATGATCCATTTAATGAGAGGTTTTACAAAGCTTTTGATCCCAAGCAAAAGAAAAAGTAATTATTTTTTAAAAAAGAAAAGTGTTGCAGGTAAATTAGGTTTCACCTAACAGTAATGATTCCATACTGACTAGCCTTCAACTTAATTGACATTTCCATTTCCCCATGAGTGGTGCAGTATAAAGCTGAAGGTGTTTTATTTTTAAGAATATGAGCATCCATGTTGAAATAATGATCAAACTTTAGAAAAAAAAAAATTGATTCAAATGTAATGGAAAAAAACGTGTGTACACACCAGTTTATTAAGCAATAGTTTTAGTTAATAGTTTAGATTTTAATAACTTGTTGTGAACCATTCAACGATGCCTTAACAAGATGAATGTCCATGGGCGAAAACCAATTTGCAAACCTTTTACAAAAACAATACACAAAAGAAAGCGATTGGAGTTTTCCACTGAATACTTGCAGAAGCCTGATGATTTTTTCAACCAAATTTTATGGTCAGACGAATCCAAAATATTATTTTTTTCACCAAAAAAGCAACAATATGTTTGGAGGAAGAGAGGAGAAGAATTTAAAGGAAAGTTAATCATGCCCAGTTTTAAACATGGTGGAGGTTGTGTGATAATATAGGCTTGTTTTTCAAGAAATTTTGCACTCTCATTTGTTACCCAGTACTAGAAGGATTATTGGACAGAAGTTTGTATTTCAGCAGGCTAATAAGTCTACAAAGGAATTTCTGATAAAAAGGAAGATTGCAGTTTACAGTTACATGGATTGGTCATCTCAATCCCCAGACTTGAATCCCATCGATATGTTGTGGATTGACATGAAGGGTGCTTTTGCAAAAAGGAAACCAAAGTTGATTGCAGAACTCAAAGCTGTATGAGTTGGAGAATGGGCAAAAATATCTCTGGGAAGATGCCAGGAACTGGTTTCAAAATACAAAAAAAGACTCCAAGTTGTAAAGGAAGCAAAGGGTGGGCACACAAAATACTAATGTAAGGGTGCCCATATACTTTTGTCAAAGTATGAAATTAGTTTTTCTATGTTATTTTTCATTTTATGCATGTTATGTGATAAGTTGTTTTTTTTTAAACCAAATCTCTAATTTATACTGTATATTTCAGTTGAACAATTGCAAATGATATAGCTATACAAGCAACACTTTCACTAATGTCAAAAGAGCAGGGACCTTGGTAAAAAGATTAGCCAAGTGCCTTGCTCCATTGTAAAAAGATGTGAGAGAGCAAGTTAACGGTGGAAAGGGTTTGCTGTACTGTGTTGAAACTCAAATAATGATTTGGGTTTGTGAAGACAGCAATCACTTCCTGTAACCAGCTTTGTGTGTGTGTATATGTGTCTGTTTTTTTATTTATTTTTTTTTTTTGGAGGGGGGGGGGGGGGGTAGTTGTAAGAGTGCTATATAAGGCAAATTATCTGTTTAATGAGAGGTTTTACGAAGCTTTTGATCCCAAGCAAAAGAAAAAGTAATTATTTTTTAAAAAAGAAAAATGTTGCAGGTAAATCAGGTTTCACCTAACAGTAATGATTCCATACCGACTAGCCTTCAACTTAATTGACATTTCCATTTCCCCATTAGTGGTGTAGTATAAAACTGAATGTGTTTTATTTTTTAAAATATGAGCATCCATGTTGAAATAATGATCAAACTTTAGAAATAAAAATATTAGATTCAGATGTAATGAAAAAAAAAAGTGTGTACACTCCAGTTTATTATGCAATATTTTTGTTAAGATTTTAATAACTTGTTGTGACAGGTACATCACGCCCCTGTGTGTATTTTGAGTTATTTTGTATTATTACTATTTAAATGTACTGTTTATGTGAAACACTGTTTTATTGTTATTGTTGTTTGATAGCCTGAATGTGGTTAAAGTGCCAGATAAAATTATGATAATATGTAGTCAGCAGTGAGTGATTATTGACAAACTGGCTGCTGACCATCAGTATGAGAAAACCCGTGCCGAATGTGGTCGAGGGATAAACTAGGTAATTGATAGCCAGTTAATTCCTTGGCAACAATATAAAAACACGCAGTTTTGATCAAATAGGGTTAGTGTGTTCAGAGGTGGAATGAGATGTGAGTTGTGAGATAAAAAGAAAAGCTAAAATTCAATATAACAGTTGATACACCAGTATAAAACACCAGTACAAAACTTGTTTGTTCCGTGCTTGTTTTGTGTGTCTGTTTGCTTTGGCCACAATGCTGTTTTGTTTTGTGAGTGTTTTGTTTTTCTGTTTAAACCATTAGTTTATTATTAAAAAGTGCAGCAGCGTATTCAACCCCAGTACTGTGTGTCCTGCATTTCCTGGTCTGACATCACCTGAGAGCCATCCTGTCCACACTTGTGTACTGTTTTATTTTTATTTGAACCATGTTTGTTTAAGACTTAAGTAGGAGGATATATTGCATCATTAAATAACTGGATTTTTTTTCCAGGATCCGGTGGGAAACTTTTGAATGTTTACCATTCTAGGTATATGAGCCTGTGTGCCATTGGCTATGTTTATATCAAAACTAGAGGAAGCACACTTTGACAGTAGCACTGTTATTCCTGAAAGAAATGCAATTGGCCTGTTCTTTTTTATTATAATGTGGGTTTACAGCAAACTTGCTTGATGGCACAACAATGGCATGCCAGTGGGTGTTTTATGGTAATATTACAATATTGCAGAATCATTCCAATCTTACCTAATTGTGGCCCACCTGGGTTTACAGCATGTTTAAAATCTAATTATTGTAAATGTTTACATTCCCTCATAGAACAAAAAAGATGCAAGCTGTGCCAATATACTACTGTGACTACAAATTCCACTGAAGTTCATTTGTTGAAATAAATACTATTGATATGTGTTTTTTGTGGTTACCCCTATTCACTCAACAATGTGACCACCGGTATCAATAGCTTCATTGTAATATGAATATTAAGTTAAAACTAAATATGTCTAGTAAAATATATACAATTCTTAACTATGAACCAATTGAATTTTCAAAAAAGGCAATAATAACTACATTTATTAAAGGAGAAGTACCGTTGTGTTAAAATACATTCCAACAGCAAGATTTGATGCAGTGACCTCAGGCTAAGGCTTTATTGATTTAATTATAGGGGGAGTTCAGCTTACTGCTGAGATTTCAGTGTTAATATTTATTAAATAGCGGACAGAATAAAAAGATTAACCTGTTTCGACATTTGTCAGAGAAACCTATTGTGAGATTCCTCAGAATGTATTTTTGATAACCATGGGGAAGCAGCGAGGTAGCTCTGTGCTTTTTCTTTTATTGGTGTAGTTTCAATTGTCCTCGCATTATTTGTTCTGAAGTTGAGTGATAAACATTTCTTAACATGGGGTTTCCAACAGCCTACCCCCTCCAGGCGTATTTTTCCAGTGCATGCGGCCTTTACAATGTCAATTATCTAGTCATTCACACCACTCTTCTGGTGGTCCATGTACAGACTTTAAAGGCAGCCATTTAAGAGTTACTTGGGTATGAGTGTGAAATATCAACTACAAGTAAGACATTGAGCACATTTTGGAGGAATTTAACATAAAAGAAAATGTGGTTCACATTGTTACTAACAATGCCAGTGACATGAAGAAGGCATTCAAAAGTATTTAATGAGCTGTCTCCTACTGAAAATACTGTCACTTGAACTCTTAAGTTTTGACGCAGACACGATTTGACAGGACCTTGAGGCTCCCGGCCTTGGCTTTGGTTTGGCCTTATGGCTTTCGGCCTCGAGGGTCCTGGTTTTGAATCCAAGATTGTCTCATACATGCAAAGTCAATGAAACTGCCCTGCATAATAAGTAAACTGACTTGCTCATAGAACTACTTGATTTAGGGCGCTAAGTAAGGTTGGTGGTATGCCTTCGCAAGGATTGGCCGACTCGATGGTAGGACAGAACCGGAAGTCGGGCATCTTGGTCAAAGGGCATAGCTGTAAGACTGATGAAGATTCTATGATGATCAGCTGTGGTGTGCATGGTGATTGGATAAGGCGTGGCACCGTACTGACCGTACTGACTGGGAGAACCCGAGCCGGAGCTGCGTTGTTGTTTTTGTTGTTGCTGTTATAGACAAAAATTGATTGAGAGCTGAAGTCTCTAAAGCCAGCAAAAACCCCACAGATGTCATCAGGAGCACAACCACTTCACTGAACACTGCACTGGATACAGAATGGGAAAGTTACACTGAACACTGCACTGGACACAGAACAGGACACTTTCACTAAACACTGCACTGGACACAGAACAGGACACTTTCACTAAACACTGCACTGGACACAGAACAAGACACTTTCACTAAACACTGCACTGGACACAGTACAGGACACTTTCACTAAACACTGCACTGGACACAGAACAGGACACTTTCACTAAGCACTACACACAGAACAGGACACTTTCACTAAACACTGCACTGGACACAGTACAGGACACTTTCACTAAACACTGCACTGGACACAGAACAGGACACTTTTACTAAACACTGCACTGGACACAGAACAAGACACTTTCACTAAACACTGCACTGGACACAGTACAGGACACTTTCACTGAACACTGCACTGGACACAGAACAGGACACTTTCACTGAGCACTACAATGGACACAGTACAGGACACTTTCACTAAACACTGCACTGGACACAGAACAGGACACTTTCACTGAGCACTACAATGGACACAGTACAGGACACTTTCACTAAACACTGCACTGGACACAGAACAGGACACTTTCACTGAGCACTACAATGGACATAGAACAGTACACTTCCTCCGAACACTGCACTGGACACAGAACAGGGAACTTTCACTGAGCACTACAATGGACACAAAACAGTACACTTCCACTGAACACTGCACTGGACACAGAATGGGAAAGTTACACTGAACACTGCACTGGACACAGAACATGATACTTTCACTAAACACTGCACTGGACACAGAATGGGAAAGTTACACTGAACACTGCACTGGACACAGAACAGGATACTTTCACTAAACACTGCACTGGACACAGAACAGACACTCACTGGGAGCACCAGCCATTTTCTAGGCACTGTATATCTGTGTGTTGTCACAGAGACAAATACAATTCCTTGTATTGAGACCCTCTGTTTGGACTTTCCCTCGTTCCTGCACCACTCACATCCTAACACAGGCACAACAGACTTGACCAATTTTTTAATTGAAAAACTTGCAGCTTCACTTCATGTGATGCATTTTATAACAAAGGTGAATGCCTATGTCTTTGCGTAATGCAGTGATACTCAACTCTGGCCCTTTAGATCTAATCCAGCACAGGTGTTTACTCTAAGCAGGTTCTAATATAGTTAATTGAAGCTGCTAATAGGCAATTAATTAATTTAGGACCTAGTTTTTACTTTAATATATTGAAAGCCAGTCAAGTTTTAGGTTTACTGTGGAAGAGCCGGCTGTTTCATGTATTGCAATCTCCAAGGCAAGATTCCTACATTGACTATTCTTTTTATTTTCTTGAGACACAAGTTTTGCAGTTTTAGAATATAGAGCTAAAAGATACATGCTAGTCATGGTACTGCTGTTCTCCTCACTCCCTATCACTTACTTGAACTAGTAAAAGACACAACTTTCCTAAGCAGCAACGTCACAGTGCATGCAGGTCTCCGAATTAAAGCTCAAAGTACCATTAGCTTTTACTGTCTTAAGAATAATGAAACAGTACTTATCAAATACCAACAAATACTTCCATATTGATCTTTAAGATGCAAAGGCGTAACGTCAGTACATTTCTAACAGAAAAGCATTTTTCATAAAGGCAGTGAGGGTGCTTACCTTTGCAAGGTGAGCAATAACCTGCCTAACCTGGATTTTTTCCAGAGACTCAGGGTCCCCGGGCTCTGTCAGTGATGTCAGGAGCGTTCCAATTTAACTACAGTCCCTCCCTGCTAGCGCTATCATTGGCTGCTGCAAATTTTTATTAAAAAATGGAGAGCGGCAGTTCATAAGATCAATACCTTTTTTTTTTTTTTTAATGGACACTTAACAGCCAATGATAGCAGGGATCTCTATTAAGCCGTCCATTCAGAGAAGAGGGAAGCAGTTACGGGGAGTGGCAAACTGAGCAGGGGTGAGAGGTGTCAATGTTTGAAAGCTGTTACATTTAAATGTGAGTTTAAAAAAAAAAAAGCTTTTATTTAACCATTTTACTTAAAATAATATATTTTCCACCCACAGTTATATCCTTATATAAATATTGTTGTGCCATCAAGGTAATATGTTCAGCAACACTATAAAGGTGACAAAGCACTTTGGTTTTTGCTTTTGAATCCCCAGGGTGGCAATATGGTGGTAGGAAATTGAAATGAATAGAGAATGCATGATGATTTGTTAAACATTGTATGAACCAGCAATCCAGACTCCTACTTAAAAATTCAGAAATTATTGTTGTGGTTTTTGACACTGCCATCCCAATTGTTTGAACTACCAGAGAAGGACAGCCACTTGGATGATCACCCCTAATACTGGTGAGAACCTAAGGTTAAAAGTTATGTGAACCACGGTCTATAAACTATATAAGCTCTGGTAGCCTACTTATATTTTACTCCCAGCCTCTAAAGATGTCACACTACATACACTATATTTAATAGGTACAATTATGCATAGTCTTTTTTACAGAAGTTTAGGTTTTGAGACATGCAAGTGTTCAGTCTGTCAGATATATCAGATAGCAAATAACCCATGAGGGATCGAGCTGACATGCGACGGGGGAGGAATTATTTAAATTGTTTTACTGCAATTTACAGTTCTCTAGGTTGTCACGCAAGAGCAATCATAATTGTAATTATAGCTTTAGCAATACTGTAATATTGTACTGAAATAGGTCCAGTGTACATCACAAGGACATCAGCAGTGTTTGTGAATAGGATCTGATGGGGTAAGCTGCACTTCCCACATTCTAGGGGAAAAAGTTCCATATAACCAACTTGGTCTACTAAAAATGTGATGGTTTGAAAGGCACTGCTGCTTCAAAAAACAAACATTTTATTTTTCTAAAATCCTTAAATAGCCAAATTGTTTGGCCTTTATTTGAAAATCAGACTAATAATGTCATTAGCCTTGAGACTACATATTTTGCAAGGACATTTACATCTATAAGATTAGTCTTTTTTAAATAACAGACTAAATCATAAATAAATATGTCAGGTGGAAACAACGAATCTTCGAGAAAATAATTTTTTTATTTATCCATGGTTATTCAAAATTTGTACAACCTTGTCAGAACAGTGCGAAAACATTAGGTTATTACCATAACCCTGGTTCCCTGAAAGAGAATGACAACCATTACCGAATGGGAAGAGTCCTCTCTGACCGCCAATAACTGAGCATATATAAAAAAGTTGCCCTGTCAGGGCCCTGCTGTGAGGAAGAGGTCCCTCCTACCTCCTGCTGAAGAGGGACATCCTGAAAGTAGCATATCACCATTTTCTTTCAAAATCAGTTCAGCTGGGGACACGTCCTCGAAGGGTAATTGTTGTCATTCTCTTTCAAGGAAACATGGTTATGGTAATAACGTAACGTTCCCTTTCAATGGAATGACAACCATTACTGAATGGGAAGCTGTCCAAAGCTGGCATGGCTTCAGATTACCGACAGTAAAGCTTCACGGCGATAGCCTCAGAGCCCACATGATGCCTAAGGGCATGTCGCCTGCAACACCCTAGAGCCCAGAGAGGGTGTTGCTCAGTTTGCAACATCAAAGCAGTAGAAAGGAGGTGGTAGAAAGGAGGCGCCATGAAGGAAGCTGACAAAGTTGCCTGGCCCTTGGTAGAATGGGTCATAATGTCCCCCAGTAAGGGGGAGTCCGTCTATTCATACACCAAGCGTATAGCATCTGCTACCCCGTGCGCTAGACCTTGCTTCGATAGGGCTTGATCTCTAGAGCCGGACCCATAGCAGACAAACAGCTGGTTGGACTGTCTCTTGGATGCCGTGCTATCCAGATAACAGCGCAGAGCCAGAACTGGGCAGACCATGTGCTGTGTATGATCCTCTTTTTTGACTTGTGCGGGGGAGGTCTGAAAGTTTCCAAAACCACTGGTTGGTTAATATGGAATGAAGATACCCCCTTTGGCAAAAAGGCTGGATTTGTTCTTAATGTTACCCGCGAGTCATTTTCAGTGAAAGCCATACATTTGTCATCGATGGACAGCTCATGAAGCTCACTTACTCATCTGACAGACGTAATGGCTATTAAAAACGTCATGTTCAAGGAAACAGGGCGCAGTTCTGTTGACGCCATGAGCTTGAATGGGGGACCCGTAAAGACCTGCAGTACCAGTTCTAGATCACACTTGGGGACCATACTTTTCATGGGAGGACGAAGCCTCAGAGCCCCTTTAAGAAATTGCACTGCCAGGAAATGTGCCCCAGGGGACACAGAGTCAATTTTGTGGTGGCACACTGATATTGCTGCTAGGTATACCTTCAAAGTGGACACTGATTTTCCTGCGTCAAACAGGTGTTGCAGGAAGGTTAATATCATCTCAATAGGGCAAGTCACAGGATTGTGACTTTCAGCAATGCACCAGTCCTGGAAAACTTTTCATTTGTATGAGTATTGGGCTCTAGTGCGCCTCGCTCTAGCAGGCTATAGTGTTTCTACCACTGCATCTGGCAAACCACGTCTGACTAGATTGCTCCGTTCAACGGCCAGACCCAGAGTTGAAGTTGGGCTGGGTTCGGGTACCATATTAGCCCCTCCGCTTGGATCCGGAGGTCCTTGTGCAGCTGGAGCTGCTGGAGCTGCCACGGTTGACCTGATAACATGTCGGAGAGTAGAGCAAACGAGTGGCGCCTCAGCGAGCAGGCCGCCTTGGTGGTTTATGTAGGCTACCAATGTAGTATTGTCCATCCGGACCAGCACATGTTTGTGTGCAAACTGCTGGCGAAAATGAGATAATGCCAGGTTTACTGCTTGCAGCTCTTGGGCATTTATGTACGCTTGCTGCCAATGTCCCTTCCACTGACCACTTATTCCTCTCCCATTCCAGACCACTCCCCAGCCTAAGTTGGAGGCATCTGTAGTGACCACTTCCCTTCTGTGAGGGGATCCGAGGGGAGATCCGAGGCACAGAATGCCGGGACGGAGCCACCACTCCAGTGTCTTCCGGCATTGTCTGGACACTCGCACCAGCCGGTACCGATCTCAGACTGGGTGCACCTTGAGCGTGTTTACCCAGGCTTGAAGCGGGCGCATTCTCAGCAGCCCTAGTGGAAGGATTCCCAAGGCGGCTGCCATCAGCCCCAACAATCTTTGATATAGGAGAGCATCCTCTCTGAATACGGAGAGTGTGGCTTCCAATGACTGCATCCTGTCTTCCGACAGTGAGGCAAGTGTGCTCATATAGTTCAGTTTGATCCCTAGGAATACTGTAGACTGAGACGGTAGGAAGATGCTCTTCTGTTGATGTATTGAGAGCCTTAGCTTCGTCACATGATCTATGATCTGTTTTGTGTGCGTCTCTGTGCGTGCTTTGGAATGCGCACAAACTAGCCAATCGTCCCAATAGTTTAGGATACGAATACCCCACAGCCTGAGTGGAGCCAGTGCTGCATCCATGCACTTTGGCCTCTCGCTGGCGCCCCGCATATTTTCAAACAGGCAGCATGCAGAATTCATACACCTTGTTTTGAAAGGTGAAGCGCAGATACTTTACGCTGGACGTTTCGTGACATGGAAGTAGGTGTAGGAAGTAGGTGTAGGTGTGAAACAGTCGCCCGGTTGGACGGACTGGAGGATACGCTGTGCTGACAACATGTTGAACTTCCTTGAGGACCCTGAGGTTCAGAATAGGTCTGAAACCGCTGTCCCTCTTGGGCACAAGGCTGAGGACATCGCATTTACCAAGAGCACAGCATTCTTCTTTACATGATTGGCAATCTTCTATTGAAGGAGTATTGAGCTCGCTGGTTCGACGGTGGTGAGGAGCACACCCTTGAAGGGTGGCAGACCTAAGCGGAATTGTAGAGCGTATCCGTGTTTCATTGTCCATAGCACCCAGGAGTCCTGGGTGCAGCCTTGCCATGGGTTGTTGCCTTGGGTCAGTCCGGTTGTGAGGGGGGTTGGTGGCAGCCAGGGCCCCTCAGGGGTGGTCTTCCTTGGGCTTTGGAGGGGGTGGGTCTTTCTAAGCCCCGGCCTCAGTCTCCAGCCGGAGAACCGGTTATCCCTGGCTGGCGGTGGTCCCTTGCCGCTGGCTCTTCCTCTGCCTGCTTGTCTGTTCTGGGGTGGAGGGCGGCGTTCAGGCCCCGTTGCCCCTGCAGGCTGTGAAGGCCACCTTGGGCACTGGCAGTAAACCAGAAGGCGTGAGAATTTGGCGGCCCCAAATGTCAGCCCTGGTGTAATGGGGGCATCCAGTAATGCCACCGGTCTCCACGGCCTTGGCTTGCGTCAGCCGCAAATGCAAATTAAATCAGCATAGAGGATGATGCCGCGATCCCGAGCGGGTCCCGTACAGCACCACAACAGCTCCAAACACGGTAGAGAGAACTACACGATGTAGTAGAAGAGAGTAATGGCTGCATGCCAATCTCACAAGAGGGGTCGAAAGCAGCTTTAGTCAGTAAACTGACGGGAGAATCAGGCAGGAGCACTTTCAATAATGCTCGAAAGTGTGATTTTACCATGAATTTTTAAAATAAATTTGCAGTTAGAACCAACAAATCAGCCAAATTCGGACAAATTCAGACAAAGAAAGCACAAGGCAATCTGTGATCTGTCTCATTGAAGTGAGAGAGAAAATGGCAATATGCTACTGTGTGGACTTCTCTCTTCAGCAAGAGGTGGGAGGGACCTCCTCCTCACAGCAGGGTCCTGATAGGGCATCTTTTTTATATATGCTCAGTGATTGGCAGTCAGAGAGGGCTCTTTCCATTCCGTAATGTTTGTCATTCCATTGAAAGGGAACTGGAGGTTAAGTAGAGGATGATATGCAATAGGAAAAATGTCTAGTAAAGAGACGCTCCTTTTGGCCTCCAGAGATTGTTCAAGAATCTCAAAACATAAGTAGAATTGAAATCAATGCAAAACATGTTGCATGAATTATAAATCACTTTGTATATTTAGGACAGCAATGAACTCTCAATTAGAAGTGATATTCTAACAGCAATTTCCATAATTTCCAGCTCAATTATCATGGTCTCATTAGCTGATTGTAAATCATTTATAGCAGAGGATCATGATTCTTTTATACAATTTACATTAAAAGGTGTTCTTGTTTAACTGGAACACATTTTTAATTTCTAAAAATCTAAAACTTAATATGATAGCTTTTAACTTTTTAAATGTCTTTTTTTATGTAATTAAGTTAATTTGCTTTTTGGATATGAGTCAGGCAAGGGTAAGAATACAATGCGAAAGTACTTATTTAATTGAAAAAAACTATGAGCTAACAAAACCAAAAACATTGTACATTGAGAGGAACATAGTAGTTCCTCACACCAAGTTATCAGTGAAGCTCAAGAACTGCCTGACTCTATACAGCAAGACTAGTTTTAAGTGTTTTCAGGGTATCGGCGCAGCAAAAGTAAATCAGCCAAAAGCACAATTTCATTTTTAATTTGTTGTTCCCAACATTCTTAGGTGAAATGTAGGGAAAAAAAAGTTAATACCTGTGTGGCAAAGTGGTGAGTAGATACAGGTTAGTGCAGTGCAGGCACAAATCACACAGACAATTATGAACAGATGCAAGGGTGTTTATTGATGAAATGGGCTACAAATAAATGATGGAAGCAATACAGTGGCCTATGTCACTTCAGTTTGTATAATCCTACGGGTTTGACCCGCAACCAAAAGTCCAGTTCCTACATTGCGTGAATGAAGTGCTTGTGGTGAAAAGCCCATAGTGGAAAGTGACGTGCTGGTGTCCGGGTTTAATGCTGGCCTGCGGCTGCAGCTCCGGATCGTGCTAGTAATCTTGAAAACAGACAAAACAAACAAACAACGTTTACAAGACAAACTAACTTACAGTTTCTTTTAAATACAAGGACTCCTTTTAGGTTGTTTTTCTAAGCTTTTACAAAGGAACAGATTACATTGCTACACCCCTCTTTTATACCCTCGCTTGTGACCCCTTGATTAGCAAGCGCATCTGCTTCTCCAATCCGCGGATGCCACAATGTTTCTCATTCGGGTCATTGAGTTCAGGTACCGTAGTTCAGTCCCCTTTCAAGGCAGCTGACTTCCACCTACCCACGGGAATAAATTGTCATGCCTTTTAGTCCAGGGTATTCTGCTCCCTTTATCTAGTACCCTCTTAGGTCAGGAGGGAGCTCTAATACCAAGCGCATTCGATCTCTGTCACAACCTGTCACACAGTAAGAGAAATAAATTGTCTTCTTTTTCTCACACACATTTTTTTCCAGACCCCGGGCACATTTACCCATGCATATAAGAAAGTTTACAAACAACAGGAAGCCATTCGACCGATCTTGCTCGTTTGGTTGTTAGTAGCTTATTGATCCTAGAATGTCAAAATGCAGCTTCTTGAAAGAATCCAGAGTATCAGCTTCAACAGCATTACTGGGGAGTTGGTTACAGTTTCTTTTTTCAGGTCGAAAAAGTCCCTTGGGTCGACATTGTCGATGCCTTTTAGAATTTTGAAAGCCTGAATTAGATTGCCGCATAGTCTTCTTTGTTCAAGAATGAACAGATTCAATTATTTTAGCTTGTCTGCATATGACATGCCTTTTATACCAGGAATAATTCTGGTTGGTGGTCTTTGCACTTTTTCTACAGGAGCAATATCCATTTTGTAGCGAGGTGACCAAAACTGAACGCAATATTGTAGATGAGGGTTTATTTATGCATTTTAAAGTTTTAACATTACTTCCCTTGATTTGAATTTAACACTTTTCACTATATATTCAATGATTTTGTTGGCCTTTTTATAGCTTCCCCACATTGCCTAGATAAAGACATTTCTGATCCAAAATAAACTCATTGTCTTGCTATGGTTTACTTTATTGGACAATATTCTGGATCTGCCATTGCATACACAGTCCCTGTCGGTGACTGAACTACAACATTCTAGCAAAGCTCCAGAACCAGGTGTTGCAGTGGAATGTCTGATGGGAACCGAAAGTCCCAATTGTGCCCTACATATAAGAGTCATGGATGCTATCACAACCGTTAGTTCAAATATCAGAACTGAATTTGATGACAATTTGATCAAGAGGAGTGGTTTGAACCATGCCAAGAAAGCATTTACAAATGGGTTGTACCCTCTTGCTAAAAAAAAAGTTTTCAGACTTTCAGACACAACAAAAAGCTTGTATAAATATTACTGTCATGCTGTATAAAGGCAGTGTGTACAAAGGTAGAGTAGGTAGAAAATGGGTTTCATGAACTCTTGACATATGGTACATTTTACAGGTACATTCTGTAAATGTTGACTGTTTTGTACTACACAACAAGTTTGTGACTTGCACATTTTACATTATTTGACATAAAAAGAAAGAAACCAGTGTACTTCCAAATGAAAACAAAACTGTATTTCACACATCTTTCCAAAGTGTTATCACACATGCACTTCCTATTGGTATGCATAAGATCATTCCAATTAAGAGTTAATAGCAATGATATCATTACATAGTGGAATTAGAATTACTGATTACTGCTGTTCTGCATCTATTAAGAACACTACCCGCTCCAATCATCCAAAGTGCTATTATAAAATAAATCTTCCACTGTGCTTTCAATTTACCCCTAATGAGAACATTTAGAGATGTGTGATTAAAGCAAATATAAAATACACTTAAATTGCCACTAGCACAAAAAGTTAACTTATCTAATGTAATGTATAGAGATGAACATAACAATATGCAAATTCCTTAAAAATAGATTTGGGCAACCTGACCGCTAATATAAAATCTGATGTGAGTTATATTTGATTTTGATTTGAGTTTTGAAGTTCATATTCGAAAAATTACAAGTGTCTTTTTATTATATACTAAAACTTGCCAATCATTTGCCTTTTCTTTCTTTGTCCAATGTTAGAAGTTTCATATAGACTTGACTATTTCAGTACTTTATTTTCTGGGCTTCCGGTTCATGCCTTATCACATTTGCAGTTTGTTCAGAATGTAGCTCTGTGATCGGGTGGGTGTGAGTGGTGCATGTGGGTGGTGACGTCATGCACCTGGAAGAAGTGCAAAACAATAACAAAGGGTATACAGGGTAAAAATGAGCGCATTGGCACTCAATGTTTTATTAAATAAACAAAAGTAAATATTTAAACAACTTTATACAAAAAAACATAAAGAATAGGGTACATTGGCCAAACAAAAGAGATTTAAATAACGAGTACCTTTTATACACACAAGTCCTTTGTTCGCTAGCTAGTAGCAATCGCATTATCCTTTCCGTCCGACCAAGGATTTCTCCTCGCTTTTATAGTTTGTGGCTACAGTCAAATGAACAAATAATTAACAATTACATAATTAAGTCTCCAGCCACATTCTCACATGTATTTTGGCAGGGAGCGATTTAACCCCCTCCCTGTCGATCCAAAGAAAACAGTACTAACTAGAGGACGGCTTTCGTCTGCCCACATATAAACAAACATAGCATATCACAAAATGTAGCCCCTGCTCAAGGTTGTAAAGACAAAGGAAAATAAACTTTAGGTCCCCCTTAACTTAACAAAGGAACAAGAGGCAGTAGTGCAGTTAAATAAGTTTTTATTACCACGTCAAACAATCAGGTTAAATTAATATAAAAAGAGGATCTTCTTTACTAGCTAACAATGTATCTAGGCTCAGTTGTAGCCGGAATGTCTAAAAGAATAATAAAAAAATAAACACGCACAGAAACCAAAAGTGAAAAGATAATAACGTAAACAAAATCGAACAGCAAAACAAAAGAAAATACAACACTTAAACCATACCGATCAAATCATAAATTGCTCAAAATGCCAAATACAAATAAAGTGCAAATTTACTTGATCCAAACACAGCTCGACAGTAGTAAACCGCTACAGAATACTCGTAAACAAAAGATCCCGATTAAGCACAGAATCAGAAAGCAATGTGGTCTAGTAACAGATACGCATCAGGAAACCTAAACACCACCAAGGGCGCAAAGAAAGAAAACCCTAGAAAAGACAGTAAAATAACCAGTAAAAGAAATGGTAAAAAGAAACAGTGACAGAAACAACAACACAACATTTAAAAGCAATACAATGGGAAGATGTATCAAATACATTGAACTGGGTTAGGTGGTGTAGCCAACTTACCAAACTGCAGGTAGAATGCCGACCAGAAACTTGCACACGAGAGGAGAGGACTAAAACCAACAATAGCTTGTCTGACTACAACCAGCGATCTCTGCCGTGACAAGCACGGCGCATTCTGATTAAGATGCAGCCACTTGTCCCCGGGTTTACACCGTCCCACCCGCTACAAATAACAACAACAATAATTCAAATAAATACATACATAAATAAAATACATACAAGGAGTGGGCACCCCGTCACAAGCTGCTAGGGTTCTCACTAGAGCAAAGAATTCTGTGTTGGCCTGGCCTACAGTGCATTTTAGAATATATTTTAAAATCTTACTAAGGACATAGAAGGCACCAAAGGCACTAAATGGCTTGGCACAAGATTACCTAAAAGACTATGGGCCCGATCTTCGATCCTCGTGCAATCCCCTCGCTAAATTTGTGCCTCTCAAAAAAATTGTGCTTTGACACAAAATGAGAGATATTCCAAAACGGCACAAAGCAGTTGCGAGACATTGGAATATAGCAGTTTTTTGAACAATTTGCAAAGCTGTTTGTGCCTCGCAAATTTGTTCGTGTCTTGCAAAACCGTCTGCACATTCACTACCAATATAGCAACTGCACACAACAGCCAAGCAAGAATAGGAAATATTATATAGGTTTCTTTAAAGGCCAGCTGATCTGACAGCTTTTTTTTTTTAAAAGTCTGTGATTTTTTTTTTTTTTTTTATAGTCGTGCCATGACAAAGTCTACTGTGGAAGTACACTCTCTGATTTGTAAATGTAACAAGTTCATTCACCTGCAAAGTAAACATCAATCAAGCATTTTTACTATACACAATACATAGAAATGTGTTATGTTATTCATTCTACTAACCCAGTTGAATATCATGATTAAGCCCAGTATGTAAGGTTTTGAGTGTCGCCGGAATGGATTTTTTTCTTTATGACTTTTTTTTTGTAAGAATTATAATTAAAATTCTAAATACGCTCCTTAAATGTTAATTGTAGCCTACTATGATTTCTCAGTAAATGAACAGTCTCTGTACAATTAGCAACAGTCTGGCTTTAAGCCTTATCACAGTACTGAGACAGCATTAATCCAAGTAGCGAATGATGTTCTGCTGTCCTTTGACTTGGGCTCACCTTCGGTTCTTGTTTGACTTGATTTAAGTGCAGCTTTTCAAACCATTGATCACTATCGTTTAATTGATCATATTGAACATTTGATGGGATTGTCAGGCACTCACTTGTTCCGGACCTCCTTTTTACCAGAGGTTACGTGTGGGGTTCCTCAGAGTTCAATTCTTGGCCCAATTTTATTTTCTCTTTATATGTTACCCTTGGGTGATATTATTCGTAGACATGGAGTTAATTTCCACTGTTATGCTGATGATACTCAACTTTACCTGTCCCTCAAGCAGGACTATATATCTGCTGCTAACATTTTTTCTAGATTAAAATCATAGTTTTATAATACAGTTTATATATTCTGTTTTGTTTTTATTAAATTGCTTACTGTTGTTCAGTAATATTTATTGCTTGTGCCTTTGTGAAGCACTTTGTGATGACTTGTTGCAAAAGGCGCTCTATAAAAATAAAATTACATTGAATTGAATTATCGTGTTGGTGTAAAGCCAGCACAAGTAGCAATTGTTTATTTTTCTCTTACTTTCATCTTTCTCCCACAGTGACTCTCTCCTCTAACCCACCACCTACACATACAAAGGCAAGCCTATATACATGAGTGCCTCACACTACTTACAAACACTCAAACAATAAATTAATGTACACAATCCCCTCAAATGCACACAGGTGTTTTCCATTCAGTCTCTTTTCAACCTTCCCGTGGACTACAAAATCACAATACACACACAGTGAATACCCAGTACATATACAGGCAGGGCTCTGCTCTGCCACATTTCTAAATGCAGGGCTCTGCCCTGCCACACAGATCTATAATAAAATAGTATTTATCTGTGCATAACGTTTTTTTTATAGTAAAGTACAGTGCATTGTATTGTCTACTTAGGGTTAGTTTTAAATGTAAAATCATATTTGGTGCTATACTGTAATAGTAAAAACTTGTACCTGACTTGCATATGTGTACAGAAATGTCACACCATTAGATACGTAAGCTCTCTTTTTCACTGTTTGCTTACTGTGTCGAAATCCAGGAAGAGCCTGGTGTAGCAAATCAAATATGAGAACCAGTTACTGTGCACTTGTCTATATGCTCAATAGTGCAAGAGAAATAGCGACTAAGTCACTGTGTAACCTTGTTAAATTGTAAAAAAAATACAAGGTATGAATTGTGAGTGCTGTAACTGAGGGTATGGCTTACTACTGAGGGATTATTATAGTTAATTGGGTGACATAGGCAAATTGCTGTACTGTAGAAAAAATAAAAAAAGTATAGAGACCTGAATAAAGAAAAAACAATCTAAAGTAAAACTGAGTGAACCTGTTTTCTATCCATGTAAAAGGACAGCTCTAATATGACTTGAGGTGCGAAGCAACTCATCCCACAGATTAGGGGAGTTTTTATGCCTTCAAACTCAATATGTTGATTAAGATAGAGAAGAGTGTTCTGGAATAAAATAATTAAGGGGAGGTATCTGAGCGAGACTATAGATAAGGATTCAAGGCTTCAGTGAGGCCGGTGGTCCTTAAAAATCTTGACCCAAGTTGCCAAAACCCTAAAATGAGTAGTGCTATCGTACCCACATGAGTGCACTAATGATACAAGGAAAATTGCCAATCCCAAATAAGTCTTGGCCTGTGTAGTATGATGATATACATTCATGCTATAAAAGAATGAATTACTTGTTTAATCACATATGACATTGCGCTTTGATTTGTACTAAATAAATCACCTTTAAGTTGTTAAAGAGAACCTGTTGCCACAAAGTAAAGCACGACTTTTTTTGTTTTATTTCAGAAGTTGAGCATGCAGGGGGTTCCCAAGTGGCTCACCTGGCGTGTAGTTTGCAGGGTGAGTCGTACACTCAGGACAGTGCAGGTTCTGAATGAAGTCGTTGATCGTTGATGGGGATTCCACAGGCAGACTGGATCTGGTGCTCCTGTGGGTTGGTTAGGCAAACTTACCAAGGAACAGTTACTATTCACCATGTTACAGGAGACCATACTGGCCAGGTCCTCAGTGAGATCAAAGTGGACATCTTCAAGGCTGACCTCCAGGGGCAGTAGCTGCTGTAAAGCACCTAGCTATAACTTTTAGGTCAGGTTTTCTCTCGGTCTCAGAAAAGTAAAAAGCAAGATTGATAAACCTTTAAGTAGGAATCTGCTAATCGCTGAAAAACACTAAGAGATTTACACTTGCCCTAATTTTGTCTAAAGTTTTGAGTGTTAACTGATACAGGAAATTAGTGACTTTGCTAAATCATCCTCATTAAATTAGAAAACTTTTGCTCAGTGTTGATAAAACAAGCAAGGGATCTTCACAGGATTGCATTCACCGGCAACATTTCAAACAACCAGCATACAGTACAGTATGTCTTTCTGTGATAAGATTTGATTCTGAGGATGTATGATTAAATACATTTATTTTATGTTGCAAAGATGAAAGATCTGACATTAGTGTTGTCTGATGTTACTAATGAAATGGCTGGATTTGTCTCTTTGGTGTTCGTGGTTTTATTGTATTAATCAATCAACATAACATTATTTTTTGTATGTGTTAAAAATAATTGGAAATCAAATTCAGGTTCAATGAACCCGGAGATGTTGCATAGTTTAGGAGATTAAGCATAGCTCCGGCACATTCCTGCTTAGGACATGTCAAGGTCACACAGTTCATACTGCGGGTCATACACACACTTTTGTGAAAATAGGCTGTCTGTTGCGTGTCGGATTAGCTTAGTCATTTTGCACCATAAAAGCTGCATCTCCCATTGGTTTATATGCAATAATAAAAAATGAGTCTCACCTTTTTGTCATGCTGCTGTATTTTGGTAGTACTTTTTATGCAATTTGGGTTTACATGTAGTTTTCATTCTCCTTCAAAATTAGATAATTCATATTAAAATATGGCAATGTATATTTCTGTCAGTGTTACAATTTGGTCTTGCACGACGACTGATATTATACAGATTTCTTAAACTGGGTTTATAAGTTTTCAGGTTGTGTTGAAGAACGTTAGGTTACGGATGTAACCCTGGTTCCCTGAAAGTGAAGTCGACTACCAACCAATACTTTTGGGATATGCCTTCCACAGGTCAGGTATTTACTGAGCATTTTATTTCAGAGCTGCCGATAGGCCCCTATGGGGAGTAACGTCCTCGGTCCCTTCTTCTGAGGAAACAAACACTCACTCCACTGAGAACAATTACTTATTTGCATCGAACCCGTTGTAGCGACCAATACGACTTTGTAAGGTTTGGTGGTTGTCTTCTCTTTCAGGGAACCAGGGTTACATCTGTAACCTAACGTTCCCTTGCAATTTGAAGATGACCACCAACCAATACTTTTAGGAAAAGTGTACCAAAGCCGCCACGAGGGAGCGTGAGTATAGACAGCAGATGAGGGACGTCTCGCTACTGCAAAAAATAGTGTTTTTTTGTGGTGCAAGCTTGCAACCTCAAGGACCCTTGTGCCTAGTGAAGCTATAGAGGGAACAACCAGATTATGTTGGTAGAACCTGGCAAAAGTGGAGTAGTGTAGCTAGCCGCAGTACATATATCAGCCAACGAGGCTCCTCCTAAAGAGGACCCATGATGTAGCCACTCCTCGGGTATAGTGTGCAGCCACCCGCCCAGGTGGGCGTAGGCCGGCACTAGTAGACGCAGTTGAAACTGTGTCCACAATCCAGTGAGACAGCCACTGCTTCAAGAGGACTTGACCCAGGGTCTTTTCACCTTGACAGACGAAGAGCTGGCCAGACTGAGGCAGTGCTCTTGTTCTGCTAACATAGCTTCTTAATGCCTGAACCAGGCAGAGAGAGCTTACTCTCCGATCCTCCTCTGAAGAAAATGGAGGGGGGTGGAAAGCCTCTAGTTCCACTGACTGATTCAAGTGAAAAGCCATAATCACCTTAGGGTTCGTTCATAGCGACACCCTGTTTGCATCGTCCCAAACACGCACACAGGAGCTGTGCACTGACAGACTGATAGACTGATTGAATGTATAGGCTCAAACGTGGTCTTAGACAGAGCCTCCAAAACCATATCTAGACCACTCGGGGTGGATGTCCTTTCTAGGTGAATGTAACCGCCGAACACTGTTAAGAAAATGAGTCTACGGGAACATGACATGCAAACATGGCTGCCATGTACACGTTCAGCATAGAAAGGGATTTACCCTCCTTTATTAGTTATTGCAGGGTCATGACTCCTGGTCAGACACCAATCCTGAAAATACCACCATTTGTACACGTACAGCAATCTTGTGGAGTAGCAATAAACAATCTGACCTGTGGCAGGCGTATCCCAAAAGTATTGGTTGGTGGTCGTCTTCGAATTAAAAGGGAACCACAAGTGCAGCCTGCCCTCATTTGGCCAGCAAATATATATAACTCTTGAGAAGTTGCCATTAGCCTCTTGGTAGACTGATCAGTCTCCTTCTTGCTCGGTCATCCAGTTTTGAGGGACAGCCTGATCTAGACAGGGTCTTGGTGGTGCCATACACCTTCCACTTCTTAATAATCATGCTCTAAGGGATATTCAAAGCCTTTGATATTTTTTTATACCCATCCCCTGATCTGTGCCTTTAAACAACTTTCTCCCAGAGATCTTTTGAAAGCGCCTTGGTACTCATGGTTGAGTCTTTGCTTTGAAATGCACCACCCAGCAGAGGGACCCTACAGGAACTGTTGAATTTATCCTGAAATCATGTGAATCACTACAATTTAACACAGGTGGAGGCCACTTAACTTGATGTTTGATTTTGAAGGCGATTGGTTACATCTGATCTAATTTAGGATTGCTATTACAAGGGGGGTGGACACTTATCCAACCAAGCTATTTCAGTTTATAGTTTTAATTAATTTTCTATAATATTTTTTTCATTTGGAAGTTGTGGGGTAGGATGTGTAGATAAATGAAAAAAAAAAAAAAAAAAAAAAAATATATATATATATATATATATATATATATATATATATATATATATATATATATATATATATATGCATTTTAATTCCAGGCTATAAGGCAACAAAAGGTAAACATTTTGAAAGGGGGTGTAGACTTTCTATAGGCACTGTATATAAAAAGCACAGTTTTAAAAAGCACGGGAAATTATGGTACAAACTACAAATTTATATATATAACTTATGTATAATAATTCCATTTCATATAATTAAATGCGCTGGTGTGTTTTTTTTTTTTCAATTGTAATTCAACTGCAAGCCCCTAGATGTCCCTGCAGCCAGTTATAGTAATCAGATTCACAATTAAGAAATCAACACATTACGCTTTGACTAATTAGAAAAGCTAATTATGATAAGTATAAATGGTAATTGAAAAAATTGATGCATTAAATGAAAAATCGAGAGACCTAAACATGGAGTCAAAGACATTGCAATCAAAAAGCATTTAATTGAGTGAACGCACTCAACGATATCCACCCGGTGTTCTGTACACCGATGGATATAATTTATTTTGCAAAACTTCCAAAGATAAATTGCACCACACTCAAAAGTAAACAATAGACCGACATTTATCATCAGAAAAAACACAAAATGAAAGGTTGAGATTGACAGCTATGAGACAACGTCCTCCAGTAAAAAATGTAAGGGGAACAAAAATTATGAACGCCGAAGAGATGTTATTTTTGATTTGATAGAGGCATTTGTTTGTGCTAATATTCCCTTGTAAAAAATTGATAATACTAAACTATGTGCATTTCTGAAGAAACATATAATAAATGCGGGAGCAATTCCTACAGCAGGTCAACTGAGAAGGGAATATCTACCCCAAATTGCTGAGTTGCTCAAGATGAACCGGTAAAGATGTCTGACAGTGTATCTGTAATTACTGACGAGTCTAGAAATGCAAAAGATCAGTATGTTTTGAACATTTTCTTTGTTCTCTAATGGCCAGATTCTTACAGAACAGTATCAATCTAAGAAAGAAGGTAGGGTTAACCAACTGACAATGCTTAAGTTTAATAGCAACATTTAATGCCTGGGACATTTTCTTTCATGAAATTTTAAGTGACACTTGATGTGCTGCTTGCAAACAACCTTACATTATTTTATTATTATTATTATTATTATTATTATTATTATTATTATTATTATTATTATTATAATATTTGTAATATAAATGTTTCAGCATTGATGTTATTAATTCAGTATTTTAAATAAATTGTTCCAGGAATCAGTGCTGTTTTTTAAAATATTTTGTTGACAAATTATGTGTTCCTACTAGCAAACTGAAACATTTAAATGATTTATTTACACATTCTAATAAATAATATTGAGTAAGACGTATTAGTAATAAAGGGATGCATGACTAAATAAATGTCCGGAGCTGCTGCTGTCACCTAATCAATGCACCACTGCATGTTAATAAAATGACTAATTGAGATGATTAAGGAATTGGGAGATTATTAATCAATAACTGGTTTAATTAAGCAGACTAAATGACCACCTTGAGTTGGGAGGAACGAAGTGCAACCTAAGAAAGCAGGTCGCGTAAAATGCAGGGCCCTACATATTATACACGTACATATGTAATAAAAACAAGATTTCCTACAGAAGGTAGCTTCGGCAATTCTGATCCTTATGGAAGTCTACAAACTGATATACAGTAAAATCCAGAACTTTAGGTTAATGATCTAAAAAAAACTACCCAGTCAAAATGTTTAGTACAGTACATTTTCAAAATATCAATAGCAAAACTACAAAAGGCTACCCTACTCTGCCACATTTCCCACTACATAATGATCTTATAATAATAAGTCTTTAATAAAAATCTGATAGCTTGTGTTCTGTTAGCAGGTCTCAAAAGTGATGAATGTATGGGAATTTACTACAGATTTCTCAACCCTTCCCTGAAGAATTTAGAGGTCGTAACTTCTACTATGGCCAGCAATCATTTATCATTGTAAACCTCCAGATCGCAATTTATGCCCCATGGGTTGATGTTGGGCAGCTGTCAGTATGAATTTAACTTAAAAAAGCAGTAGGAAATGCAGTAACAAATAAAAAATGTTGATGTTTATAGCTTTAAGTAATGGACAGCAGTGATGAGTGTTTGTTAGAGAGTTGAAGATGCAAACACAGCAAGTGCACTGTTTTAGAACTGAAATCAATTACTGATTGATGTGCCTATAATATGTTCAGCTAGCACTGTATTGTAAATATATGCATAATGAGGTCAAGTTCTGAATATATGACAATGATTAAGATTAAAACAATAAAGCCACTACCACTGCAATGTGATAACAATATAGTGTGTAAAATTAGATTTAGTTACAGTAGATTTAATTCATGCCTGTTTCTGAGCTCGACTGATTATATACTAACAAGCTTCTTTCTGAGCCTGCTACATTACAGTGCTACATTACCGGGGGGGGGGGGGGGGGGCTATTTATCAATGCCGTTGCTAGGCTACCATGAATGTATAATGTTAATAGACTGGTTTGACCCAGGGGCCCCTTTTCTGTCGTGGTGGGGTCACCCACGGAGACATGAGAAACATTAGGCTTGGGATAGAACTGGCCCTCAAAATAAATGACCCATGAAAACCAATAGTGCAAAATTGAAATAAATAGGGTAGATGGTGGCAAAAGCCTAACTTCATCCAGGGGAGACTAAGAAAAAAGCTGGCAGCAGCCTGCCCTTGCTTCATCTCAGGGGAGACTCAGAGAATACAGAGAATGGAAACAACAGAAAAAGAGTAGCATCACAGTGGACAAGCATGCTTTATCCAGGGAACAATGGATATGGGGTCTGATGGTTAATGGACAGAAATAAAGTAGGACTGAGAAAGGGAAACAAAAAAAAACAGGCCCTCTGGTTAAATGTAGGTTTTAAAATGTTTACAAACAACTGACTTTCTTAGAGATAATGGTTCTGATCTTTTTGCCATGAAACAGCACTTTTGCATTAATGTACTGGTCTACTTAATTGGTTATGGTGAAAACAGTGAATAATCTTACAGTGTTACAAATAAATGTTTGCTAGTGTATGTATAATGTCCATAGTATTCCCTCTTAACATCGACTTAAACTAACATCTGTCATTTAAAGTTTGGAATCTGTCTAATATTTAAATATAGTATAGAGTAAGTGCAAATTATACCACTAAAGTACAATATGAAATAAGATACAATAAGTTATATCTACAATGACATGGTAGTAGTGCAATGGTGCATCAGCAGAGGATCCTGTAACGTGGTGCTTTAGTCAGGAGAATACAGTACATAATAGGAGGGGTATATCAAGAGATATACAAGTGCAGTCTAAACAGGTGGGTATTGAGGAAGCAAAGGAGAAGATGGAGCACTTCTGAAAATGACAGTGCAAATTTACCATGCTAACGTTTATAATATTTGAAATTCAGGTTTAAAAATATACATTAAAGTGAAATATATCCTAACTGATGCATTAAGGACTTAAGAAAACAAAGTTACAGTAAGTTGCAGAATCTAAGTTACAAAAAGATCAATGGCAACTAACTTTGTGTTAAGTTCAACATAGCGATTTGAAACCAAAAAAATAAATAATGGTGTATTAGGAAATTGTGTCCAGGTTTGATAATGAGAGATTATATATAGAAATGCATTGCTTAATATGTGCATCTGCTTCTAGAACAATCAGGATGAAAGGTTGTTGATCGCTTAGTTTAAGGCAGTACATGCAAATATTGTGCATGTTTCTTTTAGTGACAACTCACTTGCCCACTATACAGTATATATGCCGTAGTAAATACTGACTGGAGCGCAGGGCTATAAGTGATTTTTTTTTCCCCCAAGGGAAGACTATTGTTACCGACAGGGGACTATAATGCCCGAAGCCACAGGCCCCCTGAAGGTAACAATAGTCTTCCCGAGGGGCATTTAATTTTCCACTATGAGCTGACATACTTCATATATGGATCAGTCAAGAAAATAAGTGAGGCAGGCTGGATAGTAAATATGACCATATATTTTGTTTAAATATAGCTGATATGGCATATGTGTAAATAAATAAATAAATAACATTAATAAATAACATAAAATGTAAGTTCATACCACATAGTTATCAAAGTTGTTTTGGTGTACAGCTCTCTGTCGTATTTGTTTACATCATCGATTTGAATTTGTTTCATTTCTGGTGGGTCGTAGTGTGGGAGAATAAAGAAAACGTTAAACACTTTTTCCAACAAAAGCACCACAGCAGTCTGTTGACAGTGCTGCTCGCTTATGCTGTGATTGTACTTACGTGACTTTTCTAACTGAATGGCTTTTGCGATACGATCAACCAATTGAATATCTGCATTGTCTCTGCGGTAGCCCATTCATAACTTAACTGGGTGTTACATAAACTGTGTCTGTTTCAAGTGCAGGTACTAACTGTAAGTTTAACCAATAGGAGAGTCAAATATCTGCCAAGTTTTAAGCAGCTGTCGAATCATAAGCAAGCAGTGGGCATTCATAGTATTCTGCTTGAAAATTGAAGGCAAGTGAGTAGCCAAAGATAAAGTAAAAGATCTGACAGCTCTCCAATCATTCATGAGCAGAGGCGAGGTGTTAATATGCCAGGTAAGCTTTGAATTTAACAGAATGTTACTGAGAAAAATAAAACATTTCAGTATTTAGAATTTAGTTTTGTATCTCTATTTTTTATTTTTTATTTCACCAGACAAGGGAAACACAATAGTATATTTAGTTATGAATCCACTTTCTCTGAATAATTGTACTGGAGATGAGCGATCTTGAAATCAAATTGTCAAATTGAAACAAAGCGAGGCGCTATCTGCACTTTTTTATTTTAGTTTATTCACGGTTATCTGTGTAAACATGCTATTTAAAAAATATTTGCATTGCTACCTGAGACTTCCTTATTAGAGTGCCTTCTTGCGACATATATATATTTTAATATATATATATATATATATATATAGACACACACACACATTGTATATGCTGCAGGAAGGTAGTTTTTAGATAATTAATAGTCAGCGTGCCCAGAAACAGACAAGTAAGATCAATTTATGCCCGTTCCAAAATTACTTTGAGAACCACTGGGTTAGGGCAATAGTTCAATCTATTCGGATGAGGTTTTAACCAATCACATGCCAGGATTTCCAATCACTGATTCATATATATGAATATAAAGCAGCTGAAACATACTATATATAGCCAGGTAGAATTGGCATAATATGGATATTTATCCAGGAGGGCACAGACCTTGAATGCCAAGGGTATTGACATTGTCTGAAAAGCAGCACATGAAGACACAATGGGATTTTTTTTTTGGATAGCAGATGGCATATTTGAAATAATTGCATATCTACTTTCGCCCAGAATATTTGACGGGCATGTCTTGATGTCTACTAAATATTTCCAAGCTGGTAATTGCATGTTGGAGGGAAATGCAATCTGGATGATGAGTGCCAGCCTTTAATTATGGACCAGATGAATTGTGAGTACAATACTGTTCAATTTAAACAGTTGTGGAGGCAAATGTCTTTAGCACATTAACACATCTAATTCACTTAGGGATGTTTAGGGGGAAATCGGTTTTCCAGGATAACCAAGAGTCATTACATGTGAGTCTGTTTTGGTACAGTCTTGAATACGGAAACACCTGCCAACTAAGCACATTCTATTAAGGTCTATTTGCATAACAAATTAATTAGTCGTGTTAGTGGCACTCACAATTAGTCTTGCTTACCCAGACTTAACTGTAGCTTTATGTGGACTGTAATTTTGCTCTCAATTATGCCAGACTCCAGTAATACATTGTTTCAATGGTATTTATCCACATTTGGCTATACGGAGGCTTGCGACAAAATCTGATAAGGACCTGTAAAACAATGTGTTGATTCGACCCAGGGAGGAGGAAGTTTATGGTCCAACAGCTACACAAAATTGTATTTAGAAAATGTTAACTGACTAGACTGACTTGTATGCTGGTGAAATTAATATTATTGTACACATTTAATAATAAAATACTTATATAATATATATAATATATTATATATATATATAATTTATAGATATATATATATATATATATATATATATATATATATATATATATATATATATATATATATATAGTGGCTTGCAAAAGTATTCAGACCCCTGACCAATTCTCTCATATTACCGAATTACAAATGATACATTGAAATTTCGTAATGTTTGATATTTTATTTTTAAACACTGAAACTCAGAATCAATTATTGTAAGGTGACATTGGTTTTATGTTGGGAAATGTTTTTTAAGAAAAATTAAAAACTGAAATATCTTGCTTGCATAAGTATTAACCCCTGTGCTGTGGAAGCTCCCAGTTTGCACCGATGAACGAAATTGCCCCAACGAGGACACAATTACCTTACCATTGGCCTCCACCTGTGAACCATTAAAGTTGCTGTCACATTTTCTGGATAAAAACCCCACTGTTGAAGGATCATTGGTAAGGCTGTGAATCTGAAGGAAAATGAAGACCAAAGAGCATTCTACAGAAGTTAGAGATAAAGTAACACAAATGCATAGATTAGGGAAAAGGGTACAAAATAATATCCAAGTGTTTGGATATCCCAGTGAGCACAGTTGGATCAATAATCGGGAAGTGGAAGCTGCATCACACCACCCAAGCACTGCCAAGAAAAGGCCGTCTCTCAAAACTCAGCGCTCAAACAAGAAGGAGACTTGTGAGAGAAGCCACAGAGAGGCCAACAATCACTTTGAAGGAGCTACAGAGTTCAGTGGCTGGGAGTGGAGTAATGGTGCACCAGTCAAAAATATCAAGAGCTCTGCATAACACTGGCCTGTATGGGAGGGTGGCAAGAAAGAAGCCATTAGTCAAAAAGTATCATCTGAAAGCACGTCTGGAGTTTGCCAGAAAGCATGAGAGTGACCCAGCTGCGATGTGGGAAAAGGTTTTGTGGCCAAAACTCAAAGCGCTATGTGTGGTGCAAATCTAAAACTGCCCATGCCTCAAGACACACCATCCCTACAGTGAAGTATGGTGGTGGCAGCATCATGTTGTGGGGACGCTTCTCATCAGCAGGGACTGGGCATCTTGTTACAATTGAAGAAAGAATGTATGGAGCAAAATACAGGAAAATACTGCAAGAGAATCTGCTTCAGTCCACTAAAAAACTGAAGCTTGGGAGGAAATTCACCTTTCAGCAGGACAATGATCCCAAGCACAAGGCCAAAGCAATATTGGAGTGGCTCAAGAACAAAAAGGTGAATGTCATACAGTGGCCCAGTCAAAGTCCTGATCTCAATCCCATTGAGAATATGTGGCACTGTTTGAAAAATTGCGGTCCACAAGCTTCGTCCAACCAACCTGAACAACCTGGAGCAAATCTGCCAAGAAGAATGGGCCAAAATCACTCTGACACTGTGTGCAAAGCTGTTACATACTTACCCCAAAAGACTTAAAGCTGTTATTGCAGTGAAAGGTGGCTCTACCATATATTAATGTGTGGGGGTTGAATACTTATGCAAGCAAGATATTTCAGTTTTTAATTTTTCTTAAAAATCATTTCCCAACATAAAACCAATGTCACCTTACAATAATTGATTTTGAGTTTCAGTGTTTAAAAATAAAATATCAAACAGAATGAAATTTCAATGTACCATTTGTAATTCAATAATATGAGAGAATGATTCAGGGGTCTGAATACCTTTGCAAGGCACTGTATATATATATATATATATATATATATATATATATATATATATATATATATATATATATATATATATATATATATATATATATATATATATATATATATAAATGTTGATTTACGTCTTTAATGTTGTATGATCAAAAGTTTATTTCTAAGTATTCATACTGCAAAACATTTACAATGCCAACAAACATATGACACTGTGCATACAAACCACATTGATAATAAGTCAAAAGGTACATGTTTGCAAAATATAAACATTTCATCTCTATAAAAAATGCATTATAAACACAATACGACTACTTTCAAAGAACCAAAACAGCAAAGCAAAATAACCTTTACTTTGCACTAAAATGGTGTAATAAATGATATTTAAAAAATAAGTCACCACTTCAGTTGAATTTTTATTAATTTAGAAAAAGGGACACTGTCTGGAAAATAAACTACCTGACAATCAACATGAAGGAGAGGCTACCCAATAATATTGTATCTTCTCATGTTTCAAAGTTAAGATAGTATTAACATTTCTGAACAATTATAAAGGGGCAATGGAAAGGGTGCTGAACATACAACAGCCCTACTCAGCTGTCAACTTTTTACATAGTTTAATCTTTTTATACCACCAGCATACCATCAACACACCACAATGTTTTCTTTACAACGTTCTGTCATAAAGTCTAAAGCTTTTCAAAGTTTCTTTACATTCATTCAGTTCATGTAAGAGAGATGAGAATGAATGATTGCTAGTGAACATCAGCTGAAGGGTTAAGAGTTGTTGTGCCTGGTGGCATAATTTGGTGATGATAAACGACATGATAAGATGTGGGAGTAGGTGGAGTCTGACCCTTAGCTGTAGATATACAGCTGCACATTTGTTCATCATACTGGGCATTAGAAGTAAAAATAGGCTAATCTGGTCCCTGAGTGGCACACCTGGTAAAGGCACAGCCATGTGGTATGCAGGATGAGTCATGCAGTGCAGGTTTGTGTCCTGGCTGTGCGGAGTCAACGGTCTTTGCTGGGGATTCTGAAGGGAGCATCGCATTGGCTCTGGCGCTCCGGTCGCTTAAGGAGGCAACTCTGGCTGCTTTTTTTCATTGCTCTACAGCGAATTCTGGTGGCCAGACGCCCCGTGAGCTCAGAGCGAACTTCTGCAGGGCTGGCCTTTGTCCTTCAGAGGCCAGTAGCTTGCTGTCATTTGCTCTTGAGTTCCTGGGTGTAAAAGAGGAATCTGGCTTGGTCGTGGAATTGGAGGATGCCCACTGAAACTTCAGATCTCCTAGCTGTGTGGGGAATTGTTGCAGTGAGGAGAAAAAATAAAACACTGAGGAAAATAACTGTGTACTGTGGCAAAGTGGCTGGTGCAGTGCAGGAGTAATCACAGACAATTGTAATCCGTTTGGAAAGGGTTTTATTGTAATCCAGGTCTGGTGACCAAAAGAAAATTCTCCGGCAATACACAATAATTTGTATGGCGCGGAGCCAAATAAACGGGTTTACAGTCCAAAAACAATAAGTGTTATCCACCCCACAATACTAAAACACAGTCCAGGGTGTGGGCATTAGTGCTTGTATAACAGGCTATTTTGTGACAGTTTGTGAAGGGCAGTTCCTGCTTGTGCTGGCCCTAAAGCGACAGCTCTGGAATGTGTTTAGCAGTCTGGTGGTTGAACAAACAAGGCAATTACTAACACGTAAAACAAACAAACACTCACGAATATTCTTTTCACAATAATGTTTATCTGGCAGTTACTGCTGCCTTCCTTCCAGGTATATGCACACAACCCAAGCCAAGGAAAAGAATACTTATTCTCCAGCCCATTTATGCTATTACACATGACCCCTTGGCAAATGCAGCTGCTTCCACGTTTACCCTCCAGGTCAATACGCTCCTGCAACGGAATCTCACCTTCATCCAGGCTGACCGACTTCCCGACCCTGGAAATGAACTGTCAGGCCAGCCCGTTTCAAGGCTTTCCCTTTCGCTATTTTGTGCCCTCACAGGTCGAGAGGGAGATTTCCAACCAGAACTCATTATATTTCTGTCACAGCACACTAAAAAAAGGCATTAGCTTGCTGCCTGCAAAGGATTGAGCTAGTGCTCATCATCTGGGTAAACATGCTCATCGTAGCTTGATTATGTTTCATTTGAGCTTTGTGTCATTTCACCTCCATCTTAAGCCTATGCCTTTTCTCTTCAGATTCCATCACCCTTTTTGCCCTTTCTTCATCAATCCGGAAAAACAATTTTTGCTCTTTTTTAATTTTCAACTAAACATGTTATCATATCTTTCATTAGATACATAGCATGTTTGCTTGACGCTCTGTGTTCATTATTTTGGTTTACATTGATGTTGTGAAAACCATTATAAATAAAAAACTAAATATTAGTATAATTTTTCATTTTTTTCTACTTTTCTAGACAGACTAATGTATGTATGTTGTATTCAAAAAGACCAACTATGAAACAAAAAGAAGGAAAGTAAAGGCAAGAAAAGCTGGCCAAATTAAAAAGAACCCTTGATTTACAGCAGAACGTGTAAAAAGGCAACAAGTGAAAGTGATGCGGCAGTAAAGGCAAGGTACCTTGTGTCAGAGCTAATCGCAAAGTTGTCAAAGCACTTTTCTGAGGATGCTTTTGTGAAAGACTGCATGCTTAAAGTCACAGAAATAGTCTGTCCTGAGAAAAAGTGTGTGTTTTCCAATGTCAGTCTTTCAAGAAATACCGTGGCTGAAAGAGTGTATGACCTGGCTGCCGATCTTCAATACAGCTCACTGAAAAAGCAATTGATTTTATAGCCTTTTCTGTTGATGTTGACGAGAGCACAGATTACTAGTACCGCTGCCTTATCTGTTTTTATCCGGGGTGTTGATGCAGACTTCACTATTAGCCAAGAGCTTTTGGATGTTGCAGCTATGCACCTCACTACCACAGCAAACAATATATTTCAACATCTTGAAGTGTGCGCGCAACATGGAATTACAGTGGGAGAAATTAGTTGGATTGACAACAACAGATGGAGCGCCTCCCATGTGTGAAGGCTAAGCAGTTTTACCTGTTCCTTCCAGCCACATTCCCACAGCTCTGCATTTGGGCTGCATGCGTCATGTCAATGTTTGGCAGTACATATGTCTGTGAACAGCTATTTTCACTGATGAAGATTAATAAATTGGCTCAAAGATCTTGCCTTAATGATAAGCATCTACACTCGGTGCTAAAGATTGTTTCAGCACAAAACATGGATCCCGATATTGACAAACTTTTCTCACAAAAAAGGTGCCAGATTTCTTCAGTAAATGAGAACGCGCAGGTCAGCAATTAGGCAAGAGAGATATCATGTGTTTTAAATTAACAAGTCATATATAAAATACATGTGTATGTATTAAAAACTGTGAATATAAACATGCATTTTCTGTATCACCTGTTAAAATGCATGTGTATATGTAAAAGGTGCGCATTTTGTGGCCTGCGAACTAAATGTTAAATTAAGATATGGCTCTTGGTAAAATTAAGTTTGAGTTGAATGGACCAACAATAAATCAAGTTGCCCTTACTGCAAGGAGCACGGCTGTAAAGTTTCCGATGTGTATTACAATGCAGAACCCATAGTTCTACCCTGCAAAAAGGACTACATAGAAGGTTTACATGCTTGGCCTGGAACCTACAACCTTGTACAAGTTGAGGGTCAGAGAAGAGAGGAAGCATATAAGTACAAGGAAAAGGAGTTTATCATAAAGCATGAACAAGAAAGAGTAAGGCAAACACATTCAAAAAGAAGAATAAGTGAAGGATGAGGAGGCAGCGAAGTCTACCAAGGAGAGGTTGTGCTCCGGAAATTGATGTTGATCTGTCTTAATTGAGATTGCTGGATGAAGAAGAGAATGCCATGTGAATTGGTATTACACCAAAACCACCTCTGAGGCTCATAAAGAAAAAGGACATTAAAGAATGGAATGTAGAATAAAACAAAGATATATTAAGAGAAAAATTAAACGGAATGTTGCAAACAAGACTAAACCACATTTGAACTTAACATACACGGTTTGAACTTACACAGTGAAATGGTGACTCAGATTGGACTTAACGGAGTGGTGAAACACAATTAAGCCACTCAGGAAACATCTGTTACTTGCAGTCTTGCAAGCAACGTACACTCGGAAAATAGCGTAACAACGGACTTAACTTTATAAAATAAAATTATCAGAAAAAAAGGAACTTTCACAAGAAAGAGCATGCAGTTTTATCACAGTTTTATCACGTACCTGCAAAAAAGGGGAACCGGACATTGATTGCCAGCTGAAGGACCTGCTATGGAACACAGCATAAATATGGTCACTGAACACAACCATTTAGAGAGGGAGAGCACTTGTGGGCGCACACGCTCATAGGTTCAGAGTGTTCATTCGGATGGGTAGAGCATTCGTAGGGATGCACACGCACTCATAAGTTGAGACCATTCATTTTAGATAGGGACACACACACCTAGATAGGTACATTTTAGACAAGGGACAGACACACACACACACACACACACACACACACACATACCTAGATAAGAAACATACACAGACCCTGATGAATCGGCGGCGTGCTTGAGCATTAAACTAACCTCACCTTCAAACATCTTCGGCAATTCTTCTGGTTGGTAAATATAGCTGAGCACTCCCATGTAGCTTGTTTTTATAGTTCAATTGTAATGCTTTGTTATTTTTCTTACTGTTCATTTACAGATGGCCTGGAAATTAGTGCATTGGTATTTCTGAGAAAACTTTGACTGCAAATATATCTAAAATCGTATATCTATTTAAAGGGTTACATTTTGGACAGAATACATTTCATTCTAGCAAATATTCTTATATTTGTTATTTAATGATTGGGACCAATCTATTAACATACTGGTAATTGAGATGTATTGTTCTCATAAAAAGTATATTTGCATTTAGGGGTATCTTGGAATACGGTGTGATTATAGGAGAGGTTTGCCTAAAAGTGATGTATTTTTGTACGTTATAATCATTTTAACTTGTATTCACTTTATTATTACTACACTTGTAAACCTAGCACAATTTAAAACAAAGAATTTGACTTTGAACCAATACCGAGACTCGAGTTGTTCTTTTTGTAAATACTTTTTTGTAGGAAGCACTTTCGTCACGTCTAGCTAAACCAACAGAAGCAGGTGAGATAAAACTTATTTAAAAACAATTTTGCACATTACACTCCACACCATTTACACATTTAAGCAGATATTGTTTTATATTTCTGACTACTGTTACGTTAAGTTGATCTGCTTTGAATTGACATAGGCACAGATAAGACCCTTTCACTCTGACACTGACCAGGAGACTTTTTGTCGCAGCACATCTGTGTCAGTGAGAATTTCATCATCCTTGTATTTTGCAAACAGACACGCTTGGTGTGATGTCACATCTAGCTCACCAGTTGCGTAGTATGTAAGCACAACCTAACTTTCAGTGGAGCTCATATGTATTGGTTAGCATACGGTTGCATAGCAACACAACAAAGTCATTGACACTGCGAAGACAGACCGACAGTGTGAGAGGGTAGAGACAGAGTATTTTGTTGAAGTGATTATTTATATGCCTTATCTCCAATTGTTTTTGTGAAGTTAATACATGCATTATTATTGTTGAATTGTATGCATTTTGGCCCCATTTCTTCCACAGGACATTGTTATAGAGTTTTAAATGCTATGCTGTGATATATGTTTTTCCTTCCCATTTATCTTGCTTCCCATATAAATGTTAGTATAAGTTTTATGTATGATATTTTAGCAGTATACACTGTTTGTTATTAGTTAAGACCTCATTTTTTATTTAATATTGTTTTACTTATTCATATTGATTCAGAATAATGGGATTATGAGTTATTGTATTCACTTGTAATGTTTTAGTAAATGACAAGTTGCCATATATACTTTTATTCATTATCTTACTTTTGAGCCCTGGTAATATTATTATTCTATAGAGACTGTATTTTGATTGTTAATCGATTGTTTTATGATATACATTTATTGGTTATTAAATAGTTCAGATTTATGTTTGATTGATAAGATTGTTTAGAATTACTTATAGCTTTTAAGAGTGATGTTTTAGATTTCGCATAGTAGCAGGTTGATTTGATAAGTTTATAGATAGTTTGTATTTGATTGTATGGAGATTGTTTTGATTTTAAGTTGTTGGATTTTGTGTTTGGATTTTGAGTAGTGTTAAGTATAAGGTAAGGGTTTATGAATAATCAGGCTTGATATTTTATTAAGCTTAATATCCTTTTCACTTTTTATTCTTGTTTTAATCGATATTGTATTTGAACTTGTTTTATTTTAGTTTGTTTTGATATCTTGGTTGAGGTTAGTATTCTATTCAAGTTTATCAGTTTAAATTGACAATTATTTTATGTTTAATATTTTTTTTTTATTTATTTAATAAATTTAGTTGTTGCCAATATTTTTTTTGTTATTTTCTCTCAATTTGAAATGCCCAATTATTGTTTAGGCTCAGCTCACCGCTCCCACCCCTGCGCTGACTCGGGAGTCCTCCGAAGCGTGTGCCGTCAGCCGATCGCTTCTTTACACACTGCGGATTCACCATGCAGCCACAGCGTCGGAGGACAACTCAGCTCCCAGGCAGCTAACAGGCAAGCCCGCAGGTACCCGGCCAGACTACAGTGGTCGCTGGTGAGCGTTGAGCCGAGGACTCCCTGGCTCAACACCCATTATATCTCCATATGTTTCTGCAACACTGGGTCTATTGACGGTTTGAGATGTTTAATATATATATATATATATATATATATATATATATATATATATATATATATATATATATAGGAAAAGTAAAAAAAGCAGCATAGGTGCCTAGCTGCTAAATCAGTGGAGAAAAATGCATTTAAAATAACGTGATGTGCCAAAACACAGACTATGTGTTAACACAGGCTGCCAGCACTTGGCCATGTTCGCCTGAGGCAACTGATTTTCCCCTGAGGGGTTTGCACGTGGGCAAGGGCTGTGTGCCTGGCAGGGTTTGGCCACAGTGTAATGAGTCAAAATGGGTGGTTAGAGGTATCATTTGACAAAAGCTATTTGGGCTCTGTGGGCTGTTAACCCTTAGCGGTCCATTTATTCAGTGCTTGTCAGGTGCGTCAGGTCCAATTTATTTTCACGTATACAACAGTGAGGACACTTCATTATGTCTGTTTTTACTGTCATGATGGTTGTGTCATGTTGACTTCGGGGGGGATACGTCTATTAAACAATAATTGACGTTATTTTTGCATATGAATCCCCCCCCCCCCCCCCCCCCCCCCCGAAACAAGCGTCCCTCTGAACAGTTTCCAGATGTTGGCAAGTATGCCTGCCTAGTATCTTAAACTCTTAAGCAGTATTTATTTAAGACATACTATGACTGTATGTATCTTTAAATAGCAGCAATTTGCTAAAATGTGCCAAAAGTTCAATTGACAGTGGCTTTCTGCGTCCCTTTCTGTGTCTCCCTGCATTAACAGGTTGATATGTATTATTCAATGCCGCTTCTCCGAGCACAACCACATTTAAAAGCAATTGCATTCACAAAAGGTCACCCCTAGAACAATGTGAGCATGTCAGCTATAGCTCTGAAAATCAAAGTCAGAGGACTGGCTGTGAATTCAGATTGTTCCGATTTATCTTTCTGATATGCCATTCATGTGAGCTACGTTTTTCAAAATTGACACTAACACACTTTGTTTTGTAACAGGTGCAGAAAGCACAGACTTTTTGTCAGTCAACTCTTGTCAGAAGGCCTTTTTTGAGCTTTTCCAATCATTTAAAAACATAATGAACAGCATGCAGAAGGCAGAATGTATGCAGACTTTCCTCATTCAATAACTGACTTGCACATTAAAATGTGAATAATTAAAAACAGTGAACTAGTAAAGTAGATGTACAATTTAATACCAACATGGTCAATTGTGAGTGTACTGATTTGTGAATTATTTAACTATGAAATAACAAGGGAGCACAATTTAAGGCATTTTATTCAGGTCAGAAAATATTGAGCAATGATCTTTTAAAATTCATTTTCAGCCAATGGTTCTTCTGACTACTAGTAATATTTCCACAAAGTCATATCAAAGTCTCTGCTGGTGTGTGACAATGCAAATAAGTAAACAAGACACTGGCTAAACAAGACATGAAACACACACACACACACACACTACCGGTCAAAAGTTTTAGAAAACCCACAGTTTGTATTGAAATTTAAGCAGTTCAAGTCCAGTGAATAACCTGAAATGGTACAAAGTTAAGCGGTAAACTGCCAGAGGTTAAAAAAAAAAAAAAGTTTAGGTTACCAAAAACTGAAAAATAATGTACATTTCAGAGTTATACAAAAAGGCCTTTTTCAGGGAACAAGTAATGGGTTAACAACTTACAGCTGTTCTGCAGCAATGGAGGTAAATTAAGCCTTGAAAGTTGATGCTAACAATTCCTACTGGTGTCCCAACTTTTGTTGATTACCTACAAACCCTCTGTCTGTATAAAAGCAGTTGCTAAGATGGCAAAATAAGAAAAAAGAGGCTTGCCTGGGCCTTATGGACCAATGAATCAAAATTTGAAATCTTTGGTTCAACACACAGGGTTTTTGTACACCGTCGAGTAGGCGAAAGGATGGTTCCTCGGTGTGTGACACCAACTGTCAAACATGGATGAGGAAGCGTGATGGTCTGGGGCTCTTTTGCTGGATCCAGAGTCGGCGACTTGCACAGAGTGAGTGGCACCCTGAACCAGGCTACCACAGCATTTTGCAGCGCCATGCAGTACCCTCTGGTATACGGCTAGTTGGTCAGGGGTTCATCCTACAGTAAGATAATGACCCAAAACATACCTCCAGGCTATGTCAGAACTACCTTAGAAGAAAAGAACAAGACAGTAGGCTTCAAATCATGGAAGGGCCAGGTTTGGGATGAACTGGACAGAAGAGTGAAAGCAAAGCAACCTACAAGTTCAACACTTTTGTAGAAAGTTCTGCAACAGTATTGGGAAGAACTTTCCGAACAATATTTGATTTCCATTGTAGAAAGAATGCCGCGAGTGTGTTCGTCTGTTGTATCTCCAAAAGGTGGCTACTTTGAGTAAAAAATTTTGATTAAATTTTGTTAAACAAAACGATTCCATGATTTCTTTTTTTTTATCTCCAATTGATTTATTTGTTCTATGTTTTAATTTCAGAATACATTGAGACATTAAACTGCATACATTTCAATAAAAACTGGAAAAATGGAGGTGTTCTAAAACTTTTGACCGGTAGTGTGTGTGTGTGTGTGTGTGTGTGTGTGTGTGTGTGTATATGTAGTGTGAACCCCTAAGGATTTTCACATAATTCAGATATTTCAAACCTAAAATGTTATTAGATAACCTGATTAAACAAATGACACAAAATATTTTTTCAACATTTATTTATCCACAAATAATTCAACATTCAATATCCATGTGTGAAAAAGTATGTGAACCTTTAGATTCAGTAACTGGTGGCACCCCCTTGAGCAGCAATGACTTCAACTAAGCATTTCCTGTAACTGTTGATCAGTCTCTCACATCAGTTTTGATGAATTTTGGCCCACCTCCTTGAAGAACTGCTTCAACTCGATGACATTTGAGGGCTTCCTTGCATGGACAACTTGCTTCAGGTCTTGCCACAACATTTCGATGGGGTTTGGGTACAGACTTTGACAAGGCCATTCTAAAATGCGGAATTTCTTTTAAACAGCCATTCTTGAATGTTTAGGATCATTGTCTTACTACATGACCCACTTTCGGTTCAGCTTCAGCTCACGGATGGATGGCTTGACATTCTCCTTTAGAATCTTCTGAAACAATGCAGAATTCATGGTTGTGTCAATGATGGCAAGCCGTCCAGGTCCTGAGGCAGTAAAGCAGCCATAAACCATCACACTCCCACCACCATGTTTGACAGTTGGGATGAGGTTCTTCTGTTCGAACGCAGTGTTTGGTTTTCACCAAACAACGCTTCTCATTGAGGTCAAAAAGTTCCACCTTTGACTCGTCTGTCCAGAGAACATTGTTCCAGAAGTCTTGTGGATCATCCATGTGCTCTTTGGCAAATTTCAGACGGGCAGCAATGTTCTTTTTAGAGAGCAGTAGTTTCCTTCTGGCTATCCTTCCCTGAACACCATTTTTGTTTTGTCTTTTTCTGATAGTTGAGTCATGAACACCCACATTAGCCAAGGCAAGAGTGACCTGCAGATCTTTAAATGTTTCTTTGGGGTTCTTTGTGACTTCCTTGATGATTTTCTGGTTTGTTCTTGGAGAGATTTTGATAAGATGACTGCTCCTGAGTAGAGTATACTTTCTCCATGTCTGACAATGGATTGCTGGAGTCCCCAATCCTTAGAAATGGTTTTGTAACCCTTTCTAGACTGATGAGCATCAATAACTGTTTTTCTGAGGTCCTCAGAGATTTCTTTTGATAGTGGCATGACGTGTTTCCACACATCTGTATGGTGAAGACCAAACTCACAAAGTTTCTGATCTTTATATAGGGTGGGGCCTCCCAAACGCACCCCTGAAGATCTATCTAATTATTTAAGCACCTGATTCTAATTATCCCCTTAATTGAGCTGATAAAACCAGGGGTTCATTACTTTTTACATACCCTGAATCTTAATTATTCATTGTTTTGTCTAATTCATACATCATTTTGTTTCAAAAGACATGGTTAATATAAACCCTGTTGGATATTTAATAAAAGACTAATTTTGATTTAAGAAGGCTATCATGGTAAAACTATAGAATTTCCATAATTATCATTGGGGTTCACAAAATTTTTGCCGGCACTGTGTGTGTGTGTGTGTATATATATGTACATGTAAAAAAACTCAACAGCCATTTAAAGTGATCATATAAAACACAAAAGCCCAATTTAGGAGAAGCAATTGGGGCAACCTTGTCAAGCATCAAGCAAATAGACACAATTGGAAAGGTGCTGGGGCCCAACATTCACACAATTATTGCTTCTAACTTGGCTTTTGATTGCTCCACTTTATTGCTCCACTTTACATGGAAATGCTAATTTCCTTATCAGCTGGGTTGTCGCCAGAATAAAGATGCTGAGACACATATGTGCCAAGGAAAGTGCTCAACACAGACTGAAGTGTTCTTGGTTATCCTTACACAGACTACTACAGAGAGAAAGACAGACAGGGAGGGGAGAGGCATCATCTCAAGTGCAGAGAAGCATACTTTGGGAAGACACAAGGACAACATGCAGATAAGGTACAGGTAGGTCAGAGCACACATGGACAGACATTTAGCCCATACATACAAGAATACGTGAAAGATAATGAACAAGACCAATAATGGCAACAAGTGCAAGGGGTAATGAGAATGCAGGGTAAGTGTATGGGAAGTGACAGTTGATGGGACAGGCATTGCAGATCCAGGGCTGGGGTGTTGGAGAATTTTTTTTTGGTTGTGCATTGTCAATGTTTTATGTTGCAGGTGTGACTTTTGAGCTGATAAGGGAATGGTCACAATCTTGGGCTTTTCTATTTGATATCACCACTTTAAATGACTGTTGAGTTTTTCGAACTTGTTTTTTTTTACATTGTTTTTGTTATAGATATCACTTCTTTTTTTACTTCATCAAATAATGAATAAAGCCAGGGAAGGATATTTGAGAATGTGTATGGTAAATAGACAGCTAGACAAGACAAGAGAGTAATAAGTATAGCAATATAAGAGAAATGAGAAAAGATTTGAAAGTAAAATAATGGTAGAAGGGACTTTTGGACAGTATTGAAAGTGTATTCTTTTAGTTGCAAATGTACATCCATGAATGGGGAAAACCATATGTCTGTTTTGGTAGGTATTAATATATTGATATTTAAGTAGGTACAAAACAACAATGTTATGAATGGTTAAAAAGGTACATATGCATGTCAGTGCTAAAGGGTAGTATAGTGACACATTTTAATACCGACAAAAACATTATTCTCCTTGTTAAAGAGGTGTTATGAAGTTGGACCAATGTAAAGCTTTTGGAAAACATTTCATCTCTTCATAAAAGGCCATATCCATGTCCTTTGCCTTTCTCGGACATGGTTTGACTTCACTGAGTGAATCATTTGCATGCACCCATTTTCCAGTAGCACCCACAGCAACAAGAAACAAACACACACACACAAAGAACACGCTGTCCAGTGGCCATGCCCTCCCCTGCTCGCGCCACAGTTCTGACTGAGGTCTCAGCTGTCAGTCTCATGTGCAGAAACACTCAGAGTGTGAGCAGAGCAGAGTGAGACAAATGTATATGGAGCGGGGGAGTGAAGCGGTGTAGTTTCTTGAGCGGACATTTCCAGCCCGCTCCTTTACAGTGCTGAGAAGAAGTGAGCATGGTTTTATTTTTCTTAAATATATGGTCGGCCATGGATTTTGGACAAAAGAGTTATAAAAAAAAAGGTGACAAATACAGATGCGGTCACTATACATTACTTTTTATTATGCCAGTGCATGGCAATCACTTATTTTTCAGTTTCAAACCACAATTAGGCACTATTATGTTTTGCAGACTTCAGAACTGCATTTAAATTAAAACAAACAAAAAAAAAACACTTTTTATTTTTCTTTTATATTCGATGTGATTGAGATTGACATGGCACTTAACTGATAACTATATGATTATTAATATATATTATATATATAATATATATATATATATATATATATATATATATATATATATATATATATATATATATATATATATATATAATTGATGTATCTACTATATATATATATATATGATATACTAATGATTACTCTCGTTTTGTATGACAAATGTTTAACGGGCACTAGGCGTCTATAAAAGTTTTCTTCCTCCTCAAATGGAATTTCTATTTTTAAACACTGCAATAACAGTTCTGCTTGTAAAGGATCCACACTATAATTTGACAGAACAGGTGATTTATTTGCACTGTGCAGAACCTTGTTTTCCCATTGGTGCTTGAGCCCTTGAGCCCTATCAGTGATTAAAGACTGGTTTTCAAACAAAGTGATTATCACTTACCAATACTGTATTGGTATAAGAAAAGTGTTTTTAAAAAAATAATTTCAGCTTTCAATCACTTAAAATATGCTAACAATAATGTAAACAACACCAATCTATAGACAGCGAGTCCCAAGCTTTAAACGTGTTACTGTTTAAAAGATAAGAACTCAACTTTATTATGAATATTGTGTTATTATGTTTTAAGCAAAATACTACGATAGTGTTCATTATGGTAATTGTTTATTAGTTTTAAAATGTTTAGTAAAACATGACCTATTGTTTGACCTCGTTAGTACAACCGGCCCCCTTTGCTAATGACATCTTCAGTCAGGGTCAAAACCAAGTATAAATCTCTACATTTTTGTAAAATGACTTTACACTTATTTCTAAAGGTGCAACACGTTTAAGTAAATTAAAATGTTAAACTTCGCCTCCTGCACAGAGGAAAAACACAAACGTAAAACACCATTAAGTGGGTCCGATCGAGTGACAGTTTTCTAAGCATTATTTGGGAATGCTTATTCACCTTTGCTACACCCCATTAGAAAAATGACTTTGTTGCATTTTTTTTGTAATTATTCATCATTTAATCATAAAATCACAATTTACAAGATTAAATATGCTACTATACCTAGACTCACATGACTGCGATACTGCACGCCAATTGGCTCAGTGGATATGTCAGATTTTGTTAAATTTGAAGCCTGGCGTATAGCGAGTTATGGAAAGAAACCATCACTTGAGTTGTATTTAACATGGTGTATATTGCGTTTTGAGGAAAAAGGACACTGAATATCAGAAAGTAGGCACTGTGAGATGAATGATCCTGCTTTTAGCTCAGTTTTGGTGCAAATCACATTTATATCATGTATACTATATATATATATATATATATATATATATATATATATATATATATATATATATATATATATATATATATTTTTTTTTTTTTCCCGATTGTGAAGCTGCATTTGTGCCATATAAAAATGTGAGAAACGTCATCCGTGTGTGTCCATCTATCTGTGGTTATTGTTCTTGTACAGTTCTACGGTTATGCATCATACAGCGCTGTGAACAGGGTAGGGTAAAAGCCAGAATGAGATGCAATGACCCGGAACGGTACTTTAATGAATTCAATTGCTGTAAAAAACAGCACAGAAAGTTACAGACAGACAAGGAGAATAATTTAGTAATCAGAACCAATTAGTAATGCGCTGTCATTAACCCGTTCCGACCCAGAACCATAATTTTATTACGAAAAACCTCCCAAAACACTGGGTTCCGAAGCTGCAAAGATGACGAAAATTATACACATAATACAACTAAGTGAGAACAACAGAACACTGCTGGAAAACCCACCAAACATTCTGTGCAATAAACAGCTGTATAAATAAAACCGCTAGTTACATTGTGTGTCATATGCATAAATAAATAAGTAATATAAATAAACAAATAAACAAACAAACTGTTCTGTTTTTATGTCTATTTAATTTGGGAAACTCATGTTGTCTAGTGCTGTGTGTATGTGTCTGAATACAAGAGAGAAATTAAATAATGTATTTTGCTCTAAATGATTTGTTGCTATATTAAATTATGTTACAGTGTAATGCCTGAGAAAGAATGACTGAACCCTTGAAATAATGTATCGAATTGAAGTATTTGGCTGAAACAATGTAACTAACAGACAGCACCACTAGTTTATGCAATATGAAAATTAAAACAAAATTGTGTTTTAAATAAGTGTGATTATTTTACATTGCTGGCATTTTTGTTGTGTGTTTGTGTTGCACTTGGTTAAGACCTTATCCTCTGACCCAAATAAAAGAACCTGGTGCTAATAAACCTAAAATCTTTAACTTAATCTAAAGGTAGTGCCTTCAGTGGCGTAGACAGCTACCATAAATTATATTTTAAATCCAGTTTAGCCCTCGCTACAGTATGACCTTTATTGCTAACAAGTAACGGGATGTTTAGTCATCAACAAGGTCTACTGAAGTCTAATTTTATATATATATATCTTTCAAATGTGTAGCCATGCACAAAACCTGTGATTTTTAATCAATTAGCAAGGCTTTTTAGTATTATAAATCTATATAGATTAGTTTCCATGGGGGTTCTTTGGTAGTTTTAGGGTTCCTTATTAATCCTTTGAGATTTCAATGTTTATTTATGGTTGTTTAGCCTGTTTAAAAGGTTCTTTGTATACTATTTGGAACCCCTGAATACAGTTTCTTGGAATAACATTTTCAAGAGTGTAAGCTTCTGGGCAGCTTTATTAATCAAGCTGTTTATTACACGGAATGGGCAATAAAACGTTGGTTTGGTGGTTTTTTTTCAATAGTGTTATGTTTTTCTCACTTAGTTGTTTTATGTGCATCATTTTCATACTCTGTGCAGCTTCAGAACCCTGTATTCTGGTTGGTTTTATTTATACAGCTGTTTATTGCACAGAATGGTTAATGAAAGGTCTGTTCGGTGTTTTTTTTCAATAGTGATATGTTGTTCTCACTTAGTTGTATTATGTGTATCATTTTCGTCGTCTTTGCACCTTCAAAACCCAGTGTTCCGGGAGCTTATTCGTGATAAAATGAGGGTTCTGGGAGGGAACGGGTTAATGACAGCACATTATAAATCGGTTCTGATTGCTAAAATATTCTCCTCATGTGCGTGGAACTTTCTATCCTGCTTTTTAATGCAATTGAATTAATTAAAGTACCATTCCTAGCCGTTCCGTCTTTTACCCCATCCCCTGTGAACATGGTTTATATTTTCTGCACTTTAAGGATAGTTCATGCACTTGTACAGGGTGGTCCATAATCCCTGTCGACTCACTCACGTGTTCGTGGGTTGCTTTGAGCACCCTATGAGATATTCGGATAGAAATATGCTCTGTATAAAGCTAATTTGATATGAATCATATGCAAAGTTTTAACTGTACGCATCACATACTTTATTTCACATACTTTATTAATAAATACAGTTGGTCATTTTTGTACTGTATATACATGTTTTTATGTATTATTCGGAAATGTGGGAGAAAAAATACAATCCGGCAAAGCACCCTTAAAAATTTGCCAACCCCTGCACTACGCTTATCTTTTTGGCTATCCAATATTATACAGTAGACCAAGTCCACCTTTCACTAAATGTTCTTAAAGTCTTTCTCTCATGCCTCCCCATTGCCCTCATTGCAACTATATCTCCCTTCTGTTGGTCGGAGGTCCTCCTTCACCTGACCTTGGTTGACCTCTGACCAATGTTGGAGATCACACCTTAATTAAAGGCGTCTCCTGCTAGTCCAGAAGACAAGATCCTGTGGCAGATTTATCCTCCCGTACTACAATGCTGTGCCTCAATTTTTGAATGATGGTAACCTTATTCTTATGATAGTTTTTAAAAAATATCAAATAACTACTGAGATAAAAATTATGCTTTTCACCTTTCATGTGATGTTAATATTAAATAACTGTTCTATTTAATAGGTTATCATATTTTCATTTTTCATTTCACATTGCTTTTATTTAAAAGCCACTGAAATATATTCCTAGGATTTGTCTGTTATACCTCCACTTCCTTGTTCATTTCACCTGGAGGGTGGACTTCTCTCTGCCCCTCAACACCGACTTTACTATAATCAACCAACCAGCAGTTCCCCCTAATGAATGACATACTTTGACCACCAAAACACTGCTGAGATTAAATGACTTGAAAGTAAGGCAAACAAGCTGATAGTTTTTGTAGCCTAGTATAGTACCAAGTATATTGTTTCATTCAAAACTGCACATTTAAGATGTACTTAGTTAAGCTTTTTACAAACAGAATCAGCAGTTAAATCAATGCTTTTGCAATAATTTCAAGAAAAACTATTATTTCAAACCATGTCCAACTCATACAACTTTCCATAGTCAGACCGTGGACTTTAATCATCACAACCAGTCTTCATTTGTACACTATTAGGACCCAGGAAAGAATCACTGTCAACACGGTTTACCAATTGTATAGGGATTCTGGTTTCCAAAACAGTAAAATACTAAATGCCAGAAAGACTATCTACAATATTAACACAGGTTTTACTTTTACACTAAAAGAAATGAAAAAATATTTTCTATCAAAATGCTTATTAAGATTTTATATTTGCACAAGAGCCATGAATAGGTCACACAGCTAGCTGCCAGTATATCTTTGTGCTATTAATCATATGCTAAAGCACTTCAACTAGCCTTAAATTAAGCATCATGCAATGTCTTCATTGGATCCTGAGCTCATAAGACTGTGCTGCTGGCTTCTGTTAAAAAAAAAAAAAAAAACTAACAGGAGATGGAAATAGGAAAGAACATTTTCTATCATTAATATCAACTTAAATGGACTTCTAAATCCCCCAAACTATATTGAAAATTAGTGTTTGCTTTTAATTATGGTAAGTTAAAAGATAGAATCAGTTTATGTTGCTTCAAGTTATCTTGGCTTAACTTTAAATTTAAAAGTTAATTTAAAAAAAAAAGGTTTTAACCCAAGTTTAGCATTCGACTTATTGTTATTAAAATACATTGCGTGCGTTTTTATTCCAAAGATCTCCTATACTGTTAAGACATAACACGTATCATCTGGTAGCAGTTGGTGTTGTTTTTGGCCTTTTATGCTTTTTTCCTAATTCAAAAGATTGTACTGCCGTTTTAGTTTCAGTATCGTGATGGTAATAACAGCACACATTTTGTGAAAAAAAAGATGTGTATTATTTTCATGGAAACTCTCTGAATGGCAGACTGCAATTTTAAATAACCAGCTGTTTATTTTCTATGTTCTTTGGGTATTCTGCTGTTGCTTTATGCAGCTTCTACTCCAGACAGACACTGATTTTAGGTGAAGAACAATAAAAGTATACACACATAAATAACACTTTATTTATTTTTCAAATGGACTAAATTATTCTGTGAATATTTCAACTCCATATGCCTTAACAGTCATGTCTATCTGTTCTAGTAATAAACATATAGTTTTGCTATTACTTGTTATTCAGAAAAAAACATACATGTGTAGAAAAAAAAAATGGAATCAGCTCCTGGCTCCAATGGAGCAGTAACGTCTGTCAATCTCAAGTCTAGAGATACAGAGACAATCTAGTGGGGAAGGAGGAGGGACTGGCATATTCAATGCCTGACACAGTAGAAGCCAGCGTTGCCAGTTCCACTTAAAACCTGTGGAATTGGGCTTGCCCATCCAGATGCTTGCAATTCTGCTTAGTCACTTTCCCCCATATTTTGGATTTGCTTTTGTTCCTGGTCGCTTATTCAAAAGTAAAAAATAACAACTGTTTGTGGTCATTTCATATATAATGTACATCCAGGTTTAAATAAAGGGTTTTAGTTTTGTACACATATTCTCATAATATGCATGAACATTTTTAAAAATGGAGTGACTGCAGAACAGCCAATGGCACTGCTCTAACAGCAATGCTTTATATAGCATCATTTAGGCAGAGCAGTGAATAGAAGTACAGTTCTCTGATAATTAATATAAAGTTCTGATTTTCTGCTAATCATGCCCTATAAATATTGAGTATGTGTTAATTTTATTTTAAATTATATAAATACTTGATTTCTGATTTTGCAGTTACTTGAGTAGAATTTCAATAGGTCTACTGCCCAATTTTTTTTGTGTTCGCTTACTTTGTTCTGCAACTACTTTTATGTGTATGGCTATTTTAGGCATTTATTACAACACAAATGTTGCGAACAGTGCATTCTGGTTGATTAACAATGATGCCATATAAAATAATTTTCTTAAGAGTGACAGGAAATGGGGTGAGGCTAGTTGCACTTGTTTTAAAGTTTTTTCTTTCAGAAATCTGTTAACTCCGAGTGAGCACAGTTTGCGACAATTCATGCTTTTTAACACTTTGCAATGCATTCTGCTGGTGTATTCCTGCTTTATATAGAAAAGAAACAAGTGAAATGAACCTAAAAGGCTGCGAATACACTGTGATGGAAGTTAAAACTGAAATGACCCGAACTGTCCCGGTTAACATGGGGCCATAAGGTCACTCTAATATACTTTTTTTAAGGTTTTTTTTTTTTTTCTTCTCCGACTTACTGCAATGCACACCCTATCACATGATAAGAGTTAAAAATGCTCAATGGACATACTGTGCTGTGGTATTTTAGATATCGTGCAGTTACTAGGGATAACATTTCAGTTTATTGCTTTATAAATATCAAAGCTAAAAATATGACTTTAAAACAATACATTTGGACAGAAGAAAATCACTGTTCTTTTTTTGGACCATAAAGACATAAAAAAAATCATTAGTACTATTTCGCTTTGAAATTAAATCCACTGCTAAGCACTATTTATTGGCATTTGCCTATTGTTTAATGCTCTGTCTATACATTACATTGGTTGTAAATTGCAATATGAGTGTATCTCTTCAGTGTACAGTGTGAGGCGAGAGTGTATTAAATGGAATGTCCAGACAGTAATTTATGTGTACAGAAATAAAATAATTTATTTTTATTCTCTATACACAACAAAATGATTAAATAACAAAAGAAAACAAAATGGTGTGAGGGAAGGAGTGCAGGGGTGAAATCCAAAACAAACCGTGATGACTCGTCTTTAATTGTCTTCGTGGCGACCCATACATAAACAAAAAAAGACAAAAGAAATGTTAGTGTTTTTTGTTTTAAAAATCCCGCTGCACCAAACCAGTCTCTCCCTCCACCCGTTACTCCTCCTATTTTACTTTCGGACCAACCCCGAACACAGTAGTACGTTCCCTTTAGTATGTAATGTCCCGCCTCTGTAGTCAGTGGAACACCAATCCTCAACTGACAAGTGTCCTTATCCTTCACTTGACTCCAGTGGCTGGAATTTACATACTCGTACTTCCGCCCCTCACCAAGGTGCCGCCCCTCAAAGATGACTTTTGCCATGGTCACGAGATCTTGGTAAGGGAAGTCCCGAGTTGGTTTGATGCCATCTACTGTCGGGAGGCTGAATCACAGACCGAAAACCCTTTGACTCATCACATACAGACTACCACAAGATGCTTTGTTTCCAAAACCCTTCGCTTGGAGACAGGGCCTCTAAAGAAACCAGTCTGCAAGCTGCCAAAAGCACATGCACACACACACACACACACACACACACACACACACACACACAGATATACACACACACACACACACGCAGTGGCTCTCAAAAGTATTCACCCCCCCCTTGGACTTTTCCACATTTTGTTGTGTTACACCATGGAATCAAAATGGATTTAATTAGAAGTTTTTGCCACTGATCAACACAAAAAGCCCATTATGTCAAAGTGAAAAATAAAATCTACAAACTGTTCTAAACTAATTGCAAATACAAATCAGAAAATAATTGATTTCATAAATATTCACCCCCTTTGGTATGACATACCTAAATAAGCTCTGGTGCAACCAATTGTCTTTAGAAGTCACATAATTAGCTGAATAGAGTCCATCTGTGTGCAATTAAGATGTTTCACATGTTTTCAGGTTAAAAACACCTGTCTCTGGGAGGTTGGTTAGTACATTTCCTAACAAAAATTACATCATGAAGACGAAGGAACATTAAAAGCAAATCTGGAATACGGTTCTTCAAAAGCACCAGTCAGGAGTAGAGCGTTTCCAAGGCATTGAATATCCCCCAGAGCACAGTAAAGTCCATTATTAAGAAATGGAGAGAAAATGGCACAACTGTGAATCTGTCTAGAACAGGCCATCCTCAAAAACTGAATATCCGGGTGAGAAGGGCACTAGTCAGGGAGGCCACTAAGAGGCCTATGGCCACTGTATAAATTATGTGTATATATATATATATATATATATATATATATATATATATATATATATATATATATATATATATATATATATGCATTTAAATGAGGATTTTTTTTCACTTACTTTATCTGCACACCATACTCCACATTGTTAAGGGGAAAAATGTTTTTATTGAGAAAAATATTATATATTAACAATACAAAACTGAAAGATCATAATTGGATAAGTCTCCACCCCCCCTGAGTTAATACTTGGTGGAAGCACCTTTGCCAGCAATTACAGCTGTGAGTCTTTTGGAATAGGTCTCTACCAACATTGCACAACTAGATCTGGCAATAATTGACCATTCTTCTTTACAAAACTGTTTAAGCTCTGTCAAGTTCCTTGGGGAAATGCCACAAATTTTTGATTGGATTTAGGTCGCGGATCTGACTGGGCCACTCAAGGACATTTACCTTTTTGTTCCTTAGCCACTCCAGTGTAGCTTTGGCTGTGTGCTTTGGGTCGTTGTCATGCTGAAAGGTGAACTTCTGTCCCAGTTTCAACTTTCTTGCAGAGGGCAACAGGTTTTCCTCAAGACTTTTCTGTATTTTGTTCCATTCATTTTCCCTTCTATCCTGACAAGTGCCCCAGTCCCTGCCGATGAGAAACATCCCCATAACATGATGCTGCCACCACCATGCTTCACAGTAGGGATGGTGTTCTTTGGGTGAAGCGCTGTGTTGGGTTTGCGCTAAACATAACGCTTTGCATTTAGGCCGAAAAGTAGCATTTTAGTTTCGTCAGACCACAAAACTTTTTTCCACATGGCTACAGAATCTCCTGAGTGCTTTTTTGCATACTTCAGACGGGATTCAAGTTGGGCTTTCTTGAGTAAGATACAGGCCAGATTTGTGGAGTGCTTGGGGTATTGTTGTCGCATGCACACTTTGACCAGTCTTGGCCATAAAAGTCTGTAGCTCTTGCCATTAGCCTCTTGGTAGCCTCTCTAATCAGTCTCCTTATTGCTCAGTCATCCAGTTTGGAGGGACAGCCTGATCTAGGCAGGGTCTTGGTGGTGCCATACACCTTCCACTTCTTGATAATCGTCTTGATCATGCTACAAGGGATATTCAAGGCCTTTGATATTTTTTTTATATCCATCCCCTGATCTGTGCCTTTCAACAACTTTGTCCTGGAGTTCTTTTGAAAGTTCCTTGGTGCTCATGGTTGAGTCTTTGCTTTGAAATGCACTACCCAGCAGAGGGAACCTACAGGAACTGCTGAATTTATACTGAAATATAATGAATTTATACTGCAACATTGGAGTGGCTCAAGAACAAAAAGGTGAATGTCCTGCAGTGAACCAGTCAAAGTCCTGATCTCAATCCCATTGAGAATCTGTGGCACTATTACTTTTCTTCAATGATGAACACAATGAAAGAAAATTGTGTAGAATATTAGATAAAAACAGGTTCTACCCCCCACTTAAAAGCAGCATAATGACTCCCATAGGCTTTGCTGAAAATTGTCTATTTCTGCAGTGCTGAACTATCTCCTAATTAAGCAAATGCACTTTGGATTCATGCCTCCTCTTCAAGCTATTTAAAAAATAAAAAAAAATAAATACTGACTGAATCTGTAACCCTGCAAACATACCCTACCCTCCTTGAAATGTACATGTTTCAATTGTAATTCTATATTATATTAGAATACAAAATATTGTAGCGGCGGTGTATCTGGTCAACAGCCTACATAGCACCCAACCAGCACGGTCCAGCCCAGCAGAGCCCAGCCTGTGTGCAGCCTGTGTTACGCCTCTGACCCCTTATTATAATTAGGACATTTTTCAAAACCCTCACACAGAGATCTGTCACATCCAGGCCCAGGGAAATGTGCTGTTCTGTGGGGATTTTAACTCTAGGATAGGGCGACAGCCTGACTTTACTAACACACAAGGAAACAATAATATATTCGGACAGCCCCCTCTGTAGCACACCCAAAATATATCAATCAGAAATAGCCATGACAGTGTGGTGAACAAGAATGGGAGAAAACTACTGCATCTCTGTCACTGTCTAAGTCTGTACATCATTATCAGCAGGATCAGAGAAGACTTTTTATGAAGATATACCCACAGCTCAGATCTTGGTAACAGTGTGGTGGACTATGCCATGAATGACCTAGACCCCTCCTTTATTAATGCATTCGCTGTCAGATCTCAAACCCTCCTGTCAGACCACAGCCAAATCACTGTGCTTATAAAAAGAACAAAGCAGCCTAACAGCACACAGACACAGCTCTGTAAGCTGTACAACCTTACAAACTCCTACACATGGGCTCCAAACAGCACATAGAATAAATGTAATAAAAAAAAAAATAGGGAAAAATAGCATTGGAGCTTAAATGTACTTGAAAGATTAAATATCATTTAAGAGGAAGGCAGTCGATGTTACAGCACATTCATTCTTAATTCACTGAATTGATTACTGAGTCATTAATGACTAACACTCTGCACTCTTTCTTTATACATGTGGCAATTAGTTATCCCATTTAGCCTGACCACAATCTCATGAGGTTTTAACCCTAGCCTTGCCAAAGTAAAACAAAAAACCCATATTTCCATGTATTATGCGATGGAGGACAGCTCACTTTGTCACATACTGATTTTCAACCATTTTTATTACAAAGAGCCACTTCATTTTTTTACAAAGGAGAAAAACACTTGTTACAGTAAAAAAAAAAAAAAAGCTGGTGATTAACCCTTTGCAGTCCATTTATTCAGCGCATGTCAGGCGCGTCAGTTCCAATTTATTTTCACACACGCTGTTTGTTATACATGCGCTGTTTAAAATTATTTTTTTCAGATTAAAACAGGTTTAAAAGGAATTGAATCATAAAAGGACACTCAGTACTGTATCTCCAGCCAAGCCCCACCCCTTGTTCGCTGTATTTTTCACATACCTCTTTATAGACGTGCATACTGATAAATTATCTCCTGATCACTTGTTTTATCACCAAACTCCTCAATAATGTGATCCAAGTCATTATTTTATTACTGTAACATAAAATTAAAAGCTCTGTAAATATCTGTGATATTCTTTGAGCACTGGATGCAGAAGCAGCTGTTTCCTTTGTTATGTCCATGTTATCTCTGTAGTGCATGGGGCTATGAGATACGCCCCTTTTTTGTTTTCATTCGGCTCCTATCGTTCTTATTTGGCCATTGAAAGGTTTTCTCTGCTTTTTCCTGAGAAAAAAAAAAGACGACGACTAGAGACCTGTGCTTTATGACTTTGTGATGATGGTGGACAGGGTCCGACGTCAGACTGGAAAGGGAAAATTGTAATGTCGGACCTGGTCCGACATAGGACCACAAAGGATTAAGACAGTTTAGGTAAGTTTCTTAGTTCTCTTTTTTTACCTTTTATACTTAAAATAATACTTTTAAATGATAAGGAGACTGAACATGCAATTTGTATCTACTTACTCTTTAGGATGTAATGGTTTTCTCAGGATAACTACTTTCTCAAGATAACTACTTAATCTAGTGTAACTCCTTATGTAGGGACTGTTTAGGACCAAGGGGATCCTCCACAGTTGCTGCTTCTGGGACATTTCCCTCTGCAGGCTCTGCATCCACCACAGGGTGTAGAATTTGAGTCTCTGGATTCACGGACGCTAGGGATTCCCCATCAGGATCAGTTGTCTCATCCAATTCACTATTTCATGAAATAGGCTGGTGATCTTTGGTTTCCATCTGCCTCTCAGGGACTGTTGAGGCAGGAGTAAGGCACCTTGGGGCATTTATCTCCCCACTCCTTTGATCTGTTCCTTCCATGTCAGTGGTATTTGGTTTGGTAAAACTGAGAGGTACTGGATAGAAGTCTTCCGCCGACTCATCTTCAGCTTCTTGAGTCTTCATCATCGAGGTCTTTCTCCCTATCTCAGCTTCTTCAGGGGGTTTCAATCTAGCATTCCCAACTTTCTTTTTAGAACATGTCTGAGCTGGAATAACTGGAGTTTTCTGTATAGTCACTGTGGTTTGGGTTCCAGGCATGCAAACCAGATGACCAATAGGCTGAAGATGGTTTCTATGAAGTGTCTTCACCGGACCTGTCCCCCTATCTGGCCAAAGTCGATACACTGGTAAATTTGGTAAACTCGCAACCACAGTCTATGGTTCAGGGTTCCATCTGTCAAGCAGCTTGTGTTTACCCAGCATTCCTAGATTCCTCAGCACCACTGTCTCCTGTTGGTGTTCTGTTCCTTTACATGCTGGTCATATCGCCTCTTGTTACCCAAGTGATTTTTATGTGCTGAGTTAGTGGAGATATGGGGAGAATCCCGTGGCGTCATTCTTTGTGCAGTTATAAGTATGGACTAGATCATTTACATATTGACAACAATTGGCTTTCTGAGAAGAATCTAATGTTCCCAACATATTTTCAAATGTATGGCTTAAACGTTCAGGCTGGGGATCTCCTTGAGGATGGAAGGGAGTTGTGTGAGACTGACGAATTTATATCAGCCTCAAGAGCTCTTTAATTAGATGACTTTCAAAATTACAGCCCTGTCAGAGTGAATCCTAGCCAGAAGACCATAGTAGATGAAGTATTTATCCCACAAGACTTTGGCGACCGTCTGATCTTTCTGGTCTCATGGGAAACGCCTGTGCATACCATATATATTGGTTGGTTACCACCCTTTCGGTCTGAATCGGTAATCAATGCACACCAGATCCAATGGTCCTTTACGTGTGATCTGCATCATTGGTGATGACAGTTTTGAAGGGTTTTCCATTGAATACACTGTCCACAGGTTTTGATGTATTGTTCGACTTTAGACGCTACAGGTGGCCAGTAGAACTAAGCTTTTATGATCTCAGTGGTCTGATCTACACCCATGTGACCAGTTTCATCTTGCAACTATCGCAACACATCCATCTGGAACACTTGTGGGAGCACTAACTGCCATCTTTCACCCACGGTGGCTCTTGGTGACTCTGTGTAGGAGTTCATCTTTCAAACGCAATTTGTCCCACTCTCAAAAGCAATTTAATACTAGGGATCCTAGATTTGACAGAATCAGCTGGGAGGTTAAACTTTAACACAAACCAGACGTCTTTTACCCCTGGGTCTGACTTCTGTGCATTCAAGATGTAATCTTTGCTCAGGATTGGCTTACACTTGTGTTAAGTTGACATATGCATTGGGAATAGCCTCTGGAGATACTCCTAGTTGGTCAATAGCTCTATCTCTTCAATGGGATGAAGTACCATCCCTTCTTGCTTGCAAAACAGCTTTCACTCCCACTTCAGATGTCTCAGTCCAGGTGTCATTGGTCTTGGAGGAGTGAGGAAGTCTAGACAAAGCATCAGGGTTATTGTCTGTGCAGACGGTGAACTTTGCACCATACAATTAGTCATGATATTTATCAACAACAGCCCATTTAAGAGCAAGGAATTCCAGTTGGTGGACAGGATAATGCTTCTCAGAGTTGGTTAGCTTTCGGCTCGCAAATGCCACAGGATGGCATCCTCCTGGGTGCTCTTGATACAAAACTGCACCTAATCCATCGAGGCTGGCATCCACATGCAAAGTTCATTGCTTGGTGCTGTCGCTGAAGGCCAACATAGGTGCATGGGTCAAACAAAGGGTTCAGACACTTTGTAGTACTTCCTGTTTGATGTTTTACTTACAGCTGTCTTAGCCTGTTGTACAGGTGGATAACATTTTGTAAGGTCAGCAAGGGGCTTCACTATGGCTAAATAGTTTTCCACAATCTCTGGTAATAGCCACAGAAACCAAGGAAAGATCTCAAAGTCTTCAAATCAGTAGGCCGTTCCCAGGTAATGACAGCTACAACCTTCTCTGGGTCTGTTGCTATTCCCTGAGGTGATACAATGTGTCCCACATACTTCACTGATGGCTGACAAAATTGGAATTTGTCAAGGGAAAGCTTTAGACCACAAGCTTCCAGCCGATGCAAGACTTTCAGAAGAAGAGTCTCATGCTCTTCTAAAGTCTTCCCAAGTATAATTAAGTCATCAAGATAAACTAAACTAATACTTCAAGTAGGTTCATGCCTTCAACAGCTTTCTCCATAAGCCGTTGAAATGTAGCTGGAGCTCCAGTTATTCCTTGTGGCATGCGTTCAAATTGATAGAACCCTATGGGAAGATGAATGCAATCCTTTCTTTGTCCTCTTCCCCCATTGGTAACTGGTAGTACTCACTACGCAAGTCATTGACAACCACTTGCTTCCTGTCACTGTTTAAGGCATCATCTATGCGTGGTAATGTGTACTGATCAAAGATTGTCCATTTGTAAAGAGTCTGATAGTCAATACACGTTCTTACAGAACTGTTTTTCTTCCATACAACTACTATGGGAGAGACATAAGGGCTTTGTGACTCTGTGATGATTACAGCAGATAGCAGCTCCTGCAGATGTCTCCAGACATCTTCAATATCTGCTAGTGCCAGGCATCGGGACCTCTCACAAAATGGATGGGGGTCATTTGGGCGAATATGGTGCTCCACTCCTTTAGCAAGTCCCACATCCCATTCATGTAGTGACAACACATTGGCACGCTCAGCCATTCGCCACCTCAAATGATTCTTCCATTCTTTAGGAATCGGTGAATCTCCAAATTTTAACAATTTGGTGTCTATTTCTGGTGTTTTTCTTTCTGGCTTATTAGCAATGGTAACAGTGTCGGTCTTACAGATACAAGCCAACACTTTCCCCACTGAAATGTCATTGTAAGGGCTCCCGTATGCTCTTCAATGGGTCTCTTGACTGGTTTCCCTGTGTCTGTCTAGATTGAATAAACTTCCTTCTGTAATTTCTCTGGTTCATGGCAACATGCTGAAATGTGGGTATCTTCACCACAGTGATAACAGAAGTTTCTGTATCTCTGAGAGAAACCTTTGCAACTCTTTTGGATGTAAAAGGCTTCTGTACTTGGTGTCGCTTCTCATTTGTCAACACTGGAACCAAATGTAGTGCTGCTACTTTTTCCTGCAGCTCATTCAATTGGGTCTTTAATTCTGTATTCTCATTGACTTTCTCAACTGCCATGCAACAGGTATCTTCTTGTGTCTGGAGATATATTGATACTGCTTGTCTTTACAGGTACATTTAGGGCTTGATGAGCTACTTCCTGCTCTTCTTCCTCTCATATTTAATTTAACATCTGAAGAAAGGTAGGGGGATCGTCCCTTCTTTCTCTCAAACTTACGTGCAGAATCATTATCTCTGCTTTAGGAGCACCTCGTATGAGCTGATCCAGCCTCACACGATTAACTCTACTGGGCTCAATGCCTCCTTTCTGCTGTATTTGTTTCAATAACTTTTCCATTCTCCGAAGAAAGTCTGAAAGTTTCTCTCCTTGCAGGCGAGTAGTTCTAAACCTACAGAACAGGTCTTCAACACTTTTGTGGGATCCAAAAGTAGTCTCTAAAGTTTTCAGGTAGTCTGTGGGAGTGGCTTCAGGATTATGATCTTTCATTGCCTGTATAATATCTAATGCAGCTCCCTTCAAACTCTCTCCAGTTCTACTTCTCTTTTCTTTATTTGAACAATTACACTTCTGGACCATTTGAGTGGCTTTCACCATGCAATTATCAAACTCCACATCCCCAGTGGGTTTGACTCCTGAGAAAACTCTTAGCCTCTTGTAGGAGCTTGCTTCTGTACACAGTTTCAGTGTTTTCTGTAACACTTCTCCCAAGCGCTTTCACTGTGTGCATTACTTCTTCAATCTTAGATGCTTCAGTCCCTTCTGGTATGCCGGAGACCAGTAGGGCTTTGGCAGGGTCTATCTCTTCACCTCTACACCAATCAAGCAATCTAGTCTGGCCCAATTTATCAATTGGAAATGCCATATCTAATAAACTTTTGCCTATGCAAACAGAATAGTTCAGAATGATAGCTGAAGACAGGTATTGTACCTATTCAATCCCCTAATAGAAAGGCAGATTTATCCCAGAGATACCTCCAAAATATATGTAACAACCTGTGACAAAGTGGTTAATAGTGTGCAGGTGCAGGGAATCAAAGAAGAGCTAGGCAATTGTAATTCAGGTGAAAAAAGGTTTATTTATTTTATTTCCTTATGTCCAATGCCTGACAGCAAAACCAACAGCAAATAATAATGCTGGTAAGTAATACAGCGGTGTGTATTACTTACATTTATAATCCCTGGGCTGGTCCCGAAATAATTGTCCCATTATTGAATTCCCACATTAAACACAAAACACATCCACAAGTCTGTTTAGTGCATGAATTAGTGATTGTGGTACAATACAGTTTTGAGTGATACAAGTGAAGTGCTGTCCTAAGTTTGTGCTGGCCTCTGGCGACAGCTCCAGAACGTGTTAGCTGTCTAGTGATTACAAGCAACAATAGACAGAACAAAACAAACACCACTTATTAATAACCAAACGAGGAAATAGATTACGATTCTCTGTCCCCTTTATATGCTGTCACACATGACCCCTTGGTAAACAAATGCAGTTGCCTACATTATTTCCCTTCCAGGTCAATATGTTCTTACAAAAGAGTCTCACCTTTTTCCAGACTGACCGACTTCCCGACTTGGGGAAAGAACTGTCAAGCCAGCCCGTTCAAAAAAACTCTGTCCTTGTTTAGTGCCCTCACATGTTGGTAGGGAGATTTACAACCAAAGTTCATTGTATTTCTGTAACATGCCCCTCTCAACCTTATACAGTAATTACAAAGTACAATTGAATTAACAGTTTCTTATCTAATCTACCACAGGCTGAGAGTCCTGAGTTCTTTTTTTTCAAAGGGGAGAAGAAATCTTCTGGCCATGTCTTCTGTTTGTAATAGAATATTGCTCTAAATCTAAAATGTGCGATGCCTCGAACTAATAGTTGTGGGGTAACTGAATACAAATCACAACGCTAAGAAAATGTACAATTATATATCAATGACCTGTCTTCAGCAACAAAATAGTGCATTCAAATGCAGGGTTAAGGATTTAGGATTTTTTTTTTTTTTTTTACTGAGCTGTTTTTTTTTTTTTTAAACAAAATAAATACACACACAAACTATAATAACATGGAACAATGTACTTTAAATGCTAATAAAAGTAATACACTTAGATTAAATATCAATACTAAGAATGCGGTACCAGTATGGCTATGTTTTAGGCACTGACCAGTGGTATTTATTGAGAGGAATGGTAGTTCCTCAAACAAGTTATAAAAACTACCAAGAGTCTTTATACAGCTCCAAGAGTTTTGCTGTTTTTACCATGTTGCAGCGACAAAACTAAATCACGTAGAATTACCATCTGTGCCAGTACCAAAAGTCTGAAACTTTCTTACATCAAATGTGAAAAATAAACGTAAATACCTCTTATACACAATGAGATATAAGTCATCAAACTAAAGTAAATTTGTTATTCTCCTTCCTCTTCTGTTTGCTTTTTTAAGTGTGTGTAGCGACTGTTCAAACTAGAAAAACTAAATAACTGGACATCTACCAATCATGTGATTCCACATGTTGGTCAATGTCAAAATAAACCAGGGATCGCAAGCAGTTTGATGTCCACATCATTTATATTAAACAATGTATTTATGTTTTAAAACAGCACATATCGCAGAAAAAAAACAAAAAAAACTTACTGTGGTTTGAACTTGCAACATGACATGGGGGCTCTCAGTATCCTGTTTATCTTTCCTTTCGATGTTTTTTTTTTATTTGACGGTCACTCTGAGAGCTATCTAATAATGTCAGCAATGCTGTTGTTATTAACTTTTAATTTTATTCAGTTCCTTTAGAAAAAAAAAAAAAAACTTGCTAACTATTATGAAAAAATGATCTGTGAGAAAAGATGTGGTTTCTCTTTCATAGTCATTACAAATGGCAGGAAAGTTACAGTGATGAAAGAAAACAAAAAAACAAGCTGGATATAGTTTGCTTTTACAGAAATCAAGACGATTTTTTAAATTTTATACCGAGGTAATACTTTTTTGTGAGAGAAAAAAAAACAAAAAGAAACTGTGTCACCTCAACTATCTTGCACAAGCCATCTTCCCCTCTCCATCCACGCCCCCAGCAACCAAATACATCTCCCAATTCACTGGTACAGTATTCTTTTGACCTCCCAACTCCCATCTAATAGGACTGTCAGTAACTGTACTGCATTCATAATAAGCCCGCTCCATTCCAAGAAAACACACAGGGAATTTGGACTTAATACTTCCCTCACATCCATGCCTCCATGTTACATATTGTACAATGTTACCAACATGATTCCAAACTGTTTGATGTGTCACTTGCTGTTTAAAGCATAATGTGGTGTATAAATCATGACTTATTGACAGATTTCAAAGCTACAGATGTTTTATCTAAATCGACAGCGTGTGAAAAAGGGAACAGCCACCCATCAATCTCCTTAACTGTTAGCCATCATTGAAAAACAAGTTCCCCTTTGCGGCTACACAACATGTAATCCAAAAATAAATGGACAGATAAGCAGGAGCATTGCTGGTTTATTGATCCCCCTTGAAGAATGCATAACAGATCTCTTTGAAGGGTGTCAGATATAGTTATATTAGAACAAATATGTTTTTTTTAGGGTCCTCAATCAACAAATTGCATACTTCTGGGCTGATCGTGTTGTTTGTCTATTTGTCACACAATATATTGAACATGATAACTACCTTGATTTTGCACTAGTCTTCACCAAACGTTTACCATACATTCATGACTTTTTGGATTGTAATTGGATTGCAATCCTCTCATTTTTAAAAAATAAAATATTTGTAACCTTTCAGGTATTGTGCGATCATTACATCATTATGAGGATCCTTTACGTGTCTGTGCACTGGTTTTCTTTTTAATAAAAAAATGACAATTTATTGCTCACAAAAGTAGGGCACAGTGCTGGTAAACCTTATGAGAACGCACCTCAATGCTGACCTAAACACTTCCTGTCATTCAGTCCTCTGCCTTGTCTAATCAACTCCAAGAGACTAACAGTTATGCTAAACTATGTAGTGGTTTTGCGATGTGGTCTAGTCCCCACCAAATGTATTTCACTTGTACCAGCTTCAATTAGACTGCTGTACCACCCACTCCCATTTTATTTTTCTGTGAACAAATTTTGTTTGCAATATTAATTTTGCCTCTGCTGTCTGAAGATTCCTAACCCGTGGTTTGTGAATAAATCCCTGAGGTTAACATGTTAACCTGCTTTACTACTATACATCCAAGACAGCTCCATGCCTCAGTCCTCACAACCTCCTAGTTACAATGTGCCCATGTACGTGAGGCATGGAGCTGTAAGTGAGATGTTGCCCGCAGGAAATAATCTGTTTGTGATATGACAAGCGTAGCACCTTCCTCTCAGAACACTGCCAGACGCCCCCCCCCCCCCCTCCCCCTCCCCCGTAGTCCCCGTTCACAATCACTGATCCCGAACTGTTTCCTCAATTTCTTCGTATGAAATGAGGCCATATGAGGAGGCTGTAAAAAGCATAATTTACTTTTAGGAGAGAAAAATGTACAGTGTATTTCCTGGAGAAGTCAATTTGTACAGTTAATGGACAGACCAGTTGATAGAAGAGAATAGGCCTGTCTACTCCCAGTGATAAACTAATTGCAGTTAACACAGGTCCTGAACATCTTTATACAGGGGCAATAAGTACTGCCCTTCTCAACATTTAATCTTAGTGATGTCATTATTCTTGAGGCAATAGGAGTAAATCTGGATGCAGTCAAAATCTCACCTCCTTTAAAACAGTTTAACATAGTAAAATCATAAGAAAGTGTAGTAAAGCATTGGCAAACATTGAAAGCCCAGAGGGGTGCGGTAAATCACCCTGAAGAAAAATATAGCAACAAATGGTTAACTATGGTAAATGAATAATAAAAGCATTAGAAAAAAGCGTTAGAACACAGCTACACACACCTCTTGTTATATTGCCCCTTGCCATACTGCAGATTCGGATATATCACGGTCCTGGAGTTGGTTTCAAATTTTTACTGTGTAACTGCGTATGCCTTAGCTGCAATATACATATGCACTTAGAATTACTGTTCATTTTATTTCGTACTGCACATCACAAACCAATAGACAAAACAATTAAGTACAGCATTAATATTATATGGTTATCATATACACATGTATTGCACAATAACACAAAGCAAATTAAACATCTACTTGCTGAAGCGGTTTTTATTTTAGCTAATGAGGTGTTAACGTGTGGCAGCAGTGCACTAGCAAAAATCACAAGGTAGTGATGTCAATTCCCTAGCAATAAGCCTCTATTTTGGGAATAGATTATTTCAGTGCAGCGGGTTTGTGCATTTGAGAAAGGAGAGGAAGACTCATGAATTGAAATGGAGACTTAAGTTGATGAGAAGCAATTACCCTCCACTGAATGAAATAAAATGGTTTAAGGCTTTTTTATACAAAAAAATTGAAAAAGCAGGTTGCGTAGCATATTTATACTGGACACTGACACTCTCCATAAAACGAAGGAGTGGTTGTACAGTATTAGCCTATTTGTTTTTCTACGGGTCTCTTGCCATATCGCGGCCCTTAATATATAGCAGATTTATATTGGACCCCGACACCCGTGATATATTGAGTGGGTGGTTTACCATGGTTTGGTTTATCAAAACATATTACATCTATGTTGGTTTGTGGTGTTCTGGGGTTAGGTGTGTGTTGCCTTGAGACTTCTGTGTTACATGGTGGTGTTCACTGATGTACAGATATTATTAAACGTGTACAAACATGGAACTATATGGTTAAGGAACCTCCTACTGTTTTTCAGGAACATCTGTTTCTTGTGTCAGTTTAGAATAACCTTGAATAAAAGGTTACCAGTCTGCAAAAATGACCCCCAGGGGTTAAAGGGAAGGTGGGAAATAGCTTGTGGAAGATGTAATTGAATTAGACTTCCTGTCATTGACCAGGTTAGTAGGTTTTTGCAATTGGAATTGTAAAGACACCACAGGTCAAATATATATTAGCGGGGTGTATTTAAAACAGTATTAAAAACAGAATATGTAACTCAGTTATTATCCATGCTTTTTATATTGGTGTTATTATTATGATAAGTTAACCACATAGGTATGTGGCCAACTTCTTCCAGTAGTGTAGCTAGCTGGTTCAATATCTTGTCAACTGGGTATCCCTTGAATTGCAACATACAGTATGCAGAAAACCATTAACAGTAAGCACAATTCCAATCACATGTATGTTATAATGGATCAGGTTCCCAGACTCTCTGCAATGCATTGTAACAGTCAAGAGACATGTTACAAAACAAACTGAAAGGGGAAAATGAAAATTAAATAACAATGCTTGTTTTATGAACGTGCATGCATAAATAAAAAAGAGGATTAATTAATTTACAGATATTTTTGAATTAGGACATAAGAACATAAGAACATAAGAAAGTTTACAAATGAGAGGAGGCCATTCGGCCCATCTTGCTCGTTTGGTTGTTAGTAGCTTATTGATCCCAGAATCTTATCAAGCAGCTTCTTGAAGGATCCTAGGGTGTCAGCTTCAACAACATTACTGGGGAGTTGATTCCAGACCCTCACAATTCTCTGTGTAAAAAAGTGCCTCCTATTTTCTGTTCTGATCATTTGTCACGACAAACTTTAATTAAATGGTATAAATCTGAATAGATTACTATTATATATATAATACAACACACAACCTGAATGTGTTTGTAAATAGACATTATTTTGTGTAAAGATTGCATCTTTAATTACATATATATGTGCTCTTTTAAAATATGACTTATATTGGGAGGCTTGCCGTGATTCTAGAGGTGAAGCTACAGCATCTCCTTATTATCTAATTCGTCGGATAGTTTAAATTCATTGCCTACCTTTTCTAAAGGTCTGGTGTTTCTTTCTCCTCCTCCACCCTGCTGCCTTTGCAGCTGTGTGGGGGTTGATGGGTCCCAACTGGGATGACCTAGCCTGGGCCACAATATTATAATATATCACAACATCTAATAAATGTTATTATTTGTAATCCTTGTCTAAGCTGTTGCCTTGTTCATTGAATGCACCATAAATTGATTACTGTACCTGTCAAGTAGCTATTTTTAAGCATGGGTTATTTTGATCAAAGTGGGCTTTGTATTCATTTGAAATTAATTCACCCAATCCTGTATGTTTTTTCATAAATTACCACAACAAAGATGTGTATAAGTTAGCCTACATGGTGCCCAGTGGAATATTAGCAATGAGGTCAAAAGTGTATTTGTGAACATTGGATTGCATCCTGCTGGTAATCTATGTCCAAATGATGCACTTCTTTAACTGTTCTGACAAAGACATTCAGCTAGCAACAGCCAGGTGAGTTTCACTGAGGCTTTAATAAATTAGGGAGATGGGATCAATGGGAGAAGAAAGCCCCCATGATCCAACACCAGAATCTCAACCCAGGCTTATAAGAAAAGGCAGTTCAAAACCTGACACAGCAATACACAAAATATAAAACATGCTTTTTTAAAATAAATCACTGCCCAGAATTATGAAAAGTCCTTTACTCTTTTTAAATAACATTTTTGTAAATCTTGATTTAGTGGAGTGTTTCAACTTTAATATAACTTATTTAAAAAACAAATATAGGAGATGGAAGTCTCTAGTTAAAAAAAAAAAAGCACTTCTTTATTTCATCACTAAAGTCTAAGGTTAACCATAAACATTTGTTGTAGAAAACAATGAGGTATTAACTACGTAGCTTTTTAATGCATGAAGAAAATAATATGCTTTCACTTGGTCTTTTTTTATTTGTATTCTTTTTTTTTTTTTTTTTTTTATCAATGGAAATGACCACCTGTCTGGAAAGATGTTTATTAACAAAGTTTATACAAATCTCTACAAGGCAAAAGTGAATAAGGCTCCTTTTATCTGCAAGTTACTTGCAGATAAAAGCAGTTGCAAATAGTTATCCAACAAATACATTGCAGCAGAGATGTTCAGAGACTAGGATGTGTCAGAAACAGAAGACATGATAATGATGATCCTGGTTACCATAAATCATCCTTTTGAGTCATCAAAATAGTTTATATCGTATTTCCCCAAATACGATATATATGGTCATAACAATAGCAAGCATAAAAACACTCGTGCGGCAAAGTAATGTATTCAACAGCACACACGCACTAATTCATACATTGTGTTTAATGTTGTTGAAGCTGATACACTGGGATCCTTCAAGAAGCTGCTTGAAGAATGGCCTCCTCTCGTTTGTAAAGTTCTTATGTTCTTATGATCTACTTTTGTTAGCTGGAGTGTACAGATCCAAATGAAAAGTGACTGCTCAGTTTCTGTTTGCGGAAAACAGAAACTGGTGGGATTATGTTTCCAGCCGCTATGTCACTGGAAACATTTCCCGTCATTGCTAGAAGGATTCACTTCAATAACTGTGATACCAGAGCCAGCCAACATGATAGAGATAAATTAGCTGGTGACAGGGAAGTGTGGGATAAATAGGTAGACATTTTGCCTTTGCTTTACAGTGGGAACCACATGTTCGACCACAGTGTTGCAAAATCTTCTGACAGAACTGAGGTTGCAGTGATATGTGCTTTGCTTAACCAGACATTACATGTTTTACACGATAGAGGGCGCTGTGTGGCTAAAAATGGATTTTCGAGAATTATAACTGAAATACATCTGTTCACCAGCAGTCGTCAAATGCTGAAGATCATGCTACTATGGACGGTTATCTCTAGTATGTAGTGGGGGTCAAAAAACAGTCAGTGTATGTTTGAAATATACTGTACTTAGAATGTAATCTAAATCGAACTACAGCAAATTCACATTTGATTAAACAGGAAAGTAAACCAAATTAAACCACTATTTCAATGCACTAGCTTTCTTGTTTAGAAAGTTCAATGTTAAACTTTCCAAATTTTAATCAAAAACAAACTGTTCATAGCAAACAAAATATTTTTGATGGAATCGCATTAAGTAGGTGTTCGTTATGAAATTGAAATGCAGTCTTCCTATGCCCGGAGACAGCAGCAGAGATTAATGTTCAATTAAGCTTATGTTGATTACTATGAAATCTGTAAAAATTAAATAAATCAATATTTGCATAGTACACTATTTTGTTGGGATGTTTGCTAGATCTGTATTTGCAGGGTTTTATTGTTTCACCAGGTGGTTACGTTGTTGAAATTACAGTGAAGTGCAGTATTGATTTCAATTACCAGTCATCTCCTTGTACAGAGTATCACAATTATGTAAACATATTATTATTATTTAGTCATTTAGCAGGCACTTTTGTCCAAAGCGACTTACAGAGACCAGAGGGTGAACTATGCATGAACAACTGCTGTTGCAGAGTCACGTACAATAGGACCCGGTTTTACATCTCTTCCGAAGGAGGTAAAGCGACTTGCTCAGGGTCACACACAGTGAATCAGTGGCTGTGCGGGGGATTTCAACTGAGAACCTCCAGGTAGAAAGCCCTTTTCTTTAACCACTGGACCATCAAGCCTCCATAATATAACTTGTTTTTCATTTTAGGCTATTTTAAATTTTAGGTTATATATGTTGTCTATGGCACAGTACTTCATGTTTTACACTGTGCATTGCTTATAATTAAGAATTTGCCTCATTCCCAAAGGTATCCCAGCCCTACATTCCTCAGTGGAACCTATAAACCCCAGAATATCTAATTAGCTCATTATAAGTTGGTAAAAAAATGCTTCTATAAGTGTGTGTGTGTGTGTGTGTGTGTGTGTGTGTGTGTGTGTATATATATATATATATATATATATATATATATATATATATATATATATATATATATATAAAGACACGCGGCCACTCACTCTGGTTCATTACCCCTTTAAAAATAGACCTAGGTCACAACACTTGAGTTTTAAAGTGCTGTCACTCTATTTTTAATAATAATAAAAACAAAATAAACACCTATCTCTAATGAGCACTAACTAAACAAAAGACAACAGCTAAGCTGTTTACTTGTAACACAAAATAAAATAAACTCAGGTTTAACACAAAAAAGGCTTCACACAATACTTGAGAGCTTTTGAAAGAAGACATGAATAAATCGGTAGAGAGGCACAGAGCAGGAGAAGGGTACAGGAACATTTCAAAGGCCCATATATCCCTCTCAGCAGAGTGAAGTCCATCATTAACAAGTGGAAGATGCATCATACCACCCAGACACTACTCTGGTCAGGTCTCTCCCAAACTGCGCAGCCGGGCAAGCAGGAAACTGGTTCAGGATGTCACTCTGAAGCTAACAATGATATTGAGACATCTGCAAAGTTCTGTGTTTGAGATGGGAGTCAGTGTTTACACATCAACAATAAGCCGGTTCTTACACAAAGCTGGTCGTATGGCCTGCAAAAGGTGATTCTACCAAGTACTGACTTAAGGGGCTGAATACTTATGCAACCAGTAAATTTCATTTTGTACAGTTACTTTGCAAGTTTTGCTGTCATTTAACTTCCTCATATAACAGTTTAACCACTACAGCCTTGCATAAAAAAATGTTTGTTTGAAAAACTTTGCACACATTATATATATATATATATATATATATATATATATATATATATATATATATATATATATATATATATATATATATATAATCTCAAAAGAAACAAACACAAAGGAATTGAATAAAGTATGCACAAAATTCATTACAACACCAATTAGTATATAATTAGAACACAATATAAACAATACAAATCCCAGTTCTAATTAAGTTGCTGTTTTACAGACACAGTCTTGCAAACCTTAGAAGTAGTTTGTTAGAATTTCTTAAACACAAAAACTTCTGCCAGTAGCTGGCATATTTATTACCAAACCAAATATAACAATATTTTACCATTTTCAAAATATATAAAGGCAGGAACTTTCTTCCCAATAAAAGACAAAACAAACAAAGCATACTTATTGGCATAAATTTGAGCTTTTGAATTAAACTGAAACACTGCAATCTAAATATGTGTATTTCATAAGCAGAAATACAGAATGCCACACAATATGAAACTGTGAAAGAAAGTTTCCTCTATTGCAAGTGCACCCAACAGATGCCCAATGTGATCATTTGTTTTTACTATCATTAATGAGATCACTTAAAAATATACTTTTTTTACAATGAATTAAGTTTGAATAAAGCCAATGCTACACTACAATTACTCAACATTACTCAACTAATCCTAGATCCCATGAAGGTGAAAATGGCTGTTTAGAAAGATAAAAAGGTAGCACACTATGATAATAAAAAATGTCCTTTTCTTAGTACAGAAATGTTAACAAAAACATTTGAAATGTGTACTTTCAGATATAATTTATAAATGTTGAAAACGTGTATCTCAAATTCAACATTTAAAGTCATTAGACACTTAAATCTGGAAAAAAATGCTTCAGTCTTTAAATCTTTTTTTTTTTGTTTGTTTTACACTTGACACGCAACATTTAGATGACTCGTTAAATCTGAAATACATGATCTTTCAGCACTATGATGTTTGCAATTAAATCTGTAATTTGTAAAATAGATATTTATTTGGCAGCTAAATCTGAAGCTAGGATGCAAATGAGCCCCTGCCCCTTTAAGCATAAGATGCAGACATTCTATGCACAGAGAAGGCTGGGAGGCAGGGAAGCAACTTAAAGCAGTGCTGACATTTTATTTTTTTCAAATGTAATGGTTTTTTTTGTTAAATCTTGGGAAAATTAGGTGATTTAAGTTAAATCTGGAAAGAAACACCTGTTAAATATATGTGCTTTTACTTACACTTGGCACCCCATAAAAGCATATAATCATTGAGAAGGTCAGAGAGATATGGTAATACATATTACACAATAAAAGCAAACCAGGGTAAACTATGGTACCCTGCCCTTTTATTACAACTATATGGGATTGCAAAAAACTGCAGTGTTGTGCCAGTGGGTGCCTCTATGATAATTAAGGACAGGGCTGCTAATATTTTGGATATCATACATAACAACTGCACTAATGTCAACACAAATTAAAAGTGTATTGCATTTGCAGCCATTAGCGCCTGATGTATAATCAAATTTGTTTCTTTGAGCTTAACCTTAGCCTTATTTATGCATTAAAACAGATACGTTTTTTTTAAAGAATAGGCCACAGCTCGGAACAGAATGGCCCACAGGAAAGACAATCACCCAACAGTTGGTTTAGCAGAAAGAAAGTGATGAAAAAAAGACAGATGTTAATGGGTGCTATATGATCTTCTTCCACAGATGGTATCCACGAGTGCATGCAAGTATCCTAAACCATGTAGGAGTTGAAGAAGCTGTGTAATTCCTGTGACATACTTGTCTTGGGAGGAAGCATTTCAAGGGTGATTTCTGATTAATTTCCTCAAGCCTTCATCAGTGAACAATTCATTAGTACAATCAGATAAAGGTATAACTATGTCAGTCTATGATTAATGTGATTTATGTTGTAAGTTAATTACATTTTGGTATTTTTATCATCTAAACGCATCAGGAAGCCTTTCCACATGTTTTGAACAACAGGACATCACTTATTTCGTCATCTTTAATGGATTTAGCATAACATAACATGATTATTCTGTGTACTCTGTCTTTAGAGTTTAGCAGTTCCATATGTTTGCAAATTTATTCCATGGTTTTCTGCATTATTTCCAAAGGTATAGAAAGAGCACATGCTAATGCATGTGACAAAGAGATTACTCAAAGATTATGGCTGCAGATTGATGAGCTGCTAAAATGGTTATGAATAGTAAAATTAAAACAAATGTGAGACATAATGCAGTTATAAAGTTCAATGTATTATGTATAGTGATTGTATCACAAAGTCTAGATGTGCTATGCTGTTTATATCAGAATGTTACCATGACGCAGAATAAATAAGTTGTGTATTATTTCCTAAATTATGTTGTGTAATGAAAGGATTGATATAATCCTAGATTTGTATATACTGATTAAACCATGAACTATAAACATGGTCAACCTTGACTTTGCCCTCATTTACAGTACCATGGTTAACTGTTGCTAAACCATTAAAAACATGCTCCATGTTTCAAAACGCAACCAGTGATACCATGAATGCCTAAGAAATATAAACTATGGTAACATGGTTTATTGAGCTGTCATTGTGTTGCTTTCTGATGCAATCTTATGTTTAACAGGAATTGACAAGTTTTAATACTGTACATAGTACTGTATACAAAATGTAAATTCAGTGGGGAAGGCACAGTTATGGTGGACAGTGCCACATTTAGTTGCCAGAAATAAAACAGATGTCTGTATTCAGTAACTACTGCCGTTGCTTTTTACTTTAACTTTATAGTATTTACTGTTTAATTGCCCCTTAAAAATGTCAAATTTGAAAAACTTTTGGCATAGCCCCTGTGCAGCTACTGAAGGATTATCCAGCCCTGTATCTCAAATTTCCATTTTTTTTTTTTTTTACTGAAGTTGCAGTATATGTATTGTGTTTTGATAATACGCACATTTAAACTGTTGTAAGTTTTGTTTCATGCTTTGTCAAGTTGGAAATAAACAGAATATTTAAACAAAATGTTAGTTTTATACATCTGAAAGCAAGATTCTGGCCTCAGTGGGTCTTTGCTAGTACAGTAAATCCATTCATGTAATAAGGAATGTAACCAGCCAGGAGCGAGGTTGTCGGGGGTAACAGTGTGCTGGCGGAGTGTCATGGTACAGCTAACAGTTTGATAGGAATGTACGCAGGAGATTTCCCAAGAGCTGAAATGGGGAAAGCACTATAAACACCATTACACAGAGCACTAACTCACTTTCCTCAGTGTCGACCTTCAGCTTGCTCTGCTGTGGTCAGGTGGTTCCACTGGGGTGTTTCACTTGTGAAAATGCAGTGGTACAGTATAGTTTTTACAGTATCAAGTCATAATGAAGCCCCATTGAAAAGAGAAATCTGTACTCCATTTATCTGTATTTCCTTCAGAAAACTTAACAAAATGTTACATAATTCTAGCTCCTTTGTGTATGCTTGAAAGCCTTTAGTGCAAACAATTACTTTACACAAAGTCAAACTGGAATTGATAATGGGTTTCAAGATATAAAAATACCCTTATTCATTTTTTTTTTTTAATATTCTTTTTAATTATTAAAATAAAAGCCCTAGAGACCTAGAAAAAATGGATTTTCTAAAATTAAATGTTGTTCACTAAAGGTAAAGTTTTCCACTTTGTTTTAAGAAGCTAACAAAATATTTACAGTAAATGTTATTTAACATTGTATTACAATTATTTTTTAATGCTCACATCATCCTATATAAAAGAAAAGCACATGATAAACTTGTATTTTTGAATTACATTTACTGATCATAGCAAGGAACACAAAGAGACTGCAAATGTGTGTGATAGAAAATTAAGTGTAATACATTCTAACAATTAGGGCTTGCATAAATAAATACCTTTTTACAGACACTATAATTTCTTTGGTACCCTGGAATTATCACTGCTAAACTCATTTTTATAGTGTTAGTTCTCTTAAACCAGGGGTGTCAGACTGAGTTCCTGGAGCGTCGCTGTGTCTATTGGCTTTCACTCCACCCGAGCTCTCACTTACTTAATTTGGCTAATGATTTGATTAACTGGACACATTTAGCATTTCTCTCCAGACCTCAAAATGTTTCACAGGTAGTATAACTTGAATCAAGTGCATTTTTAAAACCATAACTGTAAAAGACCTTGAAAAATATGAAATATGTCAAATTCAACAAATAATTAGATCAATTATATTAATTGAGAGCTTACGTTGGAATGAAAAGACCCTGTGGCCCTCAAGGACTGGAGTTTGACACCCCTGTCGTAGACAGTCTATCCAATTTAAATACATTTGAACCCAATATTGTGCATGAACTTTGCTGAAAATACAGTTTTCTCCGAATTTTATCAACATTGCTTTCTGTGGGGACTACACAATGAAAAAACATGGACATTTATCAATAATTGTTTTCTAATAAAATACAGTGCACAGTGGTGTGAACAAGCAAAGCTATGGCTAAACGTTTTGCATCACCCTATAGAATTAATTAATTTTACCTCATGAAGTCGAATGAGACCTGATGAATAATGTTACTTAAAATATATTCAATTACATACCACTTTGTAGTTTTCCACATAGTTAAGAAAAACTGACAACATTGAAAAATTTGACATTTCGAAATCTTACATGAAATACCGTACTCATAATGGCTTCTGGTAGACTTTTGCAATATAATTCAGTAGTTTCTTTGATTACATGATGTTAAATAAAATATCTAAATTATGTTCCAATAGTTTTTCTTTTTTTTAATTATGTCTCAATCCTAAAATTTTAGGTGATGCTAAACTTTTGGTTATAGCTGTATGTGGTAGAACATATTAAGCAAGTGATTAAAAACTAATGCACTGTAAAAAATTGTCTAGTGTGAGGAAATACTTGGTAAACATGTTCATCATAAATTTCCACACTCACAATAGTATTGTTAAGGCTTTAGACTGGATTATGCCACTCTCCAGTAGCTTATGTAATGCACTTTATGCTTTATGGTGCAGCGTGTGTGAGAATCCAACTTAAGTAACCCCATAGCTGTCTGAAGGTGAAACAGGTTGAAAAGCAGTGGTTTCCTTCAACAGTATTCTAAATGAGGGAAAACTTGGTCTAATGGGTCTTGGAAGACAGATGAATAGGCCAATTTACCTAATGATTCCTGCCTCTCTCAGGGGGTGGCACAGCTGTGATGTCTTCCAGCCCAGCTGTTGATGCTTCAGTGGCAGATGCTGACCTTCGCCACCTCAGTAACGGAGCTGTGTATTTTAGGAACACCCATTAGAAACATTAGTGCAGATTACAGCTACAGGTTTGAAATAACAGCTATTCTGCAGTTAATAGAACCGTAAAGTACAGCAGGAAAATACATTACATGGTGCATTACCTATGCAGTCACAGTAGCCAATTATGAATAATGGAGGAGAAAAATGACTGTGGCTCTACACAAGACCAAACTTGTTTATACACATCTTTATTTTCTCAGTGGTAATATTTTGAATAGACAATAATGTGTGAATCTTTTATACAGAAAAATGTGAGATTATGAAGTGATGGTGATACCAAGTCAAGATTTAATTATTATGTTAGCTCTATGTATTGTATTTAAATGCACACTGGTGGCAGTCATGAGGTTTATGAACAAGAAGGCATATTGTACAGTTTATGAAATATCTGCCTATAAACAGTCACTAAAGCCTCAACTTTACATGTAGTCTGTGTCTTTGTTACACCTGTTTTGGAAAATTGTGAGTTTCTCACAAATCAATAGCAGTTGTGTAATCAAACTCTTGGTACGGAGGCCAAGTTAGTTTCACTAATTAATACAGTATTACAGTTTAATGCCATCTCGACTTGTGCATCAGGTTGATAGTTTCATTGCTCTGAAGATTGTGAATAAATAATCCACTTAAGGTACTGGCATTTGTCTGATGTTATCCCAGTAGGATGATGGATATGTCACCCAGACTTCAGGATAGCTTACTTGGGAATGACCTGGTTGTGATTACACCAATAATGTGAAGACAACTTTACTGAGAAGTCAAAGGTAAAGCCACATTCATCCATTCACTCCAAGGTATTAATCAGTATTTTAGTATACACATATTCACCAGGGGTTACAGAACTGACTGACTGTGAGCTAACTAATTCCTGAAGCAGAGCTGCATTGGTCAATTCAATTACCTGAATGACAATAATTTCCCACTATAAGAAGCCAAAGTCTAAACATTAGTTTTATTAAACCTGTTCGATGTTGTCTTGTCAGTTTTGCCTGCAGAAATTCCAGGAACACTGATACTTCTTGTGTAAAGTATGTCAAGTTTTTTTTTTCCTCAAGATATCCATAGAAAAGTGGAACAATTACTACCAGACAAGAGAAAATATGCTTTCATGTTTTATTTGTAGGAATGAATTACGCTACAAAATGAAAAACAAGAGTTGAATAAAAAATAGATAACACATTCCAGATCAAAGCAAAACGCATTGTCAGCCTTCATCAATGCGTCACAGACCAATCCTTTGTGAGACAAACCATATCTAGAGCGTTAAATACAATTAACACAGATTATTCCATTATTAGTCATGTTAACTGATGTGTTAGCATCAGCAATAAAATCACCACATTAAGTGGAGTAATTGATTGCTGCCATTTGAATATACAGTCTAACGTCACTATAATGAACCCTTATAACGAACCCCCTTTTGTAACGATCCAAGCAGCAAGAAATAATTTTTTCAATGGAAATTAGCCCTATTAGAACAATCATGTTTACAAAATCTACCCGGATAAAACGATTTTGGTAGTGACTGACACTGAACTTTCTCCAATGTTAGTGTATTATTCTCTCAGTGAAAACAAAGACCTTGATAGGCTAATTCGAAGATAACCTATTGTAGTGCGAATCATGTGTGACGTGTGCAACCGTTGCCATCTTCACACAAACTGCAACCATAACAACAGATGTGAGGAGGTAACAAGACTGAAACGGCATGCATTAAGAAAAGCATGAAAAATATGAAGCAGTCTATGCTGGATAATTACTGTATTCAGCATATAAGTGAACATTTTTTTTTTTTTTTTATTTATTTACTGTTTTCTTTAAATATACAGTTTAAATGTTCATCAATGTGAAGTTATAAGAATAATTTCAAATTACAATTGTTTTTTTTTTTTTTAAATGACATATTATTTTCAAAACCACACAAAAATATACAGACATACCAATTCAATTTGTTAAATATGCATCCACGCAGCTTCCCTTTCATGGGGTTTCGATGCGGGTCAATCTACACAAAAAATGGCAATTTATGTGCACATTTGGAAGAATTACTCAGGTAAATCAGGTTTGTAACTGAAAAAATGGCCAAAGAAAGGGATAGTGTAAATCTCATTTACTCGTGTAAATGATGAAACACACAGGAAAATGTACGCCCAGTTTCTCATGGAAACACGCATTTCACGAGTAAAAGTTAATGAGCGTGTTTATCCTTAACTATAAATATTGCAAGGGAGCAGGTCAGATTTTACTGTGGATTCCAAGAAGCTGATGGGTGATTTTATGGCTACAACTGGTGTAGTTCACCTTAATGATAATGCGGGCGGCTTTTTTATTTTTGTTGTTTGCTGTGTCTGGACTGCCATGTTATATATCTCTTGTGGGTTTACAGTTCTGTATAAAACCACTTACCATGAACTACGTTATGCCCTTGTTATAGTATTAAAGCAGCCATTGGAGAATACCCTTGCTGTAAAAACTATGCTAAAGTTAAACACGAAGAGCAAGTAAGCTGCTTCAATGTAACTGAATTAATTCCAATCCTTTTTTTGATCCCAGCTATGTCCAAAGACAACACATGTCTGCCCTCCATGTTAATAAATATAGTTGGTGAACTGGATGTCATGAGCAAGCTAGATCCCCACAACAGCGCAACAAACATCCAACAAGTTGTTGATGTCCTCTCAGAATTGACTAAATAGAATTGCAAATTAACGTATTTACTGTGTTTTATTTGTTTGCATCAACATTTAACATAACAGTAAATCCAGCACATTTACAATATAGTTTATTGCAAAGAAGAGGCCTGCATAATAGATACATTCATTAGTATCAAGCTTAATTAAAAATCTGGAACGGCTCAAATTCCTATGAAATGGGCATCTTATTTCCACCCTTGAATTGTTCAGTTTTTTACAGGTGTGGCTGACAGATGACAAGGGTGTTCGGACTACATTTTTCAGTTTTCTCTTTCTAAATGATGGTTGCAGTCTGCCACAAAACACTGCACCATGCTGTTTACTAGCTATACTTTGATTTATTTTAAAATACAACCTCTTACTATACAATTGTATACAAGCTTTAAAACACACTAATTACTGTTACTATAGACTGTTACTATAAACTCCCGGAACAGACTATTTAGATAGACAGGCAGTTTACAGCTGATGAATGACTGGTTTTGCGACTGGCTTCTGCTTCTGTACTTTCTAAAGTTTAGTCCATTCATGTTTACCAAACAAGACCCACAACCAGTGTCCAACTGACATTACTGTGTCCATTGCCCAGTCAATCTTAATAACCATGCATCAGCTCCCACAGTGTGACAGTGCCAGATATCAAATGTAAATTAACTTCTCTTTGCTGCTTGTTGTTTCTCAGCCACTCTGCTCCTCACTCCAACCAGAACTGTTGAGGGTTGAGGCTGTTGGATCTGATCTAATGGCAACTGAAAGTTTCTGTCCACCATCAGCATGGCTAGAGAGACCCCAGTGGTCGTGTGTGGAGTGGCCCTATATTGTTGCAATGTGGTTAACAGAGCTTTTGAGAATGTCTTTCTCTCCAGCATGTTGGTTCTCAGTCCATTTTGTATGGTTCTATTAAACCGCTCAACACAACCATAGATTGAGGGTGGTAACGTGAAGTAGTGACATGCTCAATAGCTTTATTGCTCAAACAGCGCTGAAACACTTGGGAGGTAAACTGGGGTCTGTTATCTGTTATAATAGTTTGCAGCAGTCCCCATCTTGCAAATGAAGCATTTAGGTGATTAATGACCACTGCTGAAGTTACCTCGTTTGTTGCAAACACTTCCGGCCATTTGGAGTGCAGGTCTTAAACCACCAGAAGGAAATGCTGGTGAAACAGTGCTGAGCTGTAGCTTTTGCCAAGGATCTGGTGGCCAAACTACTAGCTGTAAGGGCGCAGCTTGAGGGTGGACTGATTTACCACTCAATAAACAGGCTTGACATGTCTTAACTAATGACTCGACCTGTGAGTCTATCCCCGTCCACCACACAACTTCATGGCACTTCTGCTTCATGAAAACAATTCCAGGATGTCCCTCATGAGCCAGTTTTAGGACTCTTGAATGAAGGGAGTTTGGAATGATTGTACAAGCATGCATCACCCCAACATGTCAGTTCTTCTCGTACCTGGTGAAATGGTTTTAAGTGTACAGCGTACAAACAAGCTGAAAGCTATATGTTTGTGTGCATGTAATGAATACTGACAAAATACAGACAAATCATTTTTACCGTAAATACTTTTTTTAAAATTTAGTCATAGGGAATTTTTTTTACAAAAAAAATAAATATAGGCAATAAACAATAAGGTAGAACAACCACAACACGTCCTAACCAAAAAACGGGTGAGAGAGAGAGAGACATGAATACATCATATCCTGGTAAACAGGTTGTGGGGACGGACGGAGTGAGAGTGTCTAATGCTTCAGTGTATGAGATACTCCTTGAAGGCACAGAGCTTGGTGCCGCCTCTTCGCTGTCACTTGATGTTGATGGTAAATATTCTTCGTTTATGTCTTCGCTGACACACTCGCTGACATCCGATTCAGTGGAGAAATTGTATGTATTTGAATTAAAATTGGAATCTGAATTCAGTATTACTACTAATACTTCTTTCTCACTGAACGATTTTCACCGGGTTTACAAACACTGCTGACTTTTTTGTGGCTGGGATAATTACATGTAATTAAGTCAATATCTAGTAGAGGGTGCAGCATATCACTAAAAGTTGGTACAGAAACCTAGTGTTACAATATTATGCAATCAGAGGTTTTGTAGGCTCAGTAATTGAAGTTTAAAGTTGCATAATGTACTGGTACGTTCGTACTCCCTGGGGACCAGAGAGCAACACACATACCGGTACATTCGTACTACTCAAAGGGTTAATAAGTCAAAGGCCATGAAACACCTGAGGAAACAAGGCCTTCCAATGGTTGGCAAGGTGGACATGCTGAATTTCAATGTCCCCAGTGTCCTGTACACAAAATTTAAGTGCTTGAAACAGGTCAAGACCCATTAGATTTGCTCCTTTCTCAGTCACTGTGAATTTGAAAATTGGGATTATATACTTCCATATGAAACTGGCAACATAAGGGAGCCGAAAACAATAATGTCAGAAGAGCCATAGCCTGTAAGCTGTATCAAGGAGTGGGGCTTGGCTGGAGATGCAGTACTGAGTGTCCTTTTGCAATGCAGTGCCTTTTAAACCTGTTTTACTCTGAAAAAAAAAAAAAATTAAACAGCTTGTTTAAAATAAACAGCACGTGTGAAAATAAATTGGATGACGTGCCTAACAAGCACTGAATAAATGGACAGCAAAGGTTAAGGCACACTCTTACATATTTCCCCTGTCTAGTGGCTTCACTTTGTAGCAAACGCTCAGATATGCTTCAGCTTAATGTCGCTATATCTGCTTCGGTGATTCTTCTCATCATTCAGCTTCTCTATTTTGCTGCAGGAGCTCCAATGTTAGTCCTTCCTGCAACCATCTAGTCTCCAGCCCAGCAACAGTGTAGTTCAAAGCGCAGTTCCATTACACAACTTTCTCAATGTCTTCATTAGAAACAACTGGCCCGTCGCTAAACTTTCAAAGCTCCTCCGACAAGACATCGACTTTCCCTCATCTTTGCCTTGCCTTAGGTCTATTTAATCTACCATGAAGCTTTGTCTGCTGAATCTCTCTTTACTCCTCTCTTGCAATAAGTACTGTAGTGACTTTGACTTACAGAAAGGAAAGGCTATTGGTTAGAGATACGCATGAATAGTAATATGCAGTTTATTGATTCCATAGTCAAACGATAACAACTACCATAACATCATTAGCATACATGGTTAATATACTTATATCTTATCACACAAAGTGTCTACTTTGCATTGGTATTTTAAATACCCGTTTCTCGTTGTAATCGATCATGTCAATATGCATCAGAATAAATTCAACTTCCCATTCAGAAAGGAATCCAACATTCCAGTACTTAATTTAGCAATTAGTTTTACCATGTTAACTTAGTTTAGACATGATATACCAAACTAATAATATGTTACAACCTCAGTTGATTATATATTCAAATTAACTCAGAAATGGGGCAATGATGAAATTCTCTGCAATTACGAGGCAACTCCTTTTGAGTTGCACATTTCAAACAAATATATTTCTTACACACTCTAAAACAGGAAGTTAGAACAGTTTCCACTTAACTTGATAGCATTTGCTTCAGTTACTTTCTCGAGTCAAAGTATTTAATATTAGACATGTTCCATATACATAAGTCAATCTGTGTCGATGAATACTGCAGCTCTCTGGATCCGCAGTTCCAATGTAGACGGTACTTTGCTATACGCATTGTAATGCGTAGGCTCGAAGTAAACAAATATTTGTTCTTTTCAAATGGAGATCAACATGATCTCCAAGGCTTGCAGAATTAGTTGCTGTTTAGCAGTTTCTCACTGGGAATAGTTCTGTTGACAGACGGAACTCAGTTCAGCTAATGCGTTGCAATGGAAAAGTTTCTTGTGGCGAGTCTTCTGTAAGGCTTTGCTTCAGTTTGTTCGTGCAGATACGTGGAAACAAAGACCTGCTTTCCGATTAATGCAGTATCCCATTTACTGATCAAGTCTCTCGTAGGACAGATGACAGGGCCTTTCCTCAGAAGATGATTTTAGCCATTATTCAGAAAATTGGTTCTTCCTTGCCTTTTGTGAATTCGAGCATGTGTGCTCCCATGACTCTCTTCAGAGCAGTGTAGCTTCCATTTCATCCCTCACAACTCCAGGCCACCTCTAGCAGGTGGACACTCCTCATGCACACCTCCTTTGCGGACAGCACACTTGGTCAGTACGTACAGTATGTCTGGAAGCAGCAGCTCGACTGGAAGCAGCACCACATAACAAAAACTTGCTCACACTTCAAAAGTCAACGGGTTTTGTGATTCTCTCTTCAACCATGTCATTGATTAGTTTGGTTATTTTGGGCAATGCCTGAGTCCACGTGAAGTGTCGTTCATTGGTTGTTCTCACACCGACTTGTTCTCCTTTGGTCCACTATATCGCCCCCTGTCGGCTGGATTTACGACAAGGACTGGTTCTCGTCTAGGTGTCAAGGCCCCAGAATTGTCTAGAAGTTACCTTCAGCAAAATAATACTGGCACTGAAATGACTCATTCAGTGATAGGTAGAGATAAAACACTTGTCCAGGAGTTAGACACAGAGAATGGTTTAAGATCCCCTCTGTATATTCCAATTCTGTTACGTTCATGCACAGAATGATATGATGACCTCCCTCTGACACTACAGTACCGTTTACTTCTAATGCAAACTTCTCTCAGCAACCAGACTTACTGCCCTGATATTACAGTGATAAAAACATTGCCGCCAGCAAACCGCATTTTATAAGGATTAGCCACTCATCTCAGCAGCAGATAACTGTTTTAAAAAACCCTGCACGACAACAATATCAACATCCCGGCTGGAAGCAATAGTATGCCGTTCTTCAATATTTTTTGTACCTTTAGTAGTTAGAAATCAAGTTCAGCGACCACATATGGCTTCTACTTTCAACAACTTTGCAACATTAAGGACTAGATTCTCATAGCTATTTTTCAGCTCATTTAAATTTACATTCTATCTGACACCTTTTTCAAGTACAGTTCTAATTTAAGACTGCTTGCAAAAAAAAAAAAAAAAAAAAAAGGGACTTGCTATCCTTACTGATGTATTTCAATTCGCATCATCCCTCAAGCTTGAACCTCAATTTCACGTCTATTTATTAACCCTATAAACATCAAGCCATTTTCACCTGTTTTTCATTGTTTTTAGTTTTTTACATAAATCCTCATAACTATAGGGGTCACATGCAAGTGCCTTATAGCAAATGAAAGGAGGCAAACTGGGGATTCAGGAAAATACATCACTACCAATCTTATTTAGAAAAAAACACAGAAAATAATAAACACTTTTTAGAAAAAAAAATGTTAATTTATTGTTTATAATTTTTGGGGGGTTAGGGTTAGGGTTAGAAAAGCCAGCTCCAAAATAACTATTTACAATAAAACTCCAGTATCTAAGGAACATGAAAAAATTAGCAAATTGAACAAAAAACAAAAAAACAAAAAAAATACATACACATCTATATTTACAAAAACAACAAAATTGTTTATTTATAAAACAAATTTACAAAAATTCATCCAATCAATACCTCATCAATAGGCCTAACCAAAATTATTGGTGCCACTTCAAAAAACAGTTCCTATCTACAAAAATACACACAGCTACCCCACATGCTTGTTACTTCCAAGGAGTTTTGGAAAGCAGTCCGTTTTGCTTGCACAGTTCAGAATACAAGTAGTGGCTTTTTGTGATTGTTCAACATCTTTCTCTGCAGTGGGTTCTGGCTGGTGTTGAGTTGTAACACAAGAAACACTATGTGTTTCTGAGGTTGAAGCCTCTGTGAGCTGCTTCCCAGCAAGTTCTTTGCACAGAATCTGTCAGAACTCCATCTTTTTATTTGGTTTCTGTCCCTTTAGCTGACAAAGCTCTTTGTAAATCAAAAAGCTGTTTACAACAGCAATGTCAATAAAATGGTCAAAAAAGGTCTTGTACCATTTCATAATTTTATGATGGACACTATAATATTGAATCAGCTGGTCTGACAGATCAACACCACCTATGTGCTTGTTGTAATCTTTCACTGCTGCTGAAACTGTCACATCATTCTTCCGCCAAAAGCCATCTTCCAATCTTTGCCGTGTCTGGATGGTGTCACCTGAAAAGACATTATGGATAGTTGAGCATACTGAAACCTCCCTCACATCCATCCACTTCATGAACAGCGGTTCTCCACTCCAATCCATCTGAAGGACCATCTTTCTGTTTTTTTGATAAAGTGTGAGGGAGCCTTTTAGGTTGTCCCACAAGCACCAAATTTATTTTTGTGTAGGTCATGAAAAATCTGTGAGCTACTGTAGAAATTGTCACAATATAAATTGTAACCCTGTCCCAAACAAATTGTTTGCATCACAGATATGACTGAATGATAACTGAGCCCTTTCTCTGTGTCAAACATGCTTTTCCTGATATATTGATTTCTGCTCATTACAGATTTGCAAAATGGAACTTCAAATGCTCTATCATTTATCCAGTAGTCAGCGATTGAAGGCATTCTTACTATTCCCATATAGAGTATAATTGCCAGGAACATGTAGAATTCCTTTGCCCCCAAAGAAATCCAATGATATTTTTTCCCCCCCGAGCCTTCTGTTTTTCCCCCTGTTTATTTGTGTTGTCAGACAGAGTCAACAATTCTACTACTGAATATTTGGATGTACTGTTTAGCTGCACACCAGGTCTTGCTGTTACAAACCTATGTTGCACTGGGTCAGTATCAGGCTCACTTTCTGACCTCCACCTTTCTTCAGGGACAGTAGCTATAAGGGTTGGAATGCTTGCCCTTCTAGCTCTGATTGGTAGGGCTGATACTCTTAGGTTGGGGGTTGATACCTTCATTCTTTTAGGTGTTGCTGAAGTACTTGGAATTTCTTCAACCTCTTCACTATAAATAAAATAAATGAATAAATAAATAAACAAATAATAATGATCAAATAATAAATACATGTATGTGAACGTGTGGTTTTCAGTGCGCAGTGAAAGGGTGATTGAAGTGCTCCAGACAGTGACAACACACAAAGTTCACGGTTCAAGTTATTTTTCTGTTTACTTTCTACTTGACCGTGTAAATAATGAATGCTGGCTCTACCCAACAATGGGTATCACCAGTTTAATAACAAAGGGGTTGCAGTCCTGAAATAATGATACGCCAAACACAGACACATAAGAACATAAGAACATAAGAAAGTTTACAAACGAGAGGAGGTCATTCGGCCCATCTTGCTCGTTTGGTTGTTGGTAGCTTATTGATCCCAAAATCTCATCAAGCAGCTTCTTGAAGGATCCCAGGGTGTCAGCTTCAACAACATTACTGGGGAGTTGATTCCAGACCCTCACAATTCTCTGTGTAAAAGTGCCTCCTATTTTCTGTTCTGAATGCCCCTTTGTCTAAACTCCATTTGTGACCCCTGGTCCTTGTTTCTTTTTTCAGGCTGAAAAAGTCCCTTGGGTCGGCACTGTCAATACCTTTTAGAATTTTGAATGCTTGAATTAGGTCGCCACATAGTCTTCTTTGTTCAAGACTGAACAGATTCAATTCTTTTAGCCTGTCTGCATATGACATGCCTTTTAAGCCCGGAATAATTCTGGTCGCTCTTCTTTGCACTCTTTCTAGAGCAGCAATATCTTTTTTATAGCGAGGTGACCAGAACTGCACACAATATTCAAGATGAGGTCTTACTAGTGCATTGTACAGTTTTAACATTACTTCCCTTGATTTAAATTCAACACTTTTCACAATGTATCCGAGCATCTTGTTAGACTTTTTTATAGCTTCCCCACATTGTCTAGATGAAGACATTTCTGAGTCAACAAAAACTCCTAGGTCTTTTTCATAGATTCCTTCTCCAATTTCAGTATCTCCCATATGATATTTATAATGTACATTTTTATTTCCTGCGTCCAGACCGTGCTTGCTCTAGGTGCAGATGTGGTGCTTGATCCAGGGGTGCTTGCTGGTGTACAGGTGCAGTGAAGTCCTGGCTTATGGCTGGCTTGAAGCGGCAGCTCCCGGATAGGTATAACAGCCGTCTGACAAAGACAATGATACACCGCTATTTGCTACAAACAATTCACTCACTGTTTTCTTCGTCATCATTTCCTCCCATCAACCACAACAAAGGAACCGATTACGGCGTCACGCCCCCCTAAAGTACTCAGCCCTGCCCCCTCCGATGGCTAGTTCAATCACGTCTCCTCCAATTCATGACTAAAACTTCACTCACTGTACTAGGGCGATGGCTCCTGGTATGGTAACGCCACCCCCTTCCCGAATGGCCGGCTTCTGACTACCCCGGAATAAACTGCCCAACCATTCAGTATGAGGCACGCAGTTCCTGTTGTATAGTACTCTCACAGGTCGAGAGGGAGATTGTTGATTCGGATTCATTCGCTCTCTGTCACAATGTATTATTATTATTTTTATATTATTTTTTATTTAGAAGACACCTTTATAACTATTACAGGTATTTACATAAACACACACTCACTCAAATTCACTTAGCCTGCTTTGTAAACAAATGGTTCTGATCATATCAGTAAATGTGCAGGTGCCCAAGTCTGCACCAAGATCAGATTACAGCCTGCAGCAATGTTCAAGCTAACACCACGCAAATATTTGATGAGGAAAAAAACCTAATATACTGTACTTTATAAACTATATTATATAAATAAGTATAATTTGAAGGCATATTTTACTTAAATGTCCTGCAAAGGATCCAATCATTCCCCATATGCGTTCCCCTCAGCAGAATCGCAACTCTCAATATCAGAGCCTCCATCACTTTTTGGTTTCTCTCCATCTCTCTCTTTCTCTTCTAAAACCTCTGAAGCGGTCAATTTTGTTTTTTTTACAGACTTTGAAGTGGGTCTTGTCCCCTCAGAAGATGCTATTTGCATTTGTATTATGTTTTCTTTCAGAATTATATATTTAGTATTTCCATTGTTGCATTCATTCTGTTCCTGTCACTCTCTCGCTCTCTCTCCTCTGTGAGTTTAACTTTCGCGGTTGATTATGTGACAACAGATAGATGGAGAAAAACATGCGATATGTCACTAGAAAGCGCCAATCTTCCCCTTTCAGTTGACACATTACTTGCAGGGCGTAATTTTAAATGATGAAGAAATATGAAGTTGAAGTTTTTGAAGCTGGCATCTAAATTATATAGTGCAGAGTTTATAGAGATTAAAAACTGGAACGGGCTCTCACTATTCTATGAATACTTCATCGCAGCCCCCCCACGGATCTCCCCTATTCAGACGCCTCATTTCTAGGATCCATGGGTTTCATGAACTTTATGGGGTACCATAAACATTCTCTGTTAAAACCGCCACCATCTCAGCAGCAGATAACCATTTTGCCGATCAATTTTTCCCAAGTCAGGCCTCTTAACCGCATTTTCAGTGGTCCGTGAGGCAACACCTGTAACTGCGCATTCACAGCCCATTCTACCTCACTCTGCCAAATACAATCAGATACACCATTAGAGCATTTAGTATAAACATTCCAATTGCGAGTTATTAATCACAATAATCTAAAGTCAACGGTTTTATTCTAATCATAACCTCTAGATGGCAGTATAACAGCTTAAGTTCTATATATTTTAGCGGGTCCTCTTTCACTGCGGAAGTCATACCTTTTCAAATCAGGACCAATTTACTTCAGAAGTTAAGATGCGAGACACACGTCGGATATGTCCTTGCTCTATGGGGTTCTCACCACTGTGAGTCAGAGGGTCCCCCGACCACACTATCCTGTCACAGCTCATGCACTAATCTTATCTCGTCACCCAAGGCTGTGCTCTATTTCCCTCTGGACGTCTGCTTTAAGTTCTCAGTGCCGAGTCCCAGACTAACTCATCTTTCTTTGTTTGAGGTTCCCTGCGAGATGCCCCTCTGCTCCCGGCTTCGGAGGCCTGTGCCGCACCTCGTCCGAGGGCAGCACCAGATCTATCAGGGAACCCTTTTCTATCTCTCCTTTCAGGTCTTAATTCATCTGACTTTCCTTTGCCCTGAGAGGCGCATCTGCCAAGTCAAAGCCTTTTTATGTGTTTTCAGATCCTTGAGGCTTCATTCTTCGACCAAGCCTGGTTCTATGTAAATCAGACTCATTGGTCAGGGATCTCTTACTATCCTAACTTCAAGTCTGGCCCTCTCCAAACCCGCCTCTAAGTTCAGGCCATCGGCTCGCCTTCTATACTAAATCCGGGCTCTATTTGTCCGCTTTTGTCCCAGGAACAAGCTTGTTTCTGCTTCCTCTATAATATCCTTACAGCCTCAACAAACGCCCCATGAATCAGATTAAGCCTGTGATTAACTTTCTAGTTAATACAATACAATTTTTTTTTTTTTTTTTTTATGTAATGTTTAGGTTCTGATTTTGGTAGTCTGTTGCACATTCAGCCTAACTTTTCATATTTGACCAGGTGCAGTGTGGGATGACAGACATGTGGAATTGAATTTCATTTTTTTTAGATCTTCATTTAAGACCCATGGATGGTGACAAGCGTTGTCTTTTTCAGACATGCATTACAGATTCATGGTTGACAAACACACATTATTAGTTAGCAGGAACTATGATTCCTGATTGCAACAAAATTATATTCAAACCATTGTTGGAATACGCAGCCAAAATATATCTGAGATGGCTGCTCTATTTCTGTGTTTAAGTTGCTTTCGAAATCTAGTCTTTATAGCCTTGATGCCTAGGGATGGTGTTATTATTGGGCGGGTGGACATTGAGTGTTTGGTAATTTTTATTTTATTATCCCATCATGCCATTGTTTTATCCTTTTTATGTTTGGAATGTACATGAAGCACTACAAATTCACTGTATCCCTGTCGGAGGATAACAAGGCAGTTTGTTACAAATGATTAATGACTGGTTTTGCAACTGTCTTCAGCTTGTGTGCTTTATAAAATTTAGGCTATTCATGTATACAAAAAAAGAGCAACAAACAGTGTCCTACGGTGTCCGCTGCCCAGTGGATCTTAATAACCATGCATCAGCTCCCACAGTGTAGGAGTGCCAGCTACCCAATGTAAATTAACATTATTCCTCTTGCACAGTGGCTGCCTGTGTAATTAAAGTGTGCTTGAAATAAAATGTGAAAAATAATAGAACAGAAAGAAAAATGTGGGAGCTTCAATAAAGAGAGACTCAATAATGAGAAACTTTATTACGTTTGCATTCAGATTCACAAAGTAGTGAACTGGGTTCTTTTATTAATCAGTATTTATAATGTTTAACACTAGAACTACCGGAGCATTCTTTTTGGGGCATCATGTTTGTTAAATGCATTTTTCTCCACTGATTTGGTATCTAGGCACCTGTGCTTTTTTTTTTTTTTTTTTTTTTACTTTTCCTAAATATATACAGTACCAGTCAAAAGTTTGAGTACACTTGCTGGAAACTAGTTTTTTTTTTTTCATAATTGACTATGTTTTACGTCATATACATTTCTGTAAATACTTGAAAATGAAAACACATGTTATAATATACAGAACAAAACATAAGGAGTATCAAAGCAATGATCAAGAAAATTGAAAATTGTCTCTAAATCTTGGATTCCTCAAAATAGCCACCCTTTGCCTTAATAACAGCCTCACAAACACGAGACATTCGGTTAACAAGTTTCAGCAGGAAATCACCAGACATGTCTTCCCAGCTCTTCTGCAGCAATTCCCAGAGATGTAGGGCAAGGGGTCTTGGTTGATGGTATATAAGGGTACGTAGCAAGGTGATCTGTTCCTTATTATGGTTACGCTGAAACCGGACGAACAAATTGTGAAACGACATGAGTGTTTTGTTTGTTTTGTGTGTCTCATCTTTAATATACTGGTTTGTTTGTTATTAGACTAGGTGGCTAGCACGATCCAGAGCTGTCTCATATGATCAGCACAAACCCTGGACAACACTGCACTTTGTATCACAGATAACTTGTACTTACTTCACCACGAGCACTACACTCACTTTCGACTGACCGTGTTTGTGTTTCTGTATATGTACTCGATTATTCTTTATTATTTACGGGATTGCAACCCACATTTATTCCCTGTGCAATACACATCGCTGGGTACTGCCAGCCATCCTTTTGTTTACTGCTTGGTCATCAGATCCTTTTGTATTGCAAAATAAAACAGAAACCATTTCACCCGTACTTTGTTGTCTGTTTTTCATTATTGAATTACTGTACCTGCACTGAGCCTGTTCTACACCTGTGCACTAATTACCACTTTGCCACAGTAACAATAATGTTAATTAAGTTAATATTAAAGAATTTTAATTTTTTGTTTTGTTTTGATAAGGTGAATTAAACTGGGTAGATAATGAACTGTAAAAAATAATGTATTTTTTAGGAAAAGGTGTTTCAAGGGAGTATGCTTTTTTTTTTTTTCCTAGTCGCTGTCAGAGTCCAAGATTATTTGTCTCGCTCCCTTTGGTGGAATATGTTTATAAATCTTCACAGCAACCGATTTATTAAAAGTGCCTAAACACCACAAATTGTGAGTGTTGTCGAGTGATTGATAATGAGAAATGTTGTGTTTGAAAGTGGTCTCAGGGTGCACAGGAGTCAAATATGGGTGAAAGGTCAAGTATAATCTTCTAGAGGAATATGCCATTTTGACATCACTACTGTGCTATTATGCCTTTTTTATCAAATGGCTCAGGGTGCAGATATAGTCTTAATCCATGTGAGTCTTAATATTGTTTCGAAAAGTTCTTCCCAACACTGTTGCAGAAGTTTCCACAAATGTGTTGCACTTGTAGGTTGCTTGGCTTTCACCCTTCTGTCCAGTTCATCCCAAACCAGCTCGATGGGGTTTAAGTCTGGAGACTGTGCTGGCCATTCCATGATTTGAAGCCTACCGTCTTGTTCTTCTAAAGTAGTTCTGCCATAGCCTGGAGGTATGTTTTGGGTCATTATCTTGCTGTAGGATGAACCCCTAACCAACTAGACGTATACCAGAGGGTGCTGGATGGCGCTGCAAAATGCTGTGGTAGGCGTTTTGGTTCAGGGTGCCACTCACTCTGTGCAAGTTGCCGACTCTGGATCCAGCAAAAGAGCCCCAGACCATCACGCTTCCTCCTCCATGTTTGACAGTTGGTGTCACACACTGAGGAACCATCCTTTCGCCTACTCGACGGCGTACAAAAACCGTGCGTGATGAACCGAAGATTTCAAATTTTGATTCATCAGTCCATAAGACCTTCTTCCAGTCTTCAGTAGTCCACTGGCGGTGCTTCATGGCCCAGACAAGCCTCTTTTTCTTATTTTGCCATCTTAGCAATGGCTTTCATACTGCCACTCAACCTGTTGAACCTGCAGCTTGAAGTCTTCTCTTCACAGTTGAAACTGAGACTTGCTTACTTCGACCAGTGTTAAGCTATGCTTGAAGCTGTTGTCCTGTGAGCCACCTATCACGCAAGCTGTTGACTCTCACAAACTAGTCTTCTGATTCTGTTGTGGCTTTGGGTCTGCCTAACATCTTCCTGTCAGAGTTTCCTCCAGTTTCCAAGTGCCTTTTGATGGTGTAGGAAACTGTACTCACTGACACCTTGGCTCTCTTTACAATTTCTCTAAAGGAAAGACTTTTAAGGGTTATAATGGTCTGTCTGTCTTCCTTTGTTAACTGCTTTTTTCTTGCCATTATGATAGCAATATACTACTTCCTGCAGTACAATACTGTCCAAATAATGCTTAAGAGGGTGTAGTAACACAGTCTGTTCCAACACTGCTTTTATACAGACAGAGGGTTTGTAAGTAATCAACAAAAGTTAGGACACCTGTAGGAATTGTTAGCATCATCTTTCAAGGCTTACTTTGCTTCCATTGCTACATAACAGCTGTAAGTTGTTAACCCATTACTTATTCCCTGAAAAATACCTTTTTGTGTAACTCTGAAATGTACATTATTTTTCAGTTTTTGGTAACCTAAACATTTTTTTTAACCTCTGGCAGTTTACCGCTTACCTTTGTACCATTTCAGGTTATTCACTGGAATTGAACTGCTTAAATTTAAAAAAAAAAAAAAGGAAAAATTGGGGTGTTCTAAAACTTTTGACCGGTAGTGTATATATATATATAGATAGACAGATATAGTTGCTCGAATTGGGGAAAGCTGGTTGAAGGTGCTTTTAAAAACTACGCAGGAACAGAAGTGGTGAAGGTGACCCCATGGTGAGTTATTTACAGTGAACAATTATAAACAAAAATTATTTTAATAAAACAAAAGAAAAACTCACGTTATTGTCATCAAATGACTCAACTTTAGTCCATGCAAGAAAAGACTTGACTGTTGGCTCAAAAGACTCGACTCCAGTCCCGGCCCAAAAGTCTCCACTTGACAAGAGTCAGTCCTTATGATAAAATAAATTACACGATCAGTTTCGTTTTCAATAACCGCAGCCCTTCTTCTGATGTGTACAAGCCCTGTCTCTTTATGAGTGAGAGGAACACGTGACAATATAGAGACAGAGAAAAGAACATCAGCAACATGGAAGGCAAATCTAGGGTACCTGTGCTTGTCAAGTTCACAAAAACTATGGAGTAAACAGGGAGAGAAATATGCAGTCTGCATCATGCCAGCACTGAGAAATGCCAAACTAAAATAAACTGTGTCTAAAATAACTTAAATCATTTTTGGTCTTTATTATTTCTTACCAATAAATATTTATTTGATGGGTCAATCAATAGATTTTTATTTACATCACCGGTAGAAAGGCGATTTAGTGGTTGTTGTCTGGTCTAATGGATGATCTATGTTTAACTATGTTTTTAAAAAATTGTTTCAGAAAAAAAAAAAAAAAATTGGCAAAAAAAGACATATTTTTCTATATAAACAGTATTAAAATAGGTAAAATGAAGATGGAACAGAATGCATTGTACAGATGACATTTACATTTAACAAAAACAATGTTATTATGATTCTTGCAGCCTTGAATGTATAAACATTATCCTTCGGGCACTCAGCTGCAGCAAAATGTCTCACACAACTCTCGTTAGAGATCTCTTTAAGAGGACACAAATAATATTTAAATTGTAATATTGCGGCTCTCTTCATTAACATATTTTTTCTCAGTACCTACGGGAAAATGTGCACTTTGCGAACTGTCGTAATGAAAATGCAAACTGCGGTATGTTTGCACTGCGACTGGCCCATCTTAGTAAATCTACCCCTTAGCCTTTCAAGATACATTGAAATTTTGAGATATGAAGATGTTCACACTTAAATAATGCCTATTTTGTGTCAGCTTGTCCTCTTCTAACAGGCACAAACACATCTATGTCTCTATCTATGACACATCTTCAGTTGTGTTTCTTAAACTAAAGATAATCTTTTAAATTTGAAATTGCTATTCCATTATTGCTGACCTTGGTGGCTATAAGGTCTGGCGCTTGAAAGACGGCAACCTGGGCCCCAGGTTGAAGTCATCACAAAACATAGTACCTACACATTCTTTTTAATCATTCCTGCACTGATTTTGAAAAACACTCAGCAGGGAGCTATAAATACCTGCTGTCAACCATCTCACACAACTGCACCTGCATAGTCTGAAAAAAAGCATCAATTTGAAGTATAGCGTTAATAATTATCCACAGGAACATACTCTAAATGCTTAGGCACAGTTGCACTTGGAAAGTGGTGTTGAATAATTAATCCATTAATTAAGTCTACTTCACTAATTGAGCCTAACGTACCCCAAGTCATCATTGTCGTTAATGGGTTGTTACAAGGCTGTGGTCGTCGAAGAACAGCACCCGTGGAGAATGGAGCTTAACAATACACAATTTACATAAAGTGGCGCTAAAGAAGTTTTTTTTTTTTGGCATACTATTGTAACTATTGTGTGTGATATTATTCTGTAGAGTTTTGTTTTTATATTCATGATATTCCAAACTGAATATTATGTCTTCATTATTCAAAATCCATTCCCTCCACTGGTTTTGTAAATTTCCTTGGGGGGTTTCTATAAAGATTCTTTCTCCCCCATCCTCAGGCCACTGCTTGTAGTCATCTAATCACATCATTGTGATTGCTGCCTGTCAATGTAAGAATACAAGGGGAGACAATGTTTGTTTCTATGATATTGTAATTAATAATCTTTACTTTCCTTACTATTTTATGGCACTATTATGATTTTTCTGGCTTTGAACTTGTTTTGAGCTTGTCTGTACAATCCAAAGTGTCAGGACTGACCAACCCTCCCTATTCTCTCAGAGTGTTTGTGTAGAATGCTGTAGGCATGTCTGGCAGCATTGTCAGATGAAGGTAACATTGTCACGTGATTTGAATGGAATGAAGAAGGCTTTTCTGTCCCAGCACCTAGGATTCTTCAGGCAAGCTCAAAGCCAGATAAAGGCAACATGATAATCAACAGGGTGGAAATTATAACAACACCACTTACTGGCAGAGACACTTGGACAGGTTGCTGCTCTGCATCAGCAACATTATCACTGGTCCAAGGTGGTTGATTGCTCATGAACTCTTAAAGGCAACTGGAGAAAATGATACCATTATTTCTTAAAATAACAATAATTCAGTGCTAATAGTTTGGTATTGGTATAGGTGCTTTGCAGTAAATGTTACAGTGAGGTTGAAGAGTGCTGTGGGACTTATATTTCTAAGGGAGCTGACACCACATGTTATACAATTTATTTCATCTCCTGATTGAAATTCATCGCTCTAGGAGCAATATTAGAGTGAATCAAACCAGACAGGTTATTCCTATTGAAGTGTGAAAATAAAGAGTTCTATTTTTTGTTTCCAATAGACTTTGCAATAGAAAGATTGAATGACAAAAAGGACATATATAGTACTCAAAAAATCTGGAAGGAATTGTATAATTAATTCTGCTGTTCAATTCTTAGAAGTATTTTTCATTATATCTGCTTTTTTGGTGTTTCTTAAGCTGAACCTAACATATAAAATACCCACCTCGTGTCCTATTATTGATACATGCCACTTGCTTTCATGTCTGTAGTTGATATAATGATGTATTTTTTTGACTCTCAATGAAGTTTCATTATAGGTGGTGTCCATTAGAAATTAAGCATTTCATTCATGGGGTTTCCATGCGGGTCAATTTACTCATGAAATGGCGATGCGTATGCGCGTTTGGGAGAATTACTCGGGTAAATCAGGTTTGCGGCCAAAAAGAGGAATAGTGTAAATGACGAAACACACGGGAAAATCCATGCCCAGTTTCGCATGGAAACCCTGATTTCACGTGTAAATGTTAATGAGCGTGTTTAATCTTAACTATAAATATTGCAAGGGAGCAGGTCAGTAGTTACTGTGGATTCCGAGATGGCAGAAAGTAATGGCTGATGGGAGGTTTTATGGTTAGTAGTGGTGTCGTTCACCTTAATGATAATGTGGGCATTTTTTAAAAATTTTTTTTATTATAGTTCTTTGTTACTTCTGGACTGTCATGTTGTATATTTCTTGTGGGTTTACAGTTCTATATAAAACCACTTACACTGAACTGCGTTATGCCCTTGTTATTGTATTAATGCAGCTGTTTGAGAATACCCTTGCTGCTTAATTGTCTAACTGAATTAATTCCCATCCTTTTTTTGATCCCAGCTATGTCCAAAGACAATGCGTGTCTGCCCTCCACGTTAGTAAATATAGTTGATGAACTGGATGTCACGAGCCAGCTCGATCGCCCAAAACAGCGCAACAGCATCCAACAAGTTGTTGATGCCATCTCAGAACTGGCCAAATAAAATTGCAAATGAACGTATTGATTGTGTTTTATTTGTATTATCTGTTTGCATCATTAGTATTCTCTAATATACTCCTCAGATCGCTCCTGTCCAATCGAAACTGGCGGCTGAGGTAACCTTCACAGTTGCCAAGTCTGCTTATACTAAGCAGAGTTGTGCTTGTTTTTGAGAGTCGCTGGTTAGAACTTGAATAAACATCAATACTTTAACATGGGTTCAGTTGTTTTGGGCTTCTTTTGAAAGGCAGTGTTGTTTTTTTTTTTGTTTTTTTTTTCTTGTGAGACTTGGCAACACTGGTAGCCTTCCCCATCTGTCTCACAGGCAGCCTGATTCCTGAACACCTCATTTTGCTGTTGAAAATAGTTTGTGCAGGATACAGCAGGCAGTGGCAATATTGGGAACAAACTATTGCTGCACTTTAGTCTGTTTCATCAGTATCCCCCACCTCCCTTTCAAGTGCCCTCTCCCCATTTTGCCCAAGCGTGGTGTTGAAAGCTTCCTCAGCGGCTGTCAGCTAGGTTAGTATACAAAGAATCACCTGATCCCCTATAGGCTGTATTGCCTGAATGAAAGGGATATATATATATAAAACTCCTCCGCCGGTTTTTGACACCCAACTAATGACGTTTGAAAAACAATTTGGGCAAGAGCAGTAAAACACATTATTAACCAACCAGGCACCAGGTATTTTGCTTCACTACAGCAGCTTAGATTCATTCGTGTACCGGCTCTCTGCTCATGGAAACCACATTTTCAAAAAATAGCATCAGTAATCTTCAAACACATCATGAATATTTGATGCATAGCTAATTTACATATCAACCCACACCTTTCTCATTAATTTGCATGACGTTGGGTGAAAAGCCCGGTTTACTTGAGTAAAATAAACTGAGTCAACGGAATCCCAAAAAAGCATTTTACACAAGACATTTTTCTTGTGTAAATGTCTTGAGTTAAAAAAAAAATAATAATAATGCTTTTCATAAAAAACAGCTCTTAAATCATATATTTGTATATAAGTCATGTGAGGGAGCACCTTCACTGGGGCATGCTGTTTACAATGAGTTGTAGTCTATGTTATATGTAACTGACTATGGGGTGGTGTTTTTATTGTTGCAATATGTTGTGTTAGTGTAATTCTGTTTGCAGCTTAGCCACTGTGTTTTGTGTCAATAACAGTATATTGCATAATAACAGTAACTAAAACCCTAAATATTTAACATCGAAAAAATAAATGAAACGCTTGCATGTTTGTAGGTACTTTTAAAAATATGTGATGTTTACAATATATGTAAACGTATAAACCCATATTACGATGTTGCAATAGAGTATGTGTTCGGTGATATTCAGTATTGTCATATACACTGTATTATGTGTCATAACATTTTATATTTATAAATTGTAGCTTTTTTAACTTTTAAATATGCGAACGGACAAAATCCATGAAAATTTTTATACATACAAATATATGGATACATTTAATATGATGGGCTATCTCTTAATATCTATATATAGAACTATATATATATATATATATATATATATATATATTATATATATATATATATAAAATTAGATGTTATAAAAAGAAACGATACTAAATTGTTTAAATAAGGCTGTTCATGTGGGTGTGGCTAGCTCTTTAAAAGGCGGTGTAAGGGGGAAAAATGGAAAGGATTGACTAGTATGTGAATCAATGCTTAATATTGCTTAAAAGAAAATAAATGCTTGTACCTGAAAAACAAAAGAAAGAAAGCTCTGAGTGTCTCTGTGATCCTGACGTGAGAGGTGGACTTGTGGCTCGGACATGTCACCTCGTTACAAGTCAGAACAAATGTTTTGTCAACTGTAAATTCAATAGAGGGAAGACACATTGTGTGATCCAAATGGCAGTCTCAAAGGCTTCATACAAAATAGGTTTTTAGAATGAAATCACAATGCAAAATATAACATATTATGCCTGACACACTGTCACATTGTTTTACATCTGGACATGTCTTTTTCACATATCCATTTTAATTATGAATGCAGTAAACATCAAGCATATTAAACACTCCCATTTCAAGGACATTCATCAGTCAAATGGCTAGTATCTCATTTCATTTGATAAACAACACGTCCAGTGATTGGCTAGCTATGCTTTATATCTTACCTCAATCCATTCGCCGCCATTGTACATCAAAGTTCGGCTCTTCCCCAGCCTCCACCTGTTTTTTCGGCCTTGTCTAAGGGGAAAGGAAGCTGCCCTGCCCCTTGACCATGGCATCCTAAAGTCAGCATTTCCACAAACAAAATTATAAGCAAAGATGTAATGACAATATGTATAACATTTTATTTGTTGTCTAAGCTTTAATAAATATTGTTCTCTATCGCAGTTTTCGAAAAGACTATATATATATATATATATATATATTATACTATATATATATATATATATATATATATATATATATATATATAATCCATTAAGGGATTTCGTTTCATATATTTTTATATATAAAAAAAAAGAATTTCAATATTTTCGATATATTTTGTTTCCAGAATGTAAATCAAACATTTGCAAAAATGAGGGTGTGAGGCGAGAGTGTATTAAATGGAATGTCCAGACAGTAATTTATGTGTACAGAAATAAAATAATTTATTTTTATTATCTATACACAACAAAATAATTAAATAACAAAAAAACCAAAATGGTGTGAGGGAAGGAGTGCAGGGGTAAAATCCAAAACAGACCGTGAGAACTCGTCTTTAATCGTCTTCGTGGCGAACCATACATAAACAAAAAAAGACAAAAGAAATGTTAGTGTTTTATTTTAAAAAATCCCGCTGCACCAAACTAGTTTCTCCCTCCACCCGTTACTCCTCCTATTTTACTTTCAGACCAACCCCGAACACAGTAGTACGTTCCTTTTAGTATGTAATGTCCCGCCTCTGTAGTCAGTGGAACACCAATCCCCAACTGACAAGTGTCTTTATCCTTCACTTGACTCCAGTGGCTGGAATTTACATACTCGTACTTCCGCCCCTCACCAAGGTGCCGCCCCTCAAAAAGATGACTTTTGCCATGGTCACGAGATCTTGGTAAGGGAAGTCCCGAGTTGGTTTGATGCCATCTACTGTCGGGAGGCTGAATCACAGACCAAAATCCCTTTGACTCATCGCAGAGGGACAGGCCCTTTATAATCTCATAAAGATGATGAGATAATCTGCAGTCTTCTTATTCACTGTAAACTAGACATGTCCAGATGAGTTCCACATTTTCTTGCTGCTCATTTGCATAAATTACTCTGACTCTGTGATACACAGCTGAGCTACATTGGTCTGAAGCAGTCGCAGACATTGCCATCAACTTTGACTATGTTGCCACTCATTCTTGCTCTCTGAATAAGATGTTTGTGTGCTATATTATTATTATTATTATTATTATTATTATTATTATTATTATTATTATTAGTATTATTATTACAGTCAAACCCATTTACAACGTATCTGGGATATAACGTACACACTAATATAAAGAACCAGTATCATGGAACCGAATAAAATCATATTAAATCCTGTTTAAATTTTCCTTTTAGTATGTACTCTGATATTACTTCTGATATTACTCTGCATACTTCCGGTTATTACGCACGCACTGCAATGGCACGCAGTCAGAATTATGTTGTCAAAGAGCTCGAGTTTAAAAAGCGGCAGTCGTCTAAGGCCTGTCTACATTAGAGCAAAAAAAAATCGACAACCGAGTTCAAAACCAATTTACACAAACCTTAGCCCAACATTATCCAGATTGCCAGAATGAAACTGGGTTAGTTTAATCCAGCTGTTGCTGACAAAAACACTTTGCTGGATGACTGTATCCCAGAAACCACTGTAATGTATATACATTCTCCTATCTTTTTCGTTGTTTATTTTCACTGAAAAAGTGCCTATGTAATCAAAAGGAGAATAATTCATATTGGGGAAAAATGCCCACGACGTAGTAAATAAATTAGATGGGCATTTGCACAAAGGAAAAATCTAGGGCGGATAAGACATTATTTAATTTAATTAAACGTTGAAATAAAGACCTTTAGCACTAGAAACCCTAGAAGCCCTTTAATTACTAGAATAATTAAAATACAGAATGTTACATACTGTATAGTAATGTACAGTACTAGTTGCATGTTACATTGTTTTATATATAGATGTTTCTGAAATAAACCCTTATATTACATACATTGTATATGTACATTAATCAATTAGTACTGTACTAGGTTTTCTTTTTTGTGCTGATTTGGCAGGTATGTGCATGTATCTGGTTATTGGTAGGCGAGTACAAGAGTCTTGAACTGGATGTGAGCGGTAATTGAGAGCCAGAGGAGTGAGTGGAGCAGTGGAGTAGCATGGGAAAAGTGAGGCAGAGAGAACACCAGACGAGCAGCAGAGTTCTGGATGAGCTGGAGCGGACAGGTGGCGGATGCAGGGAGGCCGGCCAGGAGGGAGTTGCAGTAGTCTGGGCAGGAGAGTACCAGGGCCTGGACATGGAGTTGCTTGGAGTAGTTGGTGAGAAAGGGTGGGATTCTTCGTATGTTGCTCAGGAAGAACATACAGGTTCGTGCTAGAGTGGAGATGTGCTGGGAGTAGGAGAGACAGGGGTCCAGGGTTACTATGAGGTTCTTGGCTGAGGAGGAAGGAGAGAGCATAGTAGATGCCAAAGGAATTCAGATAGAGATTAGAGGAGGGGGACGATGAGGAGGGGACAAAAAGGAGGTCAAATTTAGAGAGGTTGAGTTTGAGGAGATAAACTGAGGATGTGTAACTCAAAACCCACCCCCCAAGTAACAGGTTTGCATGTGAGGTGGGGGGGGGGGGGGGAGATCTGTGCATCATCAGCATAGAAATAGTATGAGAAACCATAGGATGCGATGAGGGAGCCCAAAGAGCAGGTGTAGAGAGAGAACAGGAGAGGACCCAAGATTGATCCTTGGGGTACTCCTGTTGAGAGAGGGTGAGGTGTGGAGGTTGAGACAGAGGGTGACAATACCTACCTAAGCCCAACAGGACTAGTACAGGTACCTCTAAGGACATTTAATTGTATTTTGGAAGTGTCCTTTACAACAGGAATCCAGAAATTAGTGACACAGATACAACATATACCATGCATTCTTTCATTGTTGTAGGTTTAACTGAAGCAATCCAGTGCATGTTGTGATTCCTGGCAGGGGGAGCTCATCACCGGGACACTAACCCCCAATTTCAGGACTATTCAATACCCGAGGCATATATAATGGTGAACATTATTCAGTAATTTATAGCTGAATTTTAATCACTAAATATTAATGTGATATACATTATTTACAATTATTAATACAATTATTTGGGCGAGTCTAGTTTTGCATTTCTACACTCTCCCCTGCCAGCTTCCAAGTGTGTGTCAGGGTATCTGCCCCACCTGAACTTCTGAAAAGGCAGGACACCAGGGCTGGTTGTTCAAACTGTATGTCAGCCAAATACCAAATAATTGGCATAGGCAAAACTAGATTGGCCCAGCGTCGATGTTGAAGCTTTGGATGAAATTAGACTTGCCTAAATTAATAGCATGGGTGAACCAAGTTCACGCAGCATTGAATTTGAAGCATTGGACAAAACTAAACTCGCCTGGGCTAGTCCTGAAATTCAGTGAAAACTGTTGAAAAAACTGGTTTCGCCCAGTCATCTTTTTCAAGTTCTGGGCCAATCTAGATTTGCCCGATTGGACATGGGCGAGTGGTGAAAAAAGTGGTAACTTTGGGATTTGCCCAGAAGCACTTGGAGAAACTAGATTGGCCCGGGCAAAACTAGACTCGCCAGACTACCGGATTTTGCCCTTAACATACACACATCTTGATGAGTAGCCATTCACAAACTGTGTAACTAATGAAAAATCATGTTTCCGGCTCAAGTAATCAATATACATTGTTCGTTAAAGCAGGAACTGAATAAAGACACCTGGCATATATTTTCATTCCTATTCATTATGCTGATTCCAATAATATTGTTCCAAAGAAGTTAAGGAGTACATTCTTCTTTTTATCTTGATATCTTCCTTACATCTACCATTCATTTTTTGAATATCATATTGAATTGCACTACTGTAAATGATTTAGGGACCTATATTTACACACATTGTATCCAAGCTTGAAGTGGAAAAAAAGTTCAATGTTGTTCATCTTCCTGGTGTGAGGGTGAGCCTCATCCTGCTACCTCACTTCATTAAACACAGCATGTATTTGGGGCAAGTGGATTCTGTTCAAGGATGGATGCACATACAGCATTTAATAGAATTAAATATGTGTTGAGTAAATAATTATTTCCAAGCATTTAAACAACAAATCACTACCATTTTATTTTGCTTTCCTTATTGGGACTATTACTGTTTTCAAAACTGCACCATTAAGTGGATGCCACTATTGTTTACCTTTGTGATTTAATTGGTCAAGAACCAATCTTATTGTAGTAAAGCAGGTTGGCAGAAGGAAGGGTAGATCGCAGTATGTTGGCCTGCCCTGATTGAACGTCCTATGTATGATTTTAAATCCATCAGTAGTGAAATATGGAGTAATATGGACCAGCACAACCAAATATATCAACAAACAGGTTCAAGAAATGTTTCATTTTCAGATCCCTAGGAAATATAACACTTTATAGAATTTGTTATTTCCCTCTTCTTTTTATGAAACATACCGCTTATGAAAGATGAGAGATAATGGCAGTGTGTGCAGTCAGGCACATTGCCGGCAGCTTCCTGAAAGCATCCATATACAGCTCCACAAGCAAGCAAGAGAGTGCACAGCAATTCTGACCCCTTTCTGCCATTCAGTCTCGTGGACCTCTCAGCCGAAGCTGGCAACTGTGACAAGTTGTGTGGTGGTTTTATGATGTGAACTGTCCACTGGGGTCTAAGCTCCTAGCAAAGGCCTACAGAGGTGAAAAGAATGAAAGGCTGGGTCATTATCTCGCTGCACTACCTGGACCGCTTAGAATTGTATACTCTTACCTCTTAACGTCCTTTTCCCGGCGCAATTTCTTTCTTCATAAGATTCCTAATACTATTGGAGCAGTGCTATCTGCATGGTTGCTGCTCTATGTGTTTTTTTTTCCTTCCAGCCTACTACTTTATTTGAGATAGAGAACCTATAGATAGATAGATGACCTCTAGCCATCACAGTCCACAGACATACTTTACTGCTTTCCCATCTTCACGTTCTTTTTTCATCAAAGTTTTATGTAACACCAAACAAATGTTTAAGCCATCTGTTCCAGTCCTAGTACTTATGTAGTACCACTGGGTGTGTGGGTTAAGAAACAAGTCCTGCGTATTTCCCAAGGACTTTAACAATACATTAAGCATTATTACTTTTTGTCAGCATTATTTTATGTCATCAGAATTGCAGTCCCAGGAAATGGGATCATCTGAGCCAGGTTGGTAATTTAGTTCAAAACAAAAAGGTATGTTTTAAAAGCACTGCATAACGAAGACATGTTTTTAAATGTAGATGTCTATAAAAACAGCCAGGCTAAGCAATCTGTCTTGTAAGCTTTGAAGAAAAATTCCCAAAGTGAATTTATGTGAAGAAATTTCCCAAAGTGAAGTATCATTTAAATAAAAAGTGTACTAAAAACCCTGTGCCAATGTTTACTTTTTACTGGGCAATGTGGAGCTCACTGCTACATCTCTGTACACGTCAGTCTTACTGGCCCTACATGGAAGAGCAGAGACAGTCAAATGAGTTATTAAAATATGACATTCACTGGTAAAATCAAAACCAAGAAGGTGGAAGGTTTTTTTTTAGACTAGAAAAATTACCATATTTGCAGTTTATATTCTAGATTAGTGGAAGTCTAAGAAATGTATCCCCAATACATGATTCCATCATTGCACAGGTTTTTCTTCTATTGTTGTTGCTTATGTGTGGTGCACCATGTGTGACCCTGGTAGCTGTAGGGAATGGCAGGAGTATTGCTCAAATACCCATGAGTATTGCTCAAATTTCGAAAGGTAAAGACTGAGGACCGAAGTCAACCTGAGATTGATAACGAATTAGTTTGATTTTCTTGTATGATCGGATCTGTATCTGTTTTGGTTACCGCTACTGTCTTAAAGATGTGTTTGCTTTTTCACCTGGAAAGATCAGTCTTGCACTTTCACCTGGAAAGTTTTTTTCCAAGTCTTTCATGCCTACTTTCATGTCACTAGCCAAACATATGCTTCTCTTAATGACTGACACAATTTGACCTCAAAGACCTTTTGACCGAGATAGTGAAAAAACAAAATCATTTAATCAGGTGAGTGTCTTCATGATACAATACATTCATGACACAGAAAAGGGTGAAACATTAAAACCCTTATTTAAAAGGCATTTTTTTCTGAGCTGCATGTGATTTGAACCTGCTAGTGCTACACGGAGTAGCAGGAGCCTTTTAGCCATTTAACTCACTTGGTTACAAACACATAAATCGGACAAGAGGCTAAATTGGTATGTCATCAAAGTAGAGTACAGAAGGCTGACTCTTAAATGATCCTCTTCTCCAGAGTCAGGTGCTAATTTGCTTCTCAAAACCCTCTGACTCTGACCCTCATATATATTCTCGAAATCCTCAATAACCTCTGTAGAAAAAAAAACAGTACCACAGATTCTCTTTTTTCATTGCTTACTCGGTGCTACTGAAGGTAATGGCTTCACTGTATCCAGGGTAATTGATGGGCTTTTAGAAAACATTGGGTTGTAACTTAATAAAGGGGATTTTATTAATAGTCATTTTAAAAAATTTGCCTGATAAAATGAGAAGGCATTTACCAGAGAACCACCCCCCCCACACACACCTTCCCTTTTTCTGTGCATGCATAATGACCTTTAAAAGTAACTCTACACCTGAGGTGTCAGAGAAGGTTAATTATAGAAGATTGAAGTAAATACATTCCAAATACATTATATATACTGAATGATTGTTACTAGTATAAACAGAATGTTGAATGACATTAGTGCTATACATTTTCATTTACCTTAGGAGGATGTCTTTACATAAACCTGGATATCCTCCTGCTTTGACTGAAAACCATATACTATCATTAAATATTATGTTTATAGCACAAGTATATTACATTTTGACATGTTTTATGTTAAATCAACTTATTTAGATTATTTTCTTTACTTTAATTTTCAACAGACTATGCTTCTAAGGCGGATTCATTTCTAAACCTGTTTATGTTATCCCACTTGTGTGGAATAATAAAAATATATTCCACGCTAGATATACCTATGCTTGTGGTATAAACAAATATTTAGCATTTTAATTTGAGTACGTATCCTATTTAATTTATATTGGTATTTACTAATTTAAATAAGTCTGAAATATGGTGGAATGTCTATACACAACTGTGACAGAATGTGTCTCAGATTTTATGTTAAATGTTCCTTTAAATGTAGAGTGCTCAAGGCTAGACTGGTAGTAGAGTTCACAGGGTGGGGGTTTTGTTCTTACAGTATGCATGCCAACAGGGCACAGTTGCATTCTGCACACAGGGATGTACATCAAAACAGCGAGAGGACTGCAGGTGATTTAAAGCTTATGCAATGTAGTATTATTGTGTCCCACAAAGCCAGCATACTGTGAATTATACAATGGCAAGAATTGTCCTCCTATTCATTTTTAATGGGCTATGTAATTTCATAGCTGTGGCAGTGTCTCAAGACATCCATGTTTCTCTTAAACCCTCTTCATCAGGAGGATAAGTAAAAATTAATGGGATACATTAAAGTATCGCAACGTCACAAGTTCTGTAGGTACAAAGAGAATTTGTCTCATAAAACCATGTGGCTTATTATTAATATAATATATATAATATATATATATATATATATATATAGATTATATATATATATATATATATATATATATATTTTTTTTTTTTTTTTTTTTAAAGTTCTCATACGTGCAGGATGAGCCCTATAACCTAATCCAAAACTGGGGATCAGAGTGCAGGATGAGCCCTATAACCTGTAAGTTGCTGGTTTGAGTCCAGACTATTCCATTAGCAACAACTGATGGAAGCTCCCACAACTATCCTCCCCTTTTATAACACTATAATCAGGAACCATAATTACAAGACTGTGCTATTTGTGTTTTGCCTTCTAACAATAGTTAAAATAGTAATAAAATTGTATTATGGGTCAATTATATTAGTATAATTAGTATTATAACTGTGTTATGAGCTAATTTTTGATACCATATTATTTTAATGTAACTATAACATTATTTATGTCAGTATCGATGTATGTGTATTAAAACCCCAAATCAAAGTTATTAGTTGAATTTAAGGACTTACTGGTACATTAAATTTTTTTTAATGATTTTCAAGTTTATAGTTTCATTTTTAATAATTTAATAGCAAATGTTTTTGAGTGAAATGTACAGCTCACTCTCATGGAATATGACTCAGTTTTGCTGAAGCTCCAATGCTTGCCCAGAATCTAAAAATGCCAGCTATAAATTTGTACCTATGACAAAGAACCAAAAAGCTAGATTCAAAACAATTATACAATTATACACTACATCAAATAATATTTATATCACCATGCCTCAAAAAGTTTTCTGAAATGACATGATTCCAGAACTACATTAGTCAATAAAATTATAATAATTAATAATGCTAAAAGCGTACTTCAAAATATCTTATCAAGTACCCTTTGTTGCTTCTGTAAAAAAATATTGGCAGGCAGAAAGCTATCTGTATGACTGGTGTAAACTATGCAATAATTAAAATCAAATTTAAGGGCAAGGGTGCAGCACTCACTGGCCCTTTGGTTACAGACTACTTTTTAAAGATACAATGTCTATAGTCATCACCACACTACTGTCAACATTCATGGTTTTGTGATAAGGCTGTGTAACCATCATGATATCCTTACACTGGCTTTGAAGAAAGCAAAGACCCCGAGGGAGAGCCATTCAGCTTCTTCAGAACCGGAAGAGATTGCTGAAGTTATGGAGAAACAGCAGCAAGAGCAAAAACAAAGGATACGTTGTTCGTTTGCTTCAGATGGTGAGTGTAAGCTGTCCACATTAACTAGAAAAGGAGACCCAGTGAGGACACAAAGAGGTTTTGGGCTGTAAGGACAAAAATCTAAAAATAACAGGGGTCACTGGAAGAGCTAACGAGGCAGCAGAGATGCCTGTGGAAATGAGATTAGAAACAGAAGTGTCACATTACTTACTACCACAGTTCAGCAAGTCTGGGAATTTGAAGAAATTGTTTTTTATCCAGACACGTGTCAGGTTTTTTTTTTTTTTTTTTTTTTTTTTTTTTTTTTTTTAATAATAAAGGCAGGTTTTTAAAGTTAATTCTCAAAATAAGTCTTTCATTGAGCAGAGTGAAATGGGAAAAACATGATTCTAATAGTTATCTTCACATCACATGAGCAAAGATACATAAAAAAAAATGTGATTATCAGTGACACGTGGCAGGATATTAATTGATATCTGGCAAACTTATGAAAATGTAAATTATATTTGAGAATGCCCCACGTATTACAGTAGAGAGGACGACTGTATATACTTCCAGAGCACTTTTGAAGAATAGCAATGAAAGGTGTTGACAAATTTGTCAAAAAACTAAGAACTATTAAACTGTAGCATAGGGAGATATGTACAAATACTAAAAGATACCAGTAAAATTATTTGACAAATCTTTTGACATACCACAAAACTTCAAATAATTGCCGGGTCTCAAATAATCGCCTGTCTCCAATATGCCCTGGGTCTGCTGGCAAGTACATATAAAAAGACCGTAATACTACTTTCGCTTTATACTTGAGGGTGCACAATACAATGTAATTTTATTATAAAACAAAACTGTTTACTTAGTTCCCACTGACACACAACCTTTTAACAAAGTTTCTGGAATGTTTAAATTGAGTTACAATGTTGCTACAAGGTTGTATGTTAGCGGCTTCTCGATGACTGCATGAAGCATGTGAAGCTAGAGATCTAATAAAAATGCCGGTCTCAAATAATAGGCCATCTCCAATACATGGCGGGTCTGCTGGCACATATTGTAAATAATCGCTGGTGGTGTTTAATTGAAGTTTTAAGGTAATAAGAGAGATTTATATAGTAGCCTTTTTTTAACAGTGTTTTTGCTACATCAGACACATTAAGATGTGTGGATTTACTAATAAGAATGTAAAATGCACATACTGATAAACCTTGCTGAGCATAATTTTAATCAGCAGAATACAGAAGGTTTTTTGTGCTTTTTTTTTTGGTCAGTCCAACATTGTTTTTTAATACTAAGCATTCCATCAGCAGGTGACATTAAACACATTGTACCACAAAAAAGATTTGAACAATTTTGAAATCAGAGGGAAAAGAAGCTGAGAGCAGAGGTGTTAATGTGGGAGGAGATAAAAGGAAGATGAGCAGGGGTAATAGATTGGAAGAAGTGAGAAGGAAGGGGATGCAGAGCACTAGTAGTTGACCTGAAGTTCACAATTAAGGAGCAAAGGTCAGAACCAGATATTGACATGAAAGTTGAAAGTGAGGGAGGTGGATGGAAGGAAGGCAAGTGGAGGGCAGGTGGGGAGGGGATAGGTGAAGACGGATTGGAGAATAGCTTCTGGATATCAGCTACCTTTGAATTGAAGGAAGCAAAATCATCAGGTGTAAAGTAGGAGGATTGGGAGAGGGTGGGGGTTTAAGGAGGGAAGAAAAGGTAGAGAAAAGTCTGTGGGGTTGTTAGAAAAAGACAGGATTAAAGATTCATAGTATGAATGTTTGGCAGAGATGAGGGTTGATGAAAAGGAAGAGAGGAGGGCATGGTAATGATTTAGATCAGAGGGGAATTTGGAGCTCTTCCATCTCCACTCAGCAGCATATAAAACAGTATGGGATGAGCGGAGTGTAGAGGACAGCCAGGGCTGGACAGGGACAAAGTGGCGGGAGACGACAGGACAGAAGGAACCAAGAGTTGTGTTGATAGAGGAAGAAAGAATCCTGGTAGCCGAGTCAGCTGAAAGCAGGGAGAATGACTCAATAGGAGGAAGAAGAGTGAGAGCAGAGGAAGTAAAGGTTGTTGAGGAAAGGGAGTTGAGATTGCAGTGAATAGAAAGAAAGGGGGTAGAAATACAGGGTAGGTAGAAGAAGTGAAAAGCAGATGAAAAAGTGATCAGAGGAGAAGAGGGGAGTAATAGTAGAGGATGGGAGAGAGCAGTCTCTAGAGAAAATCAGGTCCAGCTGGAGTCCAGCAATATGAGTACGAAGTGAAGGAGAGAGTTGAAAAGAAAAATAATTAAGAAGAGGGAGAAAACCAGCAGAATGAGTTAGAGTGCGTGTCAAATCCTGACCTATATAAGCCGTGAAACTCGTGGAATGGGGGCAAAGGATCTTGCACTGTCTTCTGATCCGAGGGCAATTAGCAGCTCTGTCGCTTGAAAAATGACCCCTCTGCCATACATGATGAGAATCTGAGCGTCTCTTGTCTCCATTGTTCAGATATGTAATCTTGGTGGCAGGATGGGATTCATAACCATCGTCTCTCTCATTGAGGTCAACACATTAGTGCCTTGAGCCGAATCAACAGGCTTTGGGCATTTTATATTTATCTGGCTGGTGATGTCTGACATGACGTGCAAGGGGATTGCTTTAACACAAGACATTGACTGGACTAAGGAACGGACTAGGAAATCTGGTTAAAAATTAAGATGTTTTCAAATATCTGATAGGGTGAAATGCCTTGGGACAAAAGACTTACATCATGAGATGCTGCATTTTACTTTGGATCAAATCATGTACAAACCAAATCTAAAGGTGTTAATGTTTTATACATACATAAATATATACATGGTAGATGTAACTACCAAGTTGTTGGCTCTAATAACTGTTATTTACAACCATGGTCCTCAGGTACCCCCAATAGTACAACAATTAAATATTTGTTTTAAACACACATTGCGGACCATAGTTGTAAAAACAGAGTGTAGACAACAGATGAACTGTCAATTAAAGGCCATCGCACACAGCCATTTCTCTCTGAATAACAGTCAGCAATACTAGAAGAATAAGCAATCAGAGAGGAGAGAGCCTTACATAAGGTCTGCTTTATGGTAACCATATGAAAAGTTTGTGCTCTTGTGGCCCCCTCTTACATGCAAGAGATTTATTATTTATTAAATTATTTATTAATTAAAGAAGAACTATGGCAGCTGATTATTAACAATTCTGGTATTTTCATTAGTTTTATTCATTTAAAGTATCTGTTACATTGTAATCTTACCTATATTGTTATCTTTATTGTTTAACAGTCGGTGCGGTTCCATCCAAACTTCATTGTTTTCAAGCTGTGATTTAGTATGTTTTTTTTTGTTTTTCTTTGTTTTGTTTATCAATGGGATTCAATAACTATGTATTTCCAATTAGCTTATGTTTGTATGGGTGTGTAAAAGTTCTGGCAACTCCCAAGTATTGTAAAATGCCATCGCCATGTATTTGCAAACTTCTTGCAGTCATCGCGTTGTGTTGTCTATGTGTGGTTACCTTGACACTAAATTTGCAGGTAGGATCAAAACTGTCTCTCTCTAGGGGTTTTCATGAGATGGGCTGTTGCTGCTTAGTGTTCCCAGTATATGAGTGTTACAAAGTTTTGTGGAATGCAACTTTAATAAAGACCCACCCCTCTTTATATTACCCCTTGCCATACTGCAGATTCGGATATATCACCATCCTGGAGTTGGCTTCCAATTTCTACTGTGTAACTGCAATATACATAGGCACTTAGAATTACTGTTCATTTTATTTTGTACTGCACATCACAAACATCAATATAGAAAACAATTAAAAACAAAGCATTAATATCTTACTGTTATCATAGACACATATATTACACAATAACACAAAGCAAATTAAATATGTACTTGCTGAAGCGGTTTTTATTTTAGCCAACGAGTTGTTCACTTTTGGCAGCAATGCACTAACAAAAGCCACAAGGCAGTGATGTCAGATTCCTAGCTACAAGCCTCCTATGTTGTTGTATGGAATGGATTATTTCAATGCAGCGGGTTTGTGCATTTGAGAAATGAGAGGAAAGCTCTTGAAATTGATTGGAGGCTGAAGTTTATGAGAAGCAATTTCCCTCTACTGTACAAACTAAAATGGTGTGCTTATTTTTAGACGAAATATGAGAAAAAGCAGATAGCAAAGAGGATTTATACTGGACCGTGACGTCCCCCGATAAAACGAGGGTGTGGTATATTTGTTATTAGCTTATTTGCTTTTCTATGTGTCTATTACTATATCGCGGTTCGTTATATATAGTGTATATATATATTGGACCCCAACACCCGCGATATAGCGTGTGGGTGGTGTCCTTGATAAAGCACCCAGTCTCGACTGTTGCCTTTGTTCATATTAGCACCCAGTTTTACTGTCCAGAGGTTAATAAGCGCCTACACTCTCCAAAGCGTCCCCTCCATTCATTTTTTCAGTATCTTAAAATATTTAAACAATTGACTTATCTGAATGAAAGCAAGGATCAAGTCACCTCACTTCATAGTTTTCCTATAACTTATGTTAAGATTTACTGATCATTTTTTGTTCAGTAACCAATATTGAAAAGTCACAGGGCTGCATTATGTTATACTTTTTCATTTTGGCCTTTTTTGAATACATTGTGATTGAATATGGTTGGTCATTCATTCAAATTCACAACAATTAACATATCTATTAATTTAGGTCAACCATGACAATGGTGTGGGTAATAAACACTTAACGGCCAATGCACACCGCATGCGAACTGAATGAGAAGAAAAAATTGAAGCCTATCTACAGAATTAAGACTTCACCTTGTTCGCTTTGCCTGCAGTATGTGCATTTATTTATTTTTTTGCTCCGGTGTGCATTGACCTTAACATCATAGATTTGTTTCACAGGAAATCTTCTGACAAGTTGCATTAGTTGAGGACGAAAATGGACCGAACAATAGATTGGTGACTCCCTAAGCCTTCTCTGTCAGTGCATCCCTGTTCTGGTATGTCAGTTACTGTATTTTGAATCTCAATTAAATATCTATGTACAGCCTGTTGTAGCATGTTTAAAATAAAAGTTCATTTGATAGTAGGTCTAAATACTAAATAGTTTTGCCTGATATAAGAAAATAACTAATATAAGGGACAATTGGTAGATATGGAGTTCATTTTCACTGTTATGATGATGATACTCAGCTTTACCTGTCCCTGAAGCAGGGTTATGGATCTGCTGCTAATATTTTGAATACCTGTCTTGCTGACATTGAAAAATCCTAATGCTAAATTCAGGTAAAACAGAAGTGATTATATTTCGACCTCAGAAATAATACAAGAGTATATACTTGTCTGATTTTGTACTTAATGGTCTTTGTAGAGATTTTAGAACAGAAATAAAAATAAAAAAATTAAAAAACCTCTCTTTGAGTCACACATTAAAATGTTAAAACAAATTATTTTTTTCATTTAAAAAACATTGCCAGATGGAGAGGTATTTTTTTCTAGACAGGATGCTGAGATTGATGCCTTCTTTTATATTGTCAAGAACTGATTACTGTAATGTCTTTTAATTGGTATTGGTAGCAATGTGATATCTCCTCTGCAACTTGTACAAAATGCTGCAGTAAGTGTTTTAACAGGGACTAAGAGATGAGATCATATCACTCCTGTGCTGGCATCCCTAGACTTGCTTCCCATTTGATTTAGGATTAAGGTGTTATTGTTATTAAACTATAATACTCTAAATGGTCTTGCTCTACCTTACCTCCCCTGTGCGCATTTTGTATTTTTTTTGTTGAATTATTGATTAAAATTCCCCATCCAGCTAAACCCATGCAGAATGTGACCATCTCCAGATGGATTAATTTATTATTAATCTGGCGATGGTCACATGTATAAAAACCCACAGGCTTGGCTGAACGAGGTAGTGTTCAGAGGAAGAACGAGAGACATGCGTGAAACTAAGATCTTTATAAGAACTACAATTGCTACCTGTGCTGGTTTTACACCAGCATGATACTTGTGAGTTTTGACTTGTTAACTGTGTTATACCTGTTGTTTTGGCCTTTGCGTCGCTTGCTTTTGAAAGTGTTTCAGTTTTGTTTAATTATTTCATTTAATAAATCCACGCACCATCGCTTAAACGCAGTATTGTTGTCATTCATTTCCCGGTTTGACATCACCCACAAGCCATCCTGTTCATAGCCCCCAGTTGGTCACTCCAATCTCACAATGCCTGGTTACTTTCTAAACCCATTATTCAGAAAAAAATTCAGGTGGTAGATGTTACAACTATATTACACCGAAATTATGAAATGACCTGCCGAGTACTGTAAGTTAAGCTCCCTTGGTTGATGATTTTAAATATCGATTAAAAACAAATTTTTATAGCCTGACATATCCAGTTATCTAAAATGATATTCTCTTGTCTCTGTCATATTTTACTATTTACAATTGTGTTACTGTTTTATTTATTTTAAATGTTAAACTTCTGTGAAATTCAGGGGGCATAAACGAGGGCTTTGCTATTTCCTAATTTCACCTATCATCGACTCCCTATTTAAACCCAGTCACAGCTCAGCTCTTTCTCTTGTGTTAGCTTTTTTCCTCCTCCTCCTCACTTTTTTCATATGCTGCGTGCCTCTGTGTCAGTCCCCTCAGAGGGGACCACTGTCCACACTATTCTTTCACAGCTCATGTGCTTTGTCTTGCCTCATGAAAGAAGGCTCTGTCTTACTTCCTCCTTTATCCTCCTGGGACGTGGCCCTCATACTCTTAGTGCTTGAGTCCTGTAACTATCAGTTATTTGTGCTCTTTCAGATTCTCTTTCCTTCCTCACGTCAAGGCTTTGTATGAGACATTCCGTCCACTGGTGGTCGAACCCAGTCCCGCTAACTGGGACCCAGTTGTGAGGCCGAGCCTGTAACGTCTCTGAGAAGTCAGATGACTATGTTTCAGGGGCCTGGAGGCCGTTAGGGACAGCCTTGACTCCATAGGGAAGGTTCTCTTGATTGAAGTTTGGTCTGCCCTTTTCTCTCCCTCTCCCCTGCTGTAGAGGCCGAACGTCGAATCCTAAGTTGCAAAACACTCCCTTCCTCTCACAGCCCTGGTTCTTGCTCCATGAAATACTTTTAACTATTTTATGGGTAATGTTCTTGCTATCATTACCATTATTGTTTTTACTCTATTCATTTTATTTTTTTTACTGTTGTTTGTTATTATATATATTTTTTCTGTATGAAGCGCTTTGTGGCAGCCTCTGTTAAAGGCACTATACAAAAATAAAGAGTGAGTGATTGACTGATTGAATTAAGGTTGGTATATTGGTCATTCTTAGAGTACATTTGATCCACATTCTGGCTTACACATTGTGATTAATCTGAGGCAGTCTGAAGCTTAGCAGTTATTGTGAAAAGTCATAAAGCAGACTTCAAAGAAATGTTTTAAATATATGAAGCCACACATAATTGTGCTTTATGTGTAATGATTGCAGATATTGAAAATCTAAGTATTTATTTATTAATTTATTTTTAATAAAATACATGATTTGCAAGTGAATAGAATTTCAATGCACACAAATCAGATGACACCCTGAACACCACACAGATAAACTTTTACCAGTTCAGCCACTCGGGACACCATAAATAAACTTTCAAAAACAACAAGCTTCCCTACCAATGTCCACCTCAAGCTGGGTTTTTGGCTGTTATTATAGGCCAATAAAACCATGTCAAACTGCCCTGTTTCAAATCTCACAAGGTCAGGCCTGCAGAGAACCACTTTCTAATAAAAGAGAAGTCTGTATCCAAAACTGTTGCGACAGCAGTGAAAAAATATCACTTCAGCTATGAATAACCTCACCATTCACTGAAGTCCTTAAATAGGATCTAGCACACCCGCAAAGATTAATTTCAGAAGAGACTGTTGGGGACACATCCACGTTACAGCCCTCAAGCTCCAATTATGTGACAGGATTTATCTATTGTGCATGAAACAGTTTTGTATGCACATTAATAATAATAGCCCACGCCTACACACATTTGTTGTGCTAATGAGACTATTTAGAGGCCATTTTATGTTTTTGTCTTACTGCTGGGAACATTTACATTTGTGCTACAGGAAGGTAATATATATATATATATATTATATATATATATATATATATATATATATATATATATATATATATATATATATATATATACACACACAGCTCTGGAAAAAATTAAGAGACCACTGCAAAATTATCAGTTTCTCTGGTTTTACTATTTATAGGTATGTGTTTGGGTAAAATGAACATTTTTGTTTTATTCTATAAACTACTGACAACATTTCTCCCAAATTCCAAATAAAAATATTGTCATTTAGAGCATTTATTTGCAGAAAATGACAACTGGTCAAAATAACAAAAAAGATGCAGTGTTGTCAGACCTCAAATAATGCAAAGAAAATAAGTTCATAGTCATTTTTAAACAACACAATACTAATGTTTTAACTTAGGAAGAGTTCAGAAATCAATATTTAGTGAAATAACCCTGATTTTCAAGCACAGCTTTCATGCGTCTTGGCATGCTCTCCACCAGTCTTTCACATTGATGTTGGGTGACTTTATGCCACTCCTGGCGCAAAAATTCAAGCAACTCGCCTTTGTTTGATGGCTTGTGACCACCCATCTTCCTCTTGATCACATTCCAGAGGTTTTCAATGGGGTTCAGGTCTGGAGATTGGGCTGGCCATGACAGGGTCTTGATCTGGTGGTCCTCCATCCATACCTTGATTGACCTGGCTGTGTGGCATAGAGCATTGTCCTGCTGGAAAAAACAATCCTCAGAGTTGGGGAACATTGTCAGAGCAGGAGGAAGCAAGTTTTCTTCCAGGACAACCTTGTACTTGGCTTGATTCATGCGTCCTTCACAAAGACAAATCTGCCCGATTCCAGCCTTGCTGAAGCACCCCCAGATGAGTCCAATTTTCAGCTTTGCCCAACACCTGGTCATCTAATGGTTAGACGGAGACCTGGAGAAGCCTACAAGCCACAGTGTCTCGCACCCACTGTGAAATGTGGTGGAGGATCGGTGATGATCTGGGGGTGCTTCAGCAAGGCTGGAATCGGGCAGCTTTAGCACGAATGAAGCCAAGTACAAGGTTGTCCTGGAAGAAAACTTGCTTCCTTCTGCTCTGACAATGTAATATCTCTCACTCCAACAGTATACCTATTCCATTCACAGTCATTGTGTACTGGAGTCATCTAACAGTTAACAATAACTGGAACACTAGCATCCATCAAATGGGATGTTTACATAAACAACACAAGTTATACTTGCAGTCCATTGTGAAACAGTGTTGTCTTTGTTTCAACAATGCAAAGAGTACTTAACTTTATTTTCTGTGCCATAGAGTCCTCACTGCATGTAGTTGTGCCAGTTTATTTCCTTCTGCTATTTCCTTCTGCTCCTTTTCAATGTATCATATTACTTGAATTTGGCGCCGCCCTCGTATTAAAGACGCCCTCGTATTGACGCCGCAGTCATATATCAGCTTTACAATAGAGGCCGCCCTCGAATATACGCCGTTATCAATAAAGAAATACTAATATTTTTTTCTCCCCCTATTAAAAAAACACACACACAGTAAACAAATAAACGAGCAACACTGACTATGTACATGTAAGTTATGTCCCTGAAGAGACAGGAGCATCAATCTAGCACGTAAATTGCAAACTAATGTACACACACACACATAGTAAGCAGATTTTATTTTATGGTGGTACATTTCTGAATGAAGATGCAAGATAATCTACGTACAGAACAGCAGTCCTTCTGAAGTTCTTAGAGGTGGTTCTGTTGTTTTGTTTTTAGTTCAATTGTAATTCCCATTCTCAATCCTGTACAAATAAAAACAATGTGCTTACCAGAAGATTTAGTTTTTGGTTTCCCTTGCAGAGATATTACAAACAAGCAAGTTACAGTGAGAAAAAAAATAACTGAGTAGGATATATTGTAGTTTTTACAGAAATGAAACTGATATTCTGAGGTAGTTTTTGCTGGAGAAGAAACATCTACGTCACACTTTTGGACTACATACAGGTAGGTTACCATATTTCAGAAAATAAGCAACCGTGATACTTCTAAAATGTCATAAATCATGTAATAAAATATTGCAGAATTTGAATATCGTAGTATTATTAATAAAGTTCGCCCTTGTATAATGGCCACCCTCTATTAAGCGCCACAGTCATTTTGATCAATTTAAAATAAACGCAGCTGCGCCAAATTGAAGTAATACGGGGTTTGTTATTTTTTTATGTTATGCCGATTCTCTTCCTTCAGTGTCCAAAATGACTGTGGTCCAGTTTCAGTGTGTTCCCCCCCATCCCCATGTTCTCTCTCTCTGTTTTTTTGGTTCCAGTTATATAGGAGAACTTCACAAGGCAGGAGCCAGGTCTGTGTAAGGGACTACTAGAATATAGACAAAGTGCATGTTACTTGGTAAAAGAATAGGGGTTTCCCCTTGACTACTCGAAGAACCAACCTTGCTGAGGTTGGGCTGAACCGATCGAACTCCAAGGCTGGGAATTGAGGACTTCCGCCAAGGGGCAACTAAGGAAGGATAGAAGGACAAACCAAGGTCTCCCTGGCTTACTGAGTCGTCTAGTCAAGAGAGGCCGCATGAAGAGCCTTGTGATCTAGGCAGGGAGAACAAAAGCACTGGAAAAGAGAATGAAAAATAAACATAAATAGGGCCAGGGGGTTCTCTCCCCGCCCCCAGCTGTATGAGCCACCTTCGATAAGTAAGTCAAATGACTAGCTCAAAAGTTTGTTGCAGCTTGCTGTCCGAAGGGGGACACTGGCACAGGTGCAAATAAATAGATTAGCAAGAGAGTAGAAAACAAAATATAGTTAAAGTTATTTGGCTGGGGGTCCCCTCTGGAACTTTTCTCATGGAGGGTGAAGCAAAATAGTCGGTCTCTGTGGTTGGGAAGTGAGCTTCACTTGCCCACAAAAGAGGACCCCCAGCTCCCTGCAAATGCGTCACCAATGCAAAGAATAGAGAACATTGTTAGCTAGAAAAGAAAGTTAGTGATTAATTACACATTTCAAATTTGATTTTATATATATATATATATATATATATATATATATATATATATATATATATATATATATAACCACTCAGCAGAGAGGAAAAACCCTGCGTTTGTGGTCCTGGCGGAGAGATGGCCCCCACTCTGGGCATGCTAGCAACAGTTGTTGAGTGGAAATACTATCAAGGATAGAAGAGTAAATGTAAGAATCCACTGCTGGGGTAGGATTGCTTGATTTTAACTTTGGCTGCTGATGTTGCTGTACCTATACGGAATGAATGGATATGATTGCGGAGAAAGAACGGCTTTAGAATGAGCTGAGACAGAAGATTGCAAATGTATGAATTTAGTTGAAAACCAGTTCACTGAATGGAGAGGAATGGGTGGAGGAAAAGGTTGAGCTGGGGGAGCCGGACATCTGAATTGTACGATCTGTAAACGAGAAAGAGCATTGGCAGTGTTATTAGCGATACGTGGACGATGTTGGGCTTCAAAGTAATGTTATTAATAACTGAAATTCAGACTAGTCAGCAAAGAAGTTGCATAATTATAAAGGAAGAAGAATGGCCTTTATTAATAATATGAATAATAGATTGATTATCAAAAAAGATTAAGAGGGACTAGTGAAAATAAATACCAGAGACCGTGGAGTTTTACTAAGCATCAAAATATGGAGTTTGTTTGGATCAGATAGCACGGTGAAAAGCTATTCCGTGAAAGCTGGCTCCCGATGGTGTCCTGTTCAGGTGTTCTACAATGTATTGGACCTGGCAGCCATCAATTCCTGAGTACTTTACACAGAATGCAAGGAGAAGAATTTACCAAGGAGAGAATATATTTTACAGTTAGCACAGGAACTTCGCAAGAAGCATTTGGAACAGCGGGAGATTGCCAAGTGTGTCACCACAGCTGAAGCTGGCAACCTCGCTGAGAGCCTCATGAGATGCCAGTGCCAGGCTCGCAATTGCAATAAAAATAAAACTTCAGACAGCTGTGCCCTGTGCAGAAAGGCAGTGTGGAAAAGTGCATTATCTGTGCTTATTGTGAACAGCCTTATACTCAAGGTAAAGGAATACTCTTTTGTCGAAAAAAAGAAAGAAATTTGACTTTTTGGGCCTGGGCCCACCCATTTTGCTCATGGGCCCACCCAGTTATGGAACAATTGACAATTAGTAATCAGGCAGTAATTATAATATTTTTAAATAGAATGTTTACACAGATAACCATGAATAAGCTCAAATAAAAGAGGACAGATGGTATCTCGCTTTGTTTGAATTTGGCAAATGTGTCAACACTACTCTGTTTTAAAGATTGTAATCTCCAGTAAAATTATTCATAAGTGGATTCGTAAAGAAATCTACTATGGTGTTTCCCTTGTCTGGTGAAATTAAAAAATATATAGAGAGAAAATTAAATTCTAAATACTGAAATGTATTATTTTTCTCAATAACACACAGTTGGCGAAATTCAGTCCTTTCCTGGCATATTAACACACCGCCTCTGCTCACGAATGATTGGACAGCTGTCAGATCTTTTATTTTTCCATTGGCTACTCACTCACCTTTATTGGTTACACTTACTGTCAGTACCTGCAACTGAAAGACATTGTTTATGTTCCACCCAGCTAATAATCGAGCAGTAGTGTCAACACACTGCTGTGACGCTTCTGTTGGAAAAATGTTTAAAGCTTTATTTATTTTCCAACACAACGACCCACTCAAAATGTGTTCACAACCCTTAATGTAAGAACACCTTCCGCGGGCACGAATTTGCTCGCTGGCACTACTTTGTGGACCACTGGTATAAACTGAGTGTCCTCGGACGCATATTGCTAATTATGTCATTATCTTTACGTCATTAAGTCTTAAATAGTCCGTCCATGAAAATTTGGGACCCAGCCAGGAATTAAATCCTGCCGCCGCCACTGCTGTGCACTTCTGTAAAATGTTTTCTTCTACGTTATTAACGTTGTTCAGTTGCTTTTGCTCATCTGATAATAAACCAATTGGTGTTGAAAAGTTAAACAATGTATTGCTATTGTTTAGTTTTGTTCAAATGTTTATTTATATTCTTATTTTGATTTGTTAAAAAAAAAATATATATATATATATATATATATATATATATATATATATATATATATATATATATATATATATGCTTCAGTTGTTCAGATGTTTAGGTAATTCAAATCTGTGCTTATACCAGTTGTGCTGAGGACTTATTTTGTGTGGCTGGAGGGTGCGCTGGAACCAGCGTTGCTACCAGCGAGAACTGTTATTGCTGCACGGGATAATCCATGAGAATCCGTGAGCATTCCTGGAGGCCAGAGTGAGCTGCGCTGAACACGGACTATTCTTACTAGAGCCCTCTGCAGACACAGGTGTAACGAGTTGGACCCTTTGACATCTGTCAACGGAACCGTGGCAGAGACTCTCGATATTGAGATTGATTTTTTTTTGTTTTTTTTGTTTTTCTCTCTTGCACACTGAGACTTCTACTTGGTTTCGTTTGACAAGTAGTTACACCATGATTAGTGGACTTTATTCAAATATTCTGACAAACTTTGATTTAATCTTGCTGTTGAATAACGTGTTTTAAAAATGTATACTAAGCATAGTATCCTGTGTTAACCAGCTGAGCAAAAGTTTTATCTTTTTTTCTTTTAAATTTGTGTACTAAATAAAGTTTATTTATAATATTATCTTGTGTGGAGTGTGTTGTGTGGTCCTGGGATAAAACAGAACCAGCAAAGAAGGATTTGAATAAAAGTTTATTAAGTATTCGATTTAATCGCTAAAGCATATTAAAATTTCGGAACCTGGTGCCCGTATATTCCACCAGATGGCGTAGTTCAGCTACCTCTAGCAATTAGAATAATTCTACTTACCCATTATTTAATTGTCCATCGTGACATTTATGTGACGTACTCAATAAAAAAATTTAAAAAATGAATTACATCCGACTGTTTCTCCTTTCGTTATACTATTTACAGTGTTTTGAATATAGCCGTTAGAAAGACTGCTGCGGGGCTCCTAGGTATGAGTATGTCACTGGTCCTGCTAGTGTTAAACTACATACATTATTATATGTTATACATATATTTTTTTAATTGGTACAATACTTTTAAAGGTATATTAAAAACCATAGCAAACCATGGTAAGCTATGATGAATGCATAGTATAACAATTGGAAAATCATGGGAAAACAGCAACATTACCATTGGCACGTGTGACCCTAAACACCTTTCCTCTATTATACAAGATGCAAGCACCTTTTTGATTGAAAGGTGTATGTAGCTCTGATGCATGGCTCTTTGATAGAACCAGCTAAATTTCTTTGAAGTTTCCCCACTGATGATGGGAATAAGAATAAAAAAGGAGCGCAGGCATTGACCTAATGTAAGAAAAAAGCATGTCTCGGTGCCAGTGCGTATTAGTTCTTGAAAACTGGCCAGACTTAAGACGTGGATTCTTCTTATCTGAGACCTACTGGTGCCCAGGCCTATAACCTTTGACAGAAAGGCAGAAATGAGGACCTTATTTAATTAATTTGGAAATGTGCTCGCAGTTGAAATTCCTTATCAGAATAACTTTATTTGCGGAAAATCTTTTTAAACTAAACACATAAGCTTTTATAAGCCTTCTGATTTAATAGAAACAGAGTTAAACTCTCTGAACAAAAATAATATGTTTTAAGTAAATTGAAACAGAAAAATTGAACTAACATAAGTGTTTTACTCGTTTTAAGGTTTTTTTTTTCTGTATTAGAAAACACTGTACTGTAACAGAAAAACTGTAAAGGAAGAAATGAGGATCTCATTTAATTGGCTTGAGAAAATGCTCACAGTGAAAATTCTTATCAGAAAAAAAAAAACCAGTAACTTTAACTAGAAAGTAGTTTGTAAGCAAAAAACACAGAAGCTTCTTAGGTATTACAATTTAGCAAAAACAAAAAACAACCTCTGGAGAGTATGTTTTGGTAAAAATTGAAATAGGACATTTGAACTAAAATAAGTATTTGCACCTATTTACGTTTTACTGTAATAGAAAATAGAAGTATTGTTGAGTTTAAAAGTGAGAGAATTAGTACAAGCTGTGATGTATTATATTGTCCGTACAAATAATGAGAGCTTAGTTATAAAATTAGGAGAGAAACTAGTCCGAGCAGTTTCTTGAATCTAGCAAAAGTATAATCTAATGTAACACATTTTGGAAAGAGCTTACAGTCAAAGTTTCTTATTGATTAATGTCGCTCAGGTTAGAAAGTGGGTCTCTTCGAGTCTTTATCTATAAATTGTCCAAGGTCTGTTGAAGCAAGGGATTCTTAGCTTAGAGGAGCCAAATGTGTTAAACTCACACTTGTAAAATGAGAAGAAACATGTTTATTAAATACACACTGAGAAGTGAGGTTTTACTGTTAAAAAGGAAATGCATTTTCACCCATGGAAGGAATAATTTAACAGACCTGGAGTTATATATTAAAACACATCTCTTTCTCTCTATATATACCTGTATCTTAATAAGTAATAAGAACTTTGTGGTACTGGAAAATATGTTATCAGTTCAATGATTAACTCACGTATTTTAGAGATTAGAAAGGTAGAAAAAATGAGATCATATCCAATTCATTTTACAGGAGTTGCCCAAACATTTTAAATATATTATTCACATAAAGATAGAGCTGCCGAAATAAATGTTTTGATTTAATTAAGTTTTCTGATGCACAAAGTGGAGGAAAGTTGAAGCAAGACCTCAGTCAAGTATCATTCAGCTTGGTAACACAAGATCTGTTAAAAGTGACTAATATAAACAAGGCTGCGAGGTGTGGAGTGCAATTCCCTCGTGTCCCTGGTGGAAACCTTTCCTCCGTCTGCTGCTCATCCACTGAGACATCATTATCATTTGTACCAGAAGGGAAATGGGCTCACACATCTTCAGAACCAAGAACTATACTTTTCAGAAAGAGATCTGACATGCGTAGTACCAATGAAGCCTTTATTGAAAATCAAACAATTATACAGGTCCACACACAACAGTGCAGTACGATCACAATCAAACAATGATTACTAATGTATCACATGTTGATAAAGACGCTTCTCTAGAGCAGGCAATCCATTGTTCAGATCCAGAAGAGGGACCATTAGGCTTGGGAGGTGGGCAGGGGAGTGGAAAGGGAGAGGGGTGGGCACATGTATTCCAGAGATGAGGTGGGTTGGAGGATGATCCAAGATGGATGAGGTGTGTTGTATGTCGGCAAGCTCTTCTTGTGTTCGAAAGACAAATGCTGTTATTATGTGAAAAAGCACATTTTCAAAAAATGTATTACTACAAAATCAGGACACAAGAAAGCAACAGTTACAGGATGAGAAGATATAACTGATAAAAGTAAAATAGAAAGCTTACAAATCAAAGCATAAAAAACACGACCGTAGTTGCCTAACATCTTTGCAACTATGAAATTATGGGAACAATGTGGCACACTTATAAGCTTAATATCCAATCCAGTAGGCTAAAGCCAATACCCACCTCCAAGATTTCAATTTAGCGACTTTGGAGAGACTAATAAAAGTGTATTACTATTAGGTTTTATGCAATTATATTTCATACCTTATTAGAAATTGAAAGCTCTGTAAATGTTAAAAAAAAAAAAAAATTCTGTATTTATATATTTGATATTGGTTTTATTAATGGTTTCATCTCAGAAAATGTGGCTTTAATGAGTTTCTCATTTTAACTTAAATTAGTATGGTAGTTCAATATATCAGGAACATCTAGGGGGCAGCAGTCATCATCTGGAGTTCGTTGCAATTGGGAACATTTTTAATCCACACCTGGGGAATATCTGGAAGTTCTTGGTTCATTGTAGTTAGTGCTAACTAGCGTACTAATTTAGTATATTCCTGAAGTATTAACAACAGGATCGTCCGTAGCTTTTTGTTCGTTGCAATTGACCCGTTCTCTCTTTCTCGCTCTCAAAATTCAAGAAAAACATTCTCTTCCAAACAAGTTACAAGGGGGAGAGACCTTTGAAAGATCAAACCTACCATCTAAGTAACTTCCCCAAAAACAAACTCTGGCTGTACTCACAATGAAAATGAGCACCTTTGAAAAACATCTGACTTTGTCCTTCTGAAAACCACTGCAAGCTTCTGGAAAGTGGTTAGGCCTGTTGGGATGAACAGTTGTTTATGTCCAGCTTTTAAAACACAGAAAGCTTCATGTTTGTATACTGTAGGACATTCCTACCTACTGTCTAAAATGAGCACAGCCAGGAATTAATTTCTTTGAGAAAATCACCAGGCACAGTAAGACTAAACCTAATTGTTTTGACTTGTGCATAATCTTTGTAACAACGAGGAGTTAACAACCTTATTCCGAGACTATTTTAAACCTTAAATGAAAGTTTGGTAACAATATGCCAATTTATTGAATTCCATATTCATAGAAATTATAAGATTAATTTGTAAATGGTGTATATCTGGAATGCTTAATCTGATAAAAAATATTAATTAATTTTTTAATGTTTAAGATCTATTTAGAATTCTGATAAATATATGGTTTAATAACTTTCTGAACACATTTAACTTCTTACAAAATGTGTTTAAAAAAAATCCTATGCTGATACTTCTAACCTACCTAGTTTTGTATCAATGAAATAAATAAAAATAATTTTACCTTTAAACTGAGTTGTCTTATTTTATTTTTGAACATTAATTTAATATGTTAAGATAAAGTATATATTAAATTAATGGGGAAATATAATTTAAAATTTAAAAATATTTAAAATATAATATTATATATATATATATATATATATATATATATTATAATATATATATATATATAGTCTCAAGATATATTAATATTGGTATTCTTTTCAGATATATAATTCAATATTACTAACCCTATGTAGATTAATATCTGCTACAACGTGCAAATGTACCCTGGAAAACTTGTATAAGGGACCTTCTGGTGAACAAATGTATTTCAGTAATGATTAATGAAATTCATTTTCTAGTCACATAGTAGTGTGTGGCACACAAAACACAAAAACACTGATTAAACAGTGCCACAACACACTAACCTTAATTGTTCTGCAAATGAACATTCAGAATCATGGCTCTGACTGTTCTGAAGAAAAACATAGCAATGATCATTCGTTTTTTGAAAGAACAACTCTTAATTTTATATCATTTTGATTAAATAGGGCTTATTGTCAGAGTCTTAACTCCAGTCTTTCCAGTATTTTTTTTATTATTGATGTTTTGTATTTTGGCAAATTTTCTGCTGCCCTTTTCCAATTTGAAAAGCCTTTCATACAAAACCACCCAGCGTTCAATTAAACTATTAGTATAACAACTATAGTATTATATTTTGCCCTTTGAGCACATTTAAATCATGTCAGTGATTGGATTTCTGTAAAAGCAGATATATGTGAAAATCCTGATTTGCTCAATTGCTCATCTAAAGGAATCCAGATATTTGCAGGACTTACTGCAATCTCCTTTAGCAACCAATAAATATCTACTGAGTTTGAGCATTGATTTTAGATTTATAGATGAAGTACAGAATTGCCTGGGGACTTGTTAAATACAAAGTCAGTAGAGTGTTATTTCATGTAATTGCAGACCTCCCTGTTGTGAATAAAGTATTTACATGCTCCATTTCACTGTGAGAAGAAATGCATAGATTTTGCATTTGACACCAGGGGCCTGGTTAAAACATAAACCTTAATGAGCCTGGACCTGGAAGTGAGAAACGTTTGAATGCAAAGAAAATACAGATTCATCTTTTGTACAGTGGTTAGGATGCTTGCTTAAACATGTGAATAATTATAAAAATAATTTTAAAAATATATATTTTTCAACCATTTAACATGTTATAAAACACATTACATCCCTCTATATACGTTAAACTGCACAGTCTTACCTTACCATGCAGGTTTATACTATTACTTTTCTTTCAACATACTAATAATTGCTCTATTCATAAATTAAATCAGCTACTGTACTAAACTTGACATTGCAGATTAAATAATAATAATAATAATAATAAATAATAATAATAATAATAATAATAATAATAATAATAAATACAATTTCATACCCACTATTACAAATTGATCAGGTGCCTTGGTGCACATCTGAGGTACACCTACATTGACAGGTATACAAAGCCCAGTTTGGACTGCAGGATGTAGGAACAGTTCTCTAGTAATCTGTTTCAGCAATGATTGACTTATTTTAATAGGCTACAAGAAATCCTGTTAAAATAATAGAGGAGCTGACACCCTTAACCAATAAATAGATTTACATTAGGGAGCAAAAAAGCAACTTGAACACCTACACATACCTGACAGACAAATTACACTACAATCTCTTAAAAGAAAAAAAAAAAAAAAATAATAATAATAATAGATACACCTTCGTACAAGTTTATAGATAGCAAGCATAAGATTCCATTGAACTTAATTTTAATAATATGACTGATTTCTGTTTTCTTTAATGACCCACATAGGTGGGTCAATAAATTCACAAGCATTAACATAGATTTCAAACAATCATATAAAGAAATGGCAATGACATAAAAGGAGAATATTTCTTTTAGGTTTCTTTAATGTATCAGCGTCTATAATAAACTGCAATGTTAATTAACAGCAGGGTGACATACTCACTGTCACTTGGCCCACGATTAAGTGTAGCTCTGGGGGTTGAAGTCATCTGTGAATGACTGTAATTTTATAGCAAATTATTTGATTCAGCCTTTACACAGCTCAGAGATATGGTTGAGACAAAAGTTCCCTCTAATCATACCTGCTGAGTGCTCTGCAGGAGTCAAAGGCATTTTATTCAGCTTTCATGAAGTAAAAGGTGCCTGGAGCTGATTTGTTTGGAAAGGCCCTTGTGATTGCACTATAGGTTTCTCCAAGGTGACACACTTTTTCATCTGCATACTGACTATCAAAGACAAGCAAATATTATGATCATGAAGAGGAACCTCCTCCACAAGGAATGTATCCAAGCAAAGGCAAAGCTGTTTTTGTTTTATTTGTGGGTGGGTGGAAGGTTAATCAATTCATAAGCAGTTACACACAGCAGACTGTGAAATAAGACCATTCTTAGTGTATGCACTGGGTGCGTTATGAAGCACGATACAAAAGTCAAACCCCAGATGGGAAGAGCAACCCTAAAGCTGATTATTGCGTCAACCTACACTTTCTTTCTCATGTTGAAGGGGACTTGTAGCACAGCCAAAGGGCACCCCAATATGACGTAATAAGTAAAAAAAGGCACACATTTAAATGGCTTATACTTGCATCTAGAACAGCCCAGACTAAATCATATATAGACAGTTTAGCATATTTTAATGAGCAAGCCAAAGATTTAAGTACCAATGGCAAGAGGTAAAAAGTTCAAGGAAACATTTGGAAGCATTACAAACTGAACCAAGTGGGGGCATCAAAGCACAATACATTAAACACTTGCCAAGCACATCAATGGTATGCTTAATGTATAGATTCCATTAACAACATCTTCAATGGTTATTTGAGATCCCTTCAAATGAGCTTGCCACAGATGTTACCATCAACAATAAAACTTGCAAACAGCCCATCCCTTTGAGTAGAGTTGTCTGGTCTGGCCCTGTCTCAGTGACACTTTGTTATTCAGGTGTGTAAATGACTTGTCAGACTTCGCTCTGGTTGGTAATGGACCACTTCCCAGGAAGAACAGGAATATCACTTGGGAAGAATTAGTATGACAGGATGGGAGGACTCACTGCATCTTTGAGCTGTAATGGTTATATCCTTCAAAGAGCACATTTTAGGTGTGTTTTCCATTCTAGTAGCATCTGAATTTCACAAGGACAGAATTGGTGTTTGAATCCTACTTATTTTTTGTGTTTTAGAAATATCTGCTTTGGGTCTCCAAAAGTAGTTCTGCTTCTGTAATTTTATACCACCCAAATACCTCATTTAAAAATAAAATACTGTGTTGTCTCATCAATTTGAGATCAACCAACAAGTCTCAGCCTGGTATGTTGATTTTTCCCAACATGGTAGTCAGTGCTTGAATGCACTTGTAGCCATGAGGCAAGTGTGCTGCCACAACTGGAGTTTTTTCGGTAAATTTATCACCTGATTGTTAGTGTTTGTAATGGGACATGTGCTGTGATTCTCAGGGAGAGTGTAGAGTGTATTTTCTGTAGGTGGAGGTGAAGGGTGGGCTTGCCGATCTTCCGTATAAACACTCATGCTTCACACACACACAATGGGTCACCACCAGTGATGTAAAATGTATTTAACTTCTTCTGAACAACACTTGTTGAACAACACAAACACGCTTTCATACAACACACATGTTGCACCTACGGTTGTCAAATAGCTAAAAGAAGTTAGCGTGTCAACATTGCAAGTGTCTCGGCTTGTGATAAGATGTGATTTCATTATTCTTCATTTCATTTAGAAAAAAAAAAACAGCGATTAATTTTTCTTAACAATAAATAAAAATTACAATTAACCTGTATTTCAAATAATACATTTAACATTTTTTTCATAACATGATAAGATTTCATTATTTTTCTTTTTATTTAGAAATAAAAAAATACTTCATTTGTGAATGTCACAAATTTTAAATCTAAGTGTGAGAAGGATCCTCTTAAATGCGTCTCGTTTAATTGGGACAGCAGCTTTTTCTTTAACTGAGGCATTGACATGACTTGTTCACTCTTGGACTATCAGAATTCATACTTTTTTTGTGATCATATGTTTATTGGGGAGTGTAACAGTGGAAGATCTGTGCTAACTCTGCTGGCGTGTTCATAGTGCTGCAAGTAGAGGGCAGCGGTTGTCCAACACCCGCTTCCGCAGTCACGGCAGTGACACAGAGAGGTGGGAGAGAGGGTGTGTGGCTTTCCCTCTCTCTGAGTGGCCGAGAGGCGGGTCTTAGGGGAATGGTTAGCCCTATAAAATAACACTCTGCTGTTCCCTCAGGTCTGCCCTTTTAGACGTGATGTGTGTACGGAAGTGCTGTTTCGATATTACGAATGGCCAGGAGAAACCAACCCGGGAGGAACGAGAGAGTAGTAGTGGTATTGAGGAAACACTGGGCAGGACCCCGAAGTACTGCGTGTGTAGAAGGCTGAGGGAGTGGGAAGTGTAGGATGTTGACCTGGGTCGTGCGGATAGCGACGACCAGGGTAAAGCTGCAAAGTGCAGCACCTTTTGTTTGTAGTTTTTTACAGGGTTTTATTTTCCCTTTTTCTTTCTCCTTTTGTTTTTCCATTTATTATTTGAGCACCTGCGAGTGCGTCCGCAACTGGTTTAAGTACCAGGATTGGTATTTCCGTGGTCCTGTCTATCATTGCTGATAGTCAGGCCACAGACAACAGCGAGCTCTGTGCGCTGAAACAAATCACTGATGAGAGTCAAGAAAGAAATAGAACTGAGCACCTGTGTGGTGTTCCAATTACACCTGTCTGTCTCCCGTGTGTCAGTGAATTACCCACCACCCTTCCACACGAAGAATATAAAAACATATCAGTACAAATACAATACAGTAATTCCCCATTTGGATTGGTGTTTAATATGTGTTTCCACTAAGCACCAAATTGTAATTAAATGAGAGATTATAGGGCCAAAACGAAGTTTACATCGCTTGAGAGGAACAGCAGAGTAAAGTAAGTCTTGGAGTCTATGTGGATATACTTGTTTTTCCTCAAACTGTTGCCATGAAAAAGGAACATTAGCTGCAAGCCAAACAGTAATTGGGCAAAGCACAAATTACCAAAAATAGTACATAAAGTTTGGTAAAGATTTCTCAAGCTACAAAGTAGACCACTTGAGACGTGGTCGCTTCCCCCAACATATGAATTCAGAAATCATAGAGTGAAATTTATTTCAATATCCAGTAGGGTGAGCGAGAGGTAGCATAGAGCTAAAGAAATTAATGCGTGGTAGTACAGCAAGCAGGTGAGAACGTCTACCCCAAGAATTTTAAAATGTTTAACCACCGGAATGTAAATGTAAACTTCATTACAGCATTCAGGGGCATTGGAGCAGACTTACACCAATTAATTTGGTCTCCTGAAAACAAACTGAAATCATCAAAAATAGACAAAAGGTGGGGGAGTGATTGGGGAACATTATTAGCAAATAGCAATACATCATCTGCATAAAGTGAAATATGGTGCTGTGTGTTATTGAGAGTGAGAGTGGGAATTAGTGGTAGATTGACGGATAGCCTGCACTAATGGTTGAAGTGACAGGGCAAACAGCAGAGGGGATAGCGAGTAGCCTTGACGAGTACCCCTGGAAACAGTGAACTGGGGTGAGCACTTACTACCTGTGAGCACCATCTCAGTGGGATAGGTATATAGAGTTTTAACCATATTAATATACTCAGTACCTAGACCTATATAATCTAGAGTCAACCAGAGGTATTTCCATTCGAGACGATCAAAAGCCTTTTTCAGCATCTAAAGAAAGAGCAGCAGACAAGGTGTCAACATCCATGGCCATGTGACTAATATAATGAAGGTGGCAAACATTATCAGAGGCTAGATGAGTCTTGATGAAGCCTGCTTGATTGTGATGAATTAGTTTAGTTATGTGGGCATCCAGGCGGTGCGATAACACCTTGACATAAAGCTTAACATCTGCATTTATCAATTAGATAGGTCGTTAACTTGCACATATGGCGGGATCTTTATCTTTCTCAAGGAAATGATAGCCGAATTAACATCTCTGCGGAAAAAGTCCTTGTCTATAGCAGTATGTATCACTTTCAATAATAATAGTCCCAATTGATTCCAAAAAGTATGAAAACATTCAGGTGGGATACCATCAAATTCCAACTGATTTGCCTCTGCTCATATCCTGTAAAGCTGATTCATCGGCTGAAAGGCATGGCAGATTAAGTTTTTGGAAAAATCGTTTAAAATTATCTTCATCACAAAGAACCTCAGAGCTGTATAGTTTAAAATAAAAGGAGTGAAAATTCAGAGTTTATTTGAATGGCTTCAGAGAATATATCTCCCTGCGAAATGTCTGTGAAACGTTCGTTACAACGGAGTGTCATAGCAAGGAGGTGACTAGCTCTGCTATCGTTAAAGTATTAGATCTAGACCAATGGATAAGAAACTCTGTGCATTGTTTAAGTAGGAGATTAAGTTATTTTTTGATAAGATCTACTTTCAGAGAGGCCTCAGAGAACAAGTTTTGTATTGTGTGTTCCAAAATGTTTAGTTTGGTTTCTAGTTCTTTGATTTTACTGAGCCTTGATTTGTTGAAATGAGAGGCAAAAATGAAGTCGATCCTAGAGACGGATTTATGTCTGACCGAGAAGAAAGTGAATTCTCTCACCGAAGGATTAAACACAAGCCATCAACTAGAGCTAAATTGGAAATTAAGCACTGCATAGCAGAAGAGGTGCTGTGTATTGCATTGCTGCAACCCTGATCTGTCTAAAGTAGGATTTATCACTGCGTTCATGTCAGCACCAAGAATTAATTTAAAATCTGATAGGTCTAATAATATTTTGGTCAATAAATGAAAGAATTCAAGATCAAATACTGTTGGGACGTACACCGACACAAAGTTGACTTTTTTACTTGAAATAATAGTTTTAAGACAAGTCACTCTCCCATCTCGATCTTCCTCTGTACCCAGAATAGTAATCTGGATATTGTAGCGTAATACAATCACAGCGCCTTTCGTTTTGTTTTTTGCAAAGGAGGAAGCAGCCACATAGTAGTATTTATTGGCTAGTCTGGTTATGTCTTGTTATTTAAGATGAGATTCCTGAACCATAGCAACATCTATTTTTTTTCCTACATAGTAAATCTAGACAGGCAATGTGCTTGTTAGGGGAATTTAAACCTTGCACATTCCAAGATAATATTGAAAGATTAGTCATGGGAGTCAAAAATAAATTCTAGAGTCATAAACATGTAAGCATGACATGTCAAAAATGGTACAGGAGACATTATTGCAACTATCCCTAGGATGCAGCAAGGCAATACAGTAATAATCTTAGCAAGGTCCTCATCACTACTCACCCCCCACAGGATGTCACCCTTCCCTCCTTTCCAGATTCCGTCACCTCCATGTCGTTCCTGTCCTGCCGCTGCACTCTCTGCATAATTTCGACTCTCTTATTGAGCGTCTACATCGTGGTGGCGATCATATCCATTTTGTGTTCTGCCTCCAGCAAGTTACTATGTATAGTGTCTGTGCTAGAGTGTAGGGCCCCGATATTGTCAATAAATCCAGATATCAATTCCTTCAGCTCACCGACAGCCCCTGAGAGCAGATCATCCATCACCTCCTTCACCACACGAATTTATGAGACAGAAACTATTGAGTCATCTATCCGCAACTCAGAAGCTGAACTCGATGTGTACGTGTCCTCCATAGTCTGTTATACTTGGACTTTCTTGTCTGTGAAATTATTTCGAATCTTAAACGGACGCATTGATTGCCAATTTGGGGGTGACCACCTGTATATAAGAGGAGCTGAACACCAGTTCCTTTGTTCTGTGGTTTAGAGAAAGAGTGGAGAGCAGCAGGATGTGCTCGCTGTCCTACACAGAGATCTCTTTCACTTGGGTTCTAGTTTATTTTGATGTTTGTTTAAACATTTTGTTTGTCTGTTGCATTTGCTATTTCTGTCACTTGCCTTGACAGCAATGCTACTCCGTTACCCTTTCACAGCCCCAGTACTCTCGTATACAAGTTTACAATGGTATTTTTGCACTTTTACATTGTGTTTTCCATGGTAATATCATGTATTAAGCATAATATACCCTGGTTTATCACATTAATTAATACGCATTACCATACCTCACAGTTCTTTACGCTGCTTTGCTTTGCCTTGCTTTCACAATGCTTTATTACGCTTTACTATGCTTTTACAATGATACACTTTTATAAGAGCTGTCCCTGTTCATTTTCACGGTAATTCTTTTTTAGCACTAGTATTCTCAAGTTTGAAGTATTAAAGGTGGCTGCTTTATCTTTACCTACCTTTTTTTTCTCCAACATTTATTTGATTTGGCACTAGCAAAGTGTAGTTACTAGTAACTAATGAGAACCTCATTTTCTAAACAAGAGAGATTGGCACAACCAATCCTAACAAAACACGTGTTTTAATTGAAACCTCAGGAACCCAGTTAGTTAAAAACACTCTTTATTCTACAAAGTGAAATCTCAAAGTAGAAGATATATTGGTAATTATCTCAGGGCATCTCAATGATAAACCTACCCAGAACACTGTCTTGGATTAATTATCAGATATCCATGACATTTTCTCATGATAGCCCAAGTAAAAGCTTAGATTGCTTTGTTCTACATAGGCACTTAAATGATCAACTCCCCTTGTTATAAAGGTAGACAACCAAAGGGGTAAGGCTGACTTTTCTTTCAGTCAGCAAGCCGTTACTTCTATTTCTATAAAGCATAAGACATTTTAAACATTGCTCTCCTTTGTCACTTTAGATTTTTGCATTTTAATTTTAAATGAAGTTAGATATGTTAGATGTGACATGCATTCTGTATAAGTTGCTGTTTCTTTTGACCATATACCATAATATTTTCTCATCAATACTTGATTAAGCCTCCTTATGATGTAGTATTTGTGTGATAACTAAAATATGTATGTCTTCATTAGAAGTAATGAAAGAACAACTTTGCAGTTCCTTTTATTATTATTTTTTAAATTTCAGAATCAATTAACTATAGTCTCAGTTATTTGTGTTTAAAGGCTTCTTGCTTACTCATTAATAATGTACTTCCACTTATAAATACAATGAGTACATTAAATCAACTGAACGGATTCCTGTATACTTTAGCCATCACATTTTTCTTGGTGCCTCTCTGAACATACAGTTTCCTCTCCACACTGGCTGCTACTACCCAACATGGGTTAGTCAGCGTAGGCTGTGTGATCTTATAAGATCCAAGTGACATGGTGCATTAAAACATGGTTGGGTTTAATATACCTACAGCACCTGACTATGGCAAGCTGTTTTAATATTTAATTAACAATTTCAGATATCAACCACTCTATTTTGGATATCAACAATTACATTTTTAAATCAATTAATCACAGTTACCTTAATTGGAGATTAAAAAAAAAAAAAAAAAAACTTCAATTCATTCAAATACTTTGTTGCCAAAAAGAAATAATAGTCTTGTATAATAATTTACATGTGTGCGTGTGTTTTTATATATAGTTTTTAACATGGTTTAAATTACATTAAAACACCGAATACTCATACAGATTGATATAAAACATTTATGGATTTGTCAAAGAAAATGTTCTATTATGTGCCAGCAAGCCAGCACAACAAAATTAAGATGTGTGTGTGTGTGTGTGTGTGTGTGTGTGTGTGTGTGTGTGTGTGTGTGTGTGTGTGTGTGTGTGTGTGTGTGTGTGTGTTGATGTAGCCTGTTAAATCCACTTCAATCAGTGTAAATGAAGGGGAGATAGGTTAAAGAAGGATTTTTAAGCCTTGACACAATTGAGACATGGATTGTATATGTGTGCCATTCAGGGGTAAATCGGCAAGACAAAAGATTTAAGTGCCTTTGAACGGAGTATGGTAGTAGGTGCCAGGTGTGCCAGTTTGAGTGTGTCAAGAACTGCAACGCTGCTGGGTTTTTCACGCTCAACAGTTTCCCGTGTGTATCAAGGATGGTCCATCACCCAAAGGACATCCAGCCAACAGCAGGCCAGTGGTTGAAAACGGCTCATTGATGAAACAGGCCAAAGGAGGCTGACACGAATTGTGCAAAGCAACAGTGGGCTACAGTTAGTCAACTGACAGTCCTGTACAACATTGGTGCCGAAAGACCAATAAAAGAATACAACTCGTCATACCTTGACACAAAAGGGGTATGGCAGCCGATCACCTAACAGAGTTCCACTTCTTTCAGCAAAACACAAGACATTGTGGTTGCAGTAAGCTAAGGAACGAAAACACTGGACACTACAGGAATGGAAAAACATTGCCTGGTCTGATGAATCCCGGTTCCTGCTGTTTCACGGTGATGGGAGGACTAGGATATGGAGAAAACCACATGAGTAAATGCATCCATCATGCCGCATGTCAACATTGCAGGCTGGTGGTGGTGGTGATGGTGTGGGGTGTGTTTTCATGGCACACATTGGGCCCCTTGATAAAAGTGGAGCAACGTTTGAATGCCACAAGATATCTGAACATCATTGCCAATCAGGTGCATCCCTTCATGGCAGCAGTGTATCCATCCGCTAATGGATTATTTCAGCAGGAGAATGCCCCATGCCACAAGGCTACGATTGTCCAGGAATGGTTCCACGAACATGACAGTGAATTGTGGAATGCTTTCGAAAGCTTTTAGAGTCCATGCCCCGACGAATTGAGGCTGTTCTGAGGGCAAAAGGGGGTGCAAGTATATATATATATATATATATATATATATATATATATATATATATATATATATATATATATATATATAAAATGGGGGGGGGGGGGGGGGGGGGGGGTATAATTTGAAATGCATTAAGGTGAATAATAAACTGATTCCATTGTGATTTAACAGTTGCTTCAACAATTTAACAGCAAATACTGGAGTTTTTTTGCATAATTCTATGTAAATAAATCGAAAACTATAAAGAAGCAATATTAATCCAGAAATAGGACAACAGGTTTTTTTTGTTGGGTTGTTTTTTTGGATAATAATAATAACAATAATAATAATAATAATACTTATGCAAATGTCACTTATATAGTGCATTTTGAGCAAGTATTCCAGAGCGCTTTACAAAGTAAATATAAAAAAGCCTGTGTCTATTATATAATCCAGAAACAAATAAACAGACCCAAACAAATTCACTTTAAAACAGGTTTTAAAAGATTAAATTTTGCTAGCACACCTGATATGAATAGGGAGTAAGTTCCAAAGACGAGGGGCTTTAAAAAATGTCTTGGCTCTGATAGAGTTCAAACACATTTTAGGGACTGTCAAAAGATTAGCATTTTCCGATCTCAGGGAAAGACCAGGGGCATGTGGGGTCAACAGATCTTGAAGAGAATAAGGTCCAAAGCCATGTAAGGCCTTATAGGTAATAAGAATAACTTTAAAAATAATAATAATAATAATAATAATAATAATAATAATAATAATAATAATAATAATAATAATAATAATAGCACCAGTAATAAAATAAATGAATGACATGGATGCAGTAATTGTATCAATTAAATATGTTTTTAAAACCAAGATTAATTAAGAGCCCTAATGATTTTTTATCAAGAATTGTCCTTGCAGTTGTACACCCACCAGTTACGAGTGGCCACAACATCTGGAGAACACCCCACAAGCGCATTGTCCTTGTCAGCACAAGTCAGAATGTATTTATAGTAACTGGGATGCAGTTTCACATCTGTTAATGCACAGTTATGGGTGATATTGTTGAGTCACTCAACAATATCCTTTGTAATAAAAGAAAAAAACTGCTAATCTTCAGACAACACTATTTTTAAAAAGTTAGAAGTAGTTTTGTATCACCTACAATTTTAGGATTGAGACTAAATGAATATAATTTAGATATTTTATTTAACATTGTGTAATCAAAGAAACTACAAACTGATACTGCAAGAGTCTTCCAGAAGCCATAATTGTCATACAATATTTCATGTTAGATTTCAAAATGTCATATTTCTCAAATTGTCAGGCTTTGTTTTTTTTTAAGTATTTGGAAAACTACAAAGCGGTATGTAATTCAACATGTTAACATTATTCAGCAGGTTTCATTGACTTTATGAAGCAAAATGTGTTAGTTCTATAGGGTGACTTTTAAAGTGTTATTTAAAGTTTAATAACACTGACAGATCTGAAATTAAATTGTGCATAAATGCATTTTTGTGTGTGTGTTTACTTAGATAATATGCATGCTGATGAACTTATCTGAACTTCAAGCAATCCAGAAAACGTTTGCTTACCATACAATATCAATAATGCCATCTAAATGGGCTATCCATGGTCATTATTATCAAGCTTAATAGTGGATAAGAATGGAAATGTTCATTCTTGCCTCATTTGATGCAACAATTTCTCAAACTTATGCGACAGTAACTAATTGTGTTTTGGTTTCTTTACAGGAATAAAGTACAACCACCTGAAGAAACACAAGTTCAGACAGTATTTGTAAACCTCACAGCTCTCGACTATACTGTACTATATGACGCCCAATTGTTCCAGTACTTGCATCAGCTTGTACTTGCACTGAACTGCTCCATACCTTGCTGTATTCTACTACTGCTTTAATTATAACTACTTCCTGTATCTGGTACTTGATTTTGCTCTTACAGGTATCCGTATTTACATTTTTTGTTATTGCTCTTATTTGAAATTGTTCTTATCAACTTACTACATGCTCTTAATGGACTTTGCTCGTATTAGCAAATATTTTTACCATAAGTTAATTGCTCTTAGTCAAACTCGCTCTTAAGTGCAGGACCGGATTAATACATAGGCAAACTAGGCACCTGCCTAGGGCCCAAAGTCATGAGAGGGCCCAAAACGAAAAGATACAGAATTGCGCGCAAACTGGAAGAACTTCAGTCACAGACATTTCAATTGAGGCAGTATCTCACTTGTGTTCACACAAACTCAAACTGGCTGACCCAGAACTTACTGTCCTGCTCACTTTCGCGTGGCGACACAAATAAATTCCAGATCAGTCAGTTTGATTTTGCGGGGGCAGCAAAGCATAAACACAGGAAACAGGAAGAAGAAGAATGCAAGCGGCAAAGGGATGGGGGAGAGGGGCATTAGAAATCTTTTTTACAAATCGGTGCTGAAAGCCCCAAACCACCAAAAACCTTATCCCTGACCCTGAAGTAAGAGCATTTCTTTAACAAAGCGTGTCAAAAAAACCTCTGATCAACAGTAAAGCAAGGAAAGCTTTGCTGTATTGGCAATTGAGAAAGAAGTAAGCCACGTTAAACTGCATTTGGCTTAAGGTTGCCAACTGCATTAATGCCATTCAGTAAAAAACAGAAAATCACATTTTAACACTAAAACGTAAATAAATAACTTATTATATTAGTATTCATGTTCTGCAAGTTTAACACAGCTTTGTGTGTAACTTTCCCTAACACGTCTCACAAGTCTCTTGGCTGCTGATTGAATGTAAAATGATTATATTACTTATATAATCATTAATGATTATATTAAAAAATCTCTTCTCCTTCAAAGGTGTATGCTGTAACAGTGATAAAATGCCTGCTCATTCATTCTTAAGTATTAAAGTAAACAATGTTTTGAGAAACACATGCAGTATACAATACTACACAGCGCCCCAGAAGACAAGGTATTATGAGCTTAGATCTTCATCATTGTCAAGGAGACTTCTAAGGACCAGTGGAGCAGCACCATCGCCACAGCCTCCTCTACTCCCTAGGGAGTAATATCTCTGCTATTCCTTTCCCGTCATACCTTCTCGATATTGTATTGTTATTTTGTAATGATTTTTGTTGACCTAAATATAATTTTGAAATCAATGGCCACTTAATTAATTGACAGCAAACAGATACATACCAATGGACTGAAATCCTCCTAATGCAGAAAGAAATTCCTCTAACTCTTCCGCAGTATTAGTAGTGTTACTGACCTTGTCTTACCAAAACGTAGTCCTATAAGAAACAGTGAGGTCTATTTTAATAATCTAAAGGATTAAAATAGTTAGTGGCAATATTTTTACTCACATGTGTGGAGTTTTTCTGGGAAGATTTTAATAGCAGTCTGAGCCCTGATCATAATCCTAACACAGTTTTTTGGCAAGGCCTTTGAATGTTACAGTGTATTTCCGGCAGTGCAAGTGTACTTCTCGTGTATGATGTTTCACCCATTTATCCCATATAGACCTAGATCTCATTTACAAGTTCTGATTTGCTTTTATAACTGTGCTTCCAACATCAGCTCAATGGACCTCTGAAACAGAAGTGTTTTCGTGGATGAGAGCTGATGGAAGGTCAACTACTCAGAGAGTAAAATTTGAGCTATAAAACTCACTGGACCAGAAATGTTTCTGAGCTATTAAACCGGGCAGTACATGAACAATGGATGGAATTGAAAGCCACTTCAGAGGTAAACGCTAGACTTTTACTGCTATATCCGGAGACTGTCACAATTGAATTGGCTGAAAGAACCTAGGGACTGTATAAAGGACTACATATTTTGAGTTTCTTTTATACAACCATAACTCTCCAGCAGTAACCGTTGGTATTGCCGTCCAACTGCATGGTTTTACAACTCTTAAAATTAAATTGGTATTGTACATGAAAAAAAGAACAGTCTCATAGTTAAATGTAACCTCTACAATGTTCTCAGTAAACTACCTTCAAACAATGGACTTCGATATTCCAAGACTGCAGTATAATTATGCAAAAGTAAGCACACGTCAAAAAAGAAAGGTCCTTTTAAATATTGATAGAATGTTTTCCTAAAAAGATACGTTGGTAACTCTTGTGCATGTTTCTGTCACTGCCTCTCTTTATATAAATAGAACTGTGCATTCTAAATGAGCTTCTTGAGAAATAGTGGCAATTCTGCTTTTTTTTTCATGTGATAGCTACTGTATTATAAACCTTTTTTGGATTTCACAGACAAAGGCACAGTTATTCAGATATGACACCTTTTAAATCAGAAAAGCAGCCTTAAACCTAGTTTACTGTAGAAGATATAATTTAAATGATGTATTAGTATGTATATGGGTCTATTCATAAAGCGTTAACACCTGTCGAAATGAGAAAACAGGAGTACATTGTTGAATTTCAGGCACAACCACCTATTTAACTGCAATTGCTATTTATAAAAGATCATTCAAATGCGTTGTTAAGCCACAGTGATTTTCGTCTATGAAGGCATGCTTTAAACGAATTGAGAGAATGGTTAACAATTACCTCATTAGCATAAAGTTTTCATTGGTCCTGAGTGTCAACCTGTTATTCATAAGAGTGAACGACAGCAAAAGTCTAGTCTACAATCAAGTCTAAACTAATGACAGCCTCGGCAGACAATTTTTTAAAGACATATTTTATTACTACACTTGCTCTGTTATACAGTTTGACATGACTGTGATTAACACTGCCTATTTTGGAAAAAAAAAAATGTGTAGCTTTATATGAAGGAAAATGTTTAATATAAAGAACATGTTCTCTGGCATAATCATTTTGAAACAGTGCTATGAAGCAGAGCAATTGAGAGAGTCAGAATATTAATAAATATATTAATATATAAAATATCAAATAATATTTTATCATTATTATTTCTTTGCTGTGATCTGCAGCTGACAGCAGTCTTTTTCTTTTTATTTCTTTTACCTGTTCACAATAAACAGTTTTGACAAACACTGCCCGTATGAACCTGTTTATCTTCATGGAGCGTTACACTATAAGGTATACCAGTGATGCTGTTGCAGCCGGTGGGAAATTTGGGCTTGCTTGTATTGCAAAAAAACACTGATCGTGCCTCCCTTCGAAAGGGAGTCTTTATTTTTTATTTTGTTTCCACGCACCACAAAACGATTCATTTTGTGTAGTGTGCAATACAGAGTGAAACTCTGATTCATAAACATAAACACGCCCCTGATTGGTTCTCTGCTTTAAGCAGGGTTTATTATTATTATTATTATTATTATTATTATTATTATTATTATTATTATTATTATTATTAATAATAATAATAATAATAATAATAATAATAATAATAATAATAATAATAATAATAATAATAATAATATGATAATAATAATATTGAGATCAACTAAGATTAACATTTAAAGTTTCAAAAATTATTATTAATAATAGTCGTAGTAATCGTAGTAGCATATATTACTAAAAATTAAAAGTTTCAAAGTTATTATTATTATTATTATAGTATTATTAACGTCCTCCTAACTTTGCTTGCTTTTTGTTTATTTTTTTTTTTTTTTTTTTTTTTTGGGCCTGTAGTAAAAGAATGGAAATCTTGTGTGTGCGAACACTTTAGGAAATGTGTTTTACACAAATGCCAAACAAACGGTGAAAAACCTACAAAGTTATGTTTCATAAAAATAATCTAATATGAAATCTGAATTACAATGGTATTTATGAATTTTGACATGTCCTGAATTTTTGGCTAACATGATAGGGGCATCGGAATCAGGTTTTGCAGACTGCCTTGACTGGCAGCTGCAGACTCGGGTTTCGGTTGTACTGTTGGTGGTTTCCGTTTCTGTTTTTGCAACAGCTGCCGATGGCAACCAGGAAACATTAATAATGCTGATGATGTCATCAAAAAGAGGTGGATTTCGTTCTTGAAAGACTGTATACCCATTCATAAAGAGCTTTGCGACAATCGTCTGTATTCTCAGATCATTTTATGAATAGCAATATGGACAACTTTCGTTAGTTTTAAACACAATTTATTTTATTACGACAGTTGGCAAGTACTTTTATGAATAGGGCCCATAGTGACCAAAAGTAACTTGCTGTTAAAAGCAGTTCAGCTTTGACCTAGTCACTACTGTCTGTTCAATAATCCGGCAAGTATATTTTATCTTATCTCAGTGTTTATTCATTAAGCGATGCATTTCATAAGGTAAGAAGAGATTTTTACCCACCAGCACATACATGCCTGCAAGTCTACAAAAACCCTATACATCCTGAAGATACATTATATAAAACTAAACCTTACATTACTAAACAGTCAACTGCAATTCTTTCACACACAAATAGACTGACTGTAGCGACAACTAGGGGTGTGCAGAGGATCGAGTACTCATGCTCCAGTGCGTACTCGGAAACCAGTACTAGTATGAATAGTCGTACTTAGATTAGCTAGGGTGACGTCACTGAAAGAGTGCAAGGTTAAAACTGGAAGTGTGTTTAAAATGCATCTCTGGCCCTGATTTTGACTCAGAATGTGACCATAGAGCACTGTTTATGTTTATTGAACAATTATTTTTTTATTGTTTAGAGTCTTAATGTGTCATTTTAATTATTGTGCAAGTATTTATTTATTATAATTATCTAATTATATGGCATGTCTGTGATGGTATGGTGATTAATGTACAGAGTAAAGTGGAGACCACTTAGACCAGATAGCCAATCTTCATTAATTTTGTATTATTTATTTATTTGTTAATTTTTGGGATTGTTGTGATTGGAGAGGAGGTGTTTGTGTACAGTTCATAGTACAGTATGATGAGAGGAGACAACAAATCTGCTAGACATACTATTTATTATTTGAATGTTATTTGGGGATTTTAGTTATTTATTATGATGGAGAAGTACTTGTATAGCAAGTAAGAAAATATTATTTTTCAGTATTAGACTAATGTCTGTTTATTGAATCTGCAGCCTCAATTTTCCATAAACACACACACATGTTTCATGAAAGTGGTGTTCGATGTATCTTCAATGAAAAAATACATGGCCCTTTAAACAATACAATCAACATGTGGCGGAAAAATAGAATTCATATAAGAAATGTCTTCTTAAAAGCAAATGCAAAACAGACAATAGTGTGTGTAAAGTAAATTAAAAGAGGAGTTATTTTATAGTCAATTTAGCTTGTGTTACCGGTGTGTATACTGTTACCAGTCACAAATCTGCTCTCCTTGAAAAGGATTAGATTACTTTGGCTTAACTTAAACAAAGACAGGAAGACTGAATTTAAACCCTGCACAAAAATAAATTAAAAAAAAACAACAACACACAAAGATACACAAAAAGGCTGTTCTTTAGAGACAAAGAGAAAATCCCCCAAAACATATAGAAGTCTGTAATCCAACACAAAAACACTTTGAAATTTCTATCATAATATTTGTATGGTCAAGCACATGCACAAACTGAAGGACTAGCATGAGAAAGTCCATTTTACCAAACATCTAATCGATTTTTACGTATGTAGCTGAGGAACCAGTAACGTGGTGTTTAGAAAAGCTGTTAAGAAATCCTTTTTTCAAAGTGAAAGCAATATTTCTCTGAAAAAATTCTGAGATGAACATTACATTTCTTTGATCTCCTCACTTACACAACACAGAATTACGCTTAGCTCCACTGTGTCAATGTCACACTGGTTCCTCCTCCTATGACCCTTGATTGGTTTTCTATCACTAGACTGAGTTTTCACTGCTCTATTTGGACCTGGAGCTGGTTCAATTTTTTTTCCTATGATAGTAAAATTACTTCTGTATTTCCTGTACTCAGACAAAATGGCCATACATGTTATGAATACTTGTTTGTACTCATACTTAGGCACACCCCTACTGACACCTATACTCCCTCACTGTTAAGCACAACAGAGATTCAGGACAGTTCATGTACTTTTTCTATTAGTTTCCACAATAGATTCTGATCACGGAATGTATTATGAGACACATCTAATCTTGTCACAGTGTAATAACATGTTTCGATTTGAACGGACAACATTGCTTATAGGGAATCATTAAATCAGGCAAGAGCATAGTTCACAAAAAAATAACATGGCAACGCCCCTCCATTAAACAATTAAAAGTACAGTGTTTTACTGGAATGAGATCACCAACACAGAAGACTCATTTGCAATGATAATGGGCAAGGAGGAGAGATAAAAAGTCTTCTGAGTTCATTCCTAAATGGAACATATAGAATATACATAGTTATCTTACCTCTTAAGGCTGGTTTGTACTTCCGTCAGTGGTCAGAATAACATCATGCGAGCTGCTTCATTTTGGAAAAATCGTACAGCCTTGTCTTGTGTCTGTGACCGAAAAAATCCAACATTTGTTGCCTGGTCGCAAACCAGTGAACCACGATAGAGCATGTTTTTGAGGAACCCAGTAAACATGAACAACAAAACAGCTTTTGAAACTTGCCTCTAAACTGAATGAAATTAAAATGTAAAAGAACTTTTGCTAAAATGAATATTGGTGCCTACATAGGCTACCATGCACAGCAACCACTTGTATAATAATAACAATAATAATGAATACAATGTATTTTTATTTGCATTATTGATAATATTTATATATATATGAGTCACTAATACATTAACAATGCTATTTATTTTCTGTATGTAATTACTTTCCCCATCAAATCAGTAACGTTGCTCAGCTGTTCAATACATCTGATCGGAGGCAGTATGGAGAAAGCCGATCAGTTTTATTTGTTTGCTGCTCATAAAAATATATGTGTGGCAAAGTAGCTGCTGATCGTGAACAGGTGTATAGCAGGTGCAGTGCTGATGTAGTAATCCAAAGAACAAACAGACAACAAAGTACGGGTGTTTTATTTGTTTTTTTAATCCAATGGTGTGATGAAGATCCAGTAAATAATAAAGCTTTTGCAATACACAACAACGTGTACTGCATAATGAAAAATGGGGTTGCAGTCCTGTAAATAATAAGCACACTATGTTTAACACACACATTTAGACACACACGTTCACAAAGTCCAAAGTGGTTGCTCTCAGTGCTTGTGGTGCAGTACAATTAGTGCAAACAATGTTAATCGTGACTGTAGTGCAGTGTTGATCCAGTTTTGTGCTGGCCCTTGGAGACAGTTCCGGATCCATGTTAGCTGTCTGGTGATTCACAAACATGCACAGCTACTAACAGACAAAACAAACAAACCAAAACTTACGAGTACTTTTCTCTTTTTGGGAACTCTCCCGGTCCTTCCAGTTCCTCTGAATTTGAACCTAGCAAATGAAAAGATTACTGATTCTCCGGCCCCTTTATGCTATCCCACATGACCCCTTGGTAAACGATTGCAGCTGCTTTTATTGCTTGCAGCTACTACCTCATTTACCTTCAAGGTCAATAAGTTTCTGCAACGGAGTGTCGCCTTCATCCAGGCTGACCGACTTCTCGACCCTGGAAATGAACTGTCAGGCCGGCCCGTCCAAAGACTTTCCCTTTCGCTATTTCGTGCCCTCACAGGTCGGGGGGGGGGGGGGGGGGGGGATTTCCGACCAGAACTCATTATTTCTCTGTCACAATGAGCCAATTTACACATTTACTATAAAATCCCATTTCAAAGTGTCGTGGGATTGTGGGGCCTGTTGGCAACCCTAGTCACAAGTCGACACAGGAATTAACACTGAAAGTATGACTGACAGAGACGACCACTTTGTTGCATCAAAAAGTCTACAAACTTGGGGGTGCTTCAGTCCTTCTGGCGCACCCGTAGAAGTGTCTGCAGCTGATATACAGCTTTTGTCTGTGAGACAAGTACAAACCAACCTTTATTCCACTTCCCCCATCACAGCTAACATATTCTTAGAATTACAAAACAATTCTGTAGTTTCTACAGTTTGTAAACAGCATGGACCATGCAAACTGAGTTTAAAACTTATTCAGAAGACTGTTATTGTAAAAGATGACATTACAATCTTGGGAGTTTTTCCAATCCTTGACATTATTAAATCCGGTTTTAAAAATGGCATATACTGTAGATCACTGAGTGGCAAAGAACTTCTGATTATGTCAGTGTGACACAGAGTGAATGGATCCTAATGAACAATCTCCCTCCCGACCTGTGAGGACGCTTTATAATGGGAACAGTGTGCCCCGTACTGGAGGGTTTGGCAGTTTATTTTCCATTGTCAGTCAGAAGCCAGCCATCAAGCAAGGGGGCGGAGTCACAATACCAAAAGTCATCGCCCTAATGTGGTACGTGATGTGTCAGTGATGGATTGGAGGATAGTGATTGAATTATCTATCGCAGGGAGTTTGACTAAGGGTATTTCAGGAGAAGTGATGATGCAATCTGTTCCATTGTTATGGTTACTGTGAGGACCTGTAAAGAAACAGAAGTGAAAACTTATCATGAGTGTTTTGTTTGTTTGTTTGTTTGTCTGTTTAACTGTTACTGTTTGTTCTCGTTAGATGGCTAATATATACTGGTAGCTGTCACTACAGGGCAGCACTAAGCCCCAGACTTCAATGCACTGCTGCACCACTATTGTTGTTCTTTGCCACACCTGCACAAGAGCACGCCTGGGGAAGTGTCTGTGTCCGTGTTAAGTGATGCTGTTTTATTATTTTGGGACTGAACCCTGTGGTTTATTACTGGCGATACGTATTGCTGTGTAAAACCAGTATTATTTCATGGTGCCAAACCGTGACATGGAAAATTAAAGAACTGTTTGGACTGTGAACTTTGTTGTCTGTCGTTGTTTGGAGCACTGCATCACCTACACACCTGCGCACTACTTTACCACAAACATCCATGAGGTAAACTGTTCCCCCACTACAAGCACTAGTTTAATTAACATTGATTTGAGTTTGTTTTAAGGACTCGGACTCGGGACTCAAATGATAGTAATTCAGACTTGACGCTCGGGACTCGGACTCAGGTTTGAGGATTCGACTACAAGTCTGACGTGTGCAAAACTGTATAACATGCAACATTTTCATTCTCCTTTTAAATTAATATTGCTATTAATAATTAATAATAATCAATTTTTAATAAGGCTTGAAATATAATTAAATAAAACCCAATAACAATAGATACACTTTTATTAATCACTCCAAGGTTGCTAAATTGAAATCATGGAGGCGGATATTGCCTTTAGCCTACTGGACTGGATATTACGCTGTCTCCTTTATATTTTAAGTGTGCCTCATTGTTCCCATAATTCAATAGTTGCAAAGATGTTAGGCGACTACGGTTATGCTTTGTATGCTCTGATTTGCATCTTTAGTTCTACTTTAGTTTTATCATTTGCATCTTTTCATTGTGTAACTGTTGCTTCTTGATTTTGTAGTTTTTTTTTTTTTTAATGTGTTGTTTTTCAGATAATTCCAGCATTTGTGTCTCGAATGCAGGAACAGCTCGCTGAAGTACAGCACGTCTCATGCGTTTTGGAATATCCTCCACCCCACCTCGCCTCTGCACTACATCTACTCCTCTCCCTCTCTGCTCCCCTGCCCACCTTGTTTACCTTGTCCTCCTCAGCTTCCAAGCCTAATGGTCACTCTTCTGGATCTGAAAATTGAATTGCCTGCTCTAGAGAAACGTCGCTAATAATATGTGATGCATTTGTAATCTGGTTACTGTTTGATTGTGACCGTATGCTCTGTTTTGTATATCAACCAGTATAATTGTTTAATTTTCAATAAAGGCTTCACTGATATTACACTTGCAAAATATCTCTCTGAAAAGTATAGCTCTTGGTTCTGAAGATGTGTGAACCCATTTCCCTTCTGGTACAGATGATAACTATGTCTCAGTGAATGAGCGGCAGACAGAGGGAAGGTTTTTACCAGGGACCAGGGATACAAGTGAATTGCACTCTACAGTCTCACCCTGCTCCTGAATCGCCTACAGTAAAGTGTAGAAAAATCTATAGATAGCTTAACTTTAATATTTTACAAAAAATATGCCAATACAGTGCCTACATGAAATATTCCCCCCCCCCCCCCCCCCCCACCCCACCCCACCCCCCCCCCCCCACCCCCTTGGACATTTTCACAGTTTGTTGTGTTACAACATGAAATCTTGATGCATTTAAATTGGATTTTTATTTTCCCTTTGATTTACACAACCTACTCAACACTTTCAATGTGTGCAAAAATGTGGGGGTGAAAAAACAAATCAATTAAAAATAAAAACCTAAAAAGTCTTAATGAGATAAGTATTCACCCCCTTTGCTATGACACTCCTAAATAAGCTCAGGTGCAACCAATTGCCTTCAGAATTCACACAATAAGTTAAATGGAGTCCATCTGTGTGCAATAAAGGTACTTCACATGATTTCAGATTAAATACACCTGTCTCTGTAAGTTCCCACAGTTGGGTAGTGCATTCAAAGCAAAGATACTCCCATGAAGACCAAGGAGCTTTCAAACTAACTCCGGGATAAAGTTGTAGAAAGGTACAGATCAGGGTAGGGGTATAAAAACATTTCAAAGGCATTATATATCCTTTGGAGCACAGTGAAGTCGATCATTAAGAAGAGGAAGGTATATGGCACCACCCAGAATTTGCTTAGAGCAGGCCGTCCTCCCAAACTCATCAGCTGGGTAAGAAGGACATTGGTCAGAGAAGCCACCAAGAGGCCAACTCTGAATGACCTACAGCTTTCCATGGCTGAGATGGGAGGAACTCTCCATGCGTCACAATAGCTGCAAACCTCCACAAATCTGGCCTGTATGGAAGAGTGGCAAGAAGGAGGCCATTTATGAAAAAAAGCCTATGTAAAATCCCACTTGGAATTTTCAAGAAAAGCATTTGGGAAACTCTGAAAAGATGTTTCAAAAGATTCTGTGGTCCAATGAAACAAAAATGGAACTATTTGGCCTAAATGCAAAGCGTTATGTCTGGCGTAAACCCAACACATCACATCAACCAGGTAACATCATCCTATGAAACATGGTGATGGCAGCATCATGCTATGGGGTTGCTTTTCATCGACAGAGACTGGGAAGATTGTCAGGGTAGAGGGCAAAATGGATGGAACTAAATACAGGTAAGTCCTTGAGGAAAATCTGCTTCAGTCTACAAAAGACCTAAAACTGGGACATAGATTCACCTTTCAGCAGGATAATGACCCCAAGCACATAGCCAAAGCGACACTGGAGTGGCTTAAAAACAAGAAAGTGAATGTCCTAGAGTGACCCAGTCAAAACCCAGACTTGAATCCTATTGAGACTCTATGGCAAGACTTGAAGATTGCTGTCCACCAACGACTCCCATCCAACTTGACAGAGCTAGAACAATTCTGCCAAGAAGAATGGGCGAATTTGCATGATCCAGGTTTTCAAACCCGGTAGAGACTTTCCCCAAAAGACTCACAGCTGTAATTGCTGACAAAGGTGGTTCTACCAAACATTGACTCAGGGGGGTGAATACTTATCTAACCAAGACATTACAGGTTTTTTTTTTTCATTAACTGTTGTTTCACAATAAAAATTCTCTTGCCTCTTCAAAGTGTTGAGTAGGTTGTGTAAATCAAAGGAAAAATAATCCCATTTAATGCATCAAGATTGCAGGTTGTAACACAACAAACTGTGAAAACGTTCACGGGGGGTGAATACTTTCTATAGACTCTGTATGTATTATTTACCAACAATTAGCGCACCTTATAAACAGTTCAAATTAACATCACATGTTATTTTGATCTGTTTAGAGGGTGAACTAAGCATCAGTAAATAGTACTGCAAGATCATTTCTATAATACTTGGGTTGTGCTCTTAATGATTATTTTGATAACCTGCCAGCACGCTCAATCTTCCACTATTGGACTGTTTTGTATAGAATACATTTACACTTATAATACATGTAGATATGAAAATTATGTTTGTGAAAAAATATTTGGAATGATTAAATTGGAATTGTCATCTTCACACTGCATGTCTCTCTGCACCTGTGAAGAATGGCCCGTTAATGTAACACTATAATTTGCATTAAGCCAATATGCTGACTGAACAGCAGTAAATCTTATTTGACGTTCCAGGGACCGATTCTTGTGTATCAACCCCAATGCTATCACTATCAATAGTTCCTTCTGTTGGGGCAAGCAAATTGGTCATATACGATGTAATTAGGCTGTATATCATGAGGCAAAGGATGGCAAGATGCTGTGCTCAATTACTGTTGGCATTGCTTGACAAAAGATTCTGCTGTCGAGTAATTCTGAGCACTTCCACCAGCCATGACTTCTTTGGTATGAATACAATGAATATTACACCTTTAAATACTTTGATGACTCGATTTCATATCTGATTACATTTACAGCTTTGATAAATTTTTGCTCTGATTAATGGTCTTTGTTTTTTCAAATATGCAGATAAATACGTTTTCTATATACCATGCAAAACTGTTAGAATAACTACATTTTGTTAAAAAAAATGAAAATGATTAATCACATAAATCCTTTGAATTGTAACAAACTGGAATCAATTGTTTTTTGTGCACAAACCACGCACTTGAGATTTGGAGTTAGTCTTGATCCTCTGCTGCATATTAACTCTGAGGATCAGCTGATCCCCAACTCCTTTGATCATTGCAATTAGGACTAACTTAATCTGCAGCTGGTGATGTGAGCCTCAGGAAAGTACCATACTAGCTGTCTCGAAGTTAGAGGGTGTGGACTAACTCTTTATGTTCGTTGCAATTGATCCATTATATTTATGTATCTCCTCTTTTTGTAGGTTCACAATACTTTATAATACTGCATAGTACAGCCAGTAGTACATGCTAAAACTGGGGAAAGGAAAAGTGGACCCCTCGTTCTTCGGGCAGAGTTTTATTATTTTGGACCTGTGAAGACCTCTACTTCATGGACTTTGCATTATTTCTGACTATATTTATTATTATTGTCCAATGTGTTTGTGCTGTTTTCTTTTGCTCTCTCTCTCTTGCTCTATATTACTTTGGATTACCTTGTATTATATTAAGATTTTTTTGGAGTATAATGATGGTGGAAGAAGGCTTTCTAGGGGGATATACTTTTGTCATTTTCTAATAATGAGCAATAACGGCACGGTTTGCTATTTGATTTGCTTTATATTTGGTTATTTACATACTGCTTATCATAATGTCGCTTTTCATTTATGCACAGCGTATTGTTAATGTTTTTTTTTTCCCTCATCCATAATAAATTATTTTTATTTTGGTAAATGGAGTGGTATTTTTTTTTATAAGTATGAAAGGAAATGTATGGGAGATGAATTAAGATCTCCAAAGTTATAACTTATATGATTATTCTTTTTTCATTCATTTTTGTTTTCAGTAAATTCAAAATTGATGTAAATTTAAGGTTGACCAATGTTCTATTGTTTTCAGTGCAAATAAATTATATTCTAGAGATTCAGGGAGCTCAGCAAAATCAAATTCCGTATTTTTCAATAATGCAGTTTAAGAAATGTATTTCTACAGTGTTTAAACTTAGAACACAGTTTAAAGTAGTAAAGAGAAAGTCTCGTTAAAGCCAAAAAAGTATTTACCTGTTAACCATGCTGATATTAGCTATTCCTTGACAAACCTGGTCTTTGTGATGTTGGGCAGCTGGATTTGTAGCTGGACTGGGCGTCTGTTTATGCTTCCAATTTCTTATTCTTGCTATGATTGGCTGCAAAGATAACAGGGCTAACAAATGACTGGATTATGTTTTGTTGGGTGGGTTTTTATCGTGCAGTTTCCTAATAACTAAAGACATTGTATTCTGAGAGATGTAGTTGTTGGTGGAACTTTTAGGGGAAGCGGGACTGGAAAGGTAGAATTTCTTGTGTAATAGAAAAATAAAAAAGTACTGGTCAACAATATGTCATACAAGTCGAGTCACGAGTTGAGTCTGAGTCTTCTGTGGCCGTGACTCGAGTCTGATTCCAAGTCACAAAAAAATGCAACTTGAGTATTGCAAGTCTGGCACACGTAGTTGGGTATTATTGTGCATCAGCTATCATTGTACCTCATAGTCTTTAAATATATGAGATCTTTAACAGTAGAAAAGATTATAATGCAGCAAACACTAATAACATATATTAAAACCTCGGTTAACACTCCTATAAAAGATTCCTGTTTTCAGATATTTGCATAACAAAAACAATCCCCACAATTGTGCCCATAACTTCTACTGACTAAGTATTAACTTCTTAAGAATTCAGATCCGCTGTCAACAAAATATAAAAGGCTCAGCTAATAAGCCTACCAGGAATTTTGGTGATCAAACATTTACTTCCAGTCAGAAGGTAATGTCTGAGCATATCAAACCACCCTCAAGCCTTGGGTCCTGAAAACTGTAACCTTGTTGTGTATGCTAATGCTGTAAACCAGATTGGATATTGTTGTGTAAAAGAGTGAATCCTTCTGGATGTCTCCCAGGACAAGAGATAGTGTGAGTGAATTAATTCAATTGTACATTCAAAGCTTAGTGTCCCTTAATCTTTAGTAAAAGTTATTTTTTAGCATGACAGTCTGGTGTACGTAGCTGTCTGTCCATCATCTGTATATGTGTTACACCTAAATTTGTTAAATATATCTAGAGAATCACGTACCCACATGTGGATTTAGCAAAATCTTGCATTGCCAGCCATGCTGGGGAATGTATGTCACTGACATGCTTGATTTGCACAGTGCACAATGAATAAACAAATCTGGCGGGTATTGCAGTTTGTTTAAATTGCCTTGGTAGCTCTAGGGACACATTCACTAAACTCAATCTTACAGCTTTGCTACTCTGAGACAAAGGCCCATTTTCTCCACAGGGGGCAAGTTGCCCATGTCATACATTTAATATGGAGTGATGAGTTTTCTTACAGTGTAAAATACAGATACAAAGATTTATTTTTTTGTCATTTTTGTAATGTATTTATTTAATTTGGTAGTTTTTGCTCAACTCAAAAGCTTTTTAGTTTAGTCCTAAACTACTGAATAAAAATAATCGCGCTCTCATTTTTCAAACTCCGGTTGGGCGTTATGAAGTGCACTAAGGTCAGCACCCTGTATAAGATGTGGTTTGTAGAGTCTACTTGACTAATGAGTATTCTGTAAGCAGTGAACTGTGAGGCTGAATATTGATCCAGCTGCTCACCTGCGCATCACCCGAAAGAGCTGTGACAGCTTTAAAAAATGCAATGGAGCCTCAAATTATTGAAACCTTTTACAACAGTTTGGTGGAATACATATTAATATTAGCTATGGTTCAAACTAACCACTGCATGGCAGTTTGTCACTTCTGAGTCATAACGGGTGGTTATGTTCATAGATTAGAAAATCAATAATTAAGACAGTTTTCCCCTTAGTGGTTGCAGTCAGTGACACAAGAAGATTGAAAAACCCAGCACATGGATACAAATGAGAAATAATCCTATTTTTCTTTATTGCATCTCCTATACTTACTGGAATCGTGTGCATACTTGGTGACAATTCTGTAATCTAAGGTATTAAACAAAAAGACCTGTTATAAAACAGTTTGTCTGTAAGGAGTAAACAAAAACCATTACTGAGTATCTCTATTAAGTAAGCAGTATGACCCGACAGGGTCGGCAGTACTGGGCATATGGCCCCTGGGAGGTTCGGTATTTCCCAATACCACCCACCCTGGAGAGTCTTATTGCACAGAGAAAAAGGGCAACTGTTACCGTTTTGTGGTTTAAATTAGGTAGCTCAAAGATATCTGTCCTGGTAAAAAGGCCCTCGTGCTGGTACTCTTTGTTTCCTGGCCATCTATTGAAAGTTAAAGTACCCCCCTGCCAAGGGTAATAGCCAGTGAGATGCCTAGAAATAAAAAGCCATTTTCTATTTAAACTGAAATACGACCTGAGTAAAGGGACAGATCTAAACATCAAAATTTTCAGAACCAGTATGAATAATACTAATAGCAAAATAGCTTTGTATTACTTACTACTTGTTTATCATCACAAATAAATGACAGCAAGCATACTGTGTTGCAGCCTACCCCTCACAGCTCTAACTACACTGTATTTACACTGTGGTTAATAGTAATTATATTACAGTACATGGTGAAAGATATTTGTCCTATAAACTTTGGTTTTACATACAGTCTTATTATACACAGTGGTGGTGCAAGACCTGTGTATAATAAGATTGCCCATATTAATAAAGTTGATGATAAAACTGCTAACCTACATTTTTAAAAACAAACTCTACCATCAGTGCATGGATAACACAACTACTCTTAAAAAAAAACAATAGGTGACATACATTTAGTAAGAAATGACCTCAGCCACATGACCTCTGTGGGATGTTAGGCAGATGTAGACTGATGGCCTTCAGAAAGCAGAGGCTCCTGAAAAAGCCAAGCTAATTTTCTACCCCTATCTTAGTAATAATACATGTAGTTTTTTCATGCCGCTCCCCTTCCACCCAAAAAGTTAATAAAAATAAATAAATACTTACTCTTAAAATCTTTGTTAAAAATAAACTTGTTTTACAATTTTTTGTATTCTTTTTTTCTCAACACTTCTTTAATTGTTAAAAATAAACACTGCTAGTTGTACAATTTTTGTCTGTTAGTAGCGGGGTTACGAAAAAATATAGCATTACACATGTTATTACAACTGTTTACATAACCTACCTGTAATTTTCATTTTCATTGTTAACATCCTGACAACATTTACAATTAATAACTTTAAAGTCTGTTTCAAAGCTCTTTTCAAAATGGGCGCTCTAGTGCACTGACAGTGTAAGGATTATTGCCCACATTGTCAAACAGTTAACACAGCAATAACCATCCATGATGTGGTATGGAAAAGAAAAACCAGAGCGCTTGTTATGGTTTTTTGTTTGTTTTGTTTTATTGCTCTTCCTGCAGTGAATAGAGGACAGATCTCAAACCCCAGTGCACTAGAACGGCCACTTTGAAAAGAGCTTTAAAACAGACTTTAACGTTATAAGTGTAAAAGTTTCAAAACCCCACTACTTATTCTTTAAGTTTAGTACAACTTGTCTTGTGCTTTTAAACTTGCCAATGAAATAACAGATCAAAATAGCATATTAGCATTAAGGGTTAAAAGAAAGCTGTACACTTAGCCTCTTTCACACTGGCATGCTCTACCGAGGTCAGAACCTACCCTGGTCAGGACACAGTGTCATACTGTTCGGGTACGTGATTTCACATTGCTTTTGATAAAGCAGTGTTGACCTGGGTGACAGTAAATACATAACATGCGTATCAATGGCCTATTCGTGTATTAGAGCATGCCAGTAGAGAGCCGTGAAAGCTGAGTGTTTTTCAATGTTACAATGTAAGACAAATTTTCTGATAAATATACATTAGTTTTTCATGTTTGTGGATCAGATGCACGAGACAAGAGCTGTTAGGGTTAGGTTGCCATGGTTGCCACCTTTCTGGCCATTCAAGCCACAGTGAATAGCTTCATCTTGCGTCACATGGTCACGGTCCCTGGGATGAATAATTTGAATACTTTTTTCTTTCTTTTTTTTTTCCTTTGCTAATTTTTCAGTTCAGTTTTTTTTAGTTGCTTTAGATACCTTTTGTATATATGGTCATAATCCCTTTGTTTATTATCAGATTTATTTAAAAAAATATGTCCATGTTCCCTATGTGCTGAAGTTTCATTGTGCACTGTCAGATTTGCTCTAGTGTGTGCACATTCATTTCATGTATGAAATGTACCTGTAACCTTTATAGTTAAAGAGTTATAGCCACAAATCTAACAGCAAAAATCATACATTATCATTTTTTCTTTTGTTGAGATGGTTTCTTTTTATACTTTAATTTGAAATATGCAGATGATTCAAAGACAACACTATAAATTCAATTATACAGTACTTACCTCCTGTGTCATCGTTCAAACACTCAAATGGCCTGTCGCCAATCAGACCATCTTATCTAAAGTAAAGGATGTAGCCTATCTAGAGCGGCGGAATTAAATATTTGCATATATGGTTTAATTGTAATTTTTTATATTATATATATAATATATATATATATATATATATATAATATATATATATATATACAGAAAGGGGAGCTAGAATGTTAATAAAGTTGCAAATAATTCATTTTAATTCAATTGTATTCTTTTTTTTATTCATTTTAAAATTGGGAGAAAAAATCCTAGATACTGAGTGAACCTCACGCTGGTGTTATATGAGATCAACGAAACATTATTTTAATAAATGGAGAGCTAAATGAATACATCATTTTAAATCAAAAAGTAATAAGCTGTAAAATACACCAAATTAACCTAAAAAATACATAACATAACCAAAAGACTCTCTACACAATCAAGGGGGCTAGACTGTTAATAACATTGCTAAGAGCAAAGAAAATTGATTTTAAAACCTTGGATTTCTACACAATAGCCAAGAAAGGATTTAGTTGCAGCTTGGTTTTGCAGTCTTTGTTGAAACAAGACAAATTGGTAGTTAATCTGAACACACTAGATCATTTTAATTTTAGCAGTCAGACTCAAGGTTTGACTTCCCTGGAAAGAAAAACGGACTTGCAGCAAAATAACTATTCCAACAGTTGTTATTGGACAATAACTTAAAGCATCAATCTTCCTAAGTCTGTTATTAGAAAACCAGCTATACATCATCTAACAAGGTGACATTCAATAAAAGAAAAGAATTATGGAAGATGAGGATATTTTTCAACATTTATCTTCCACAGCGTGCCTTTTGTAAGTTGCCGCCAGCAAGGATAGTGTTTTATAGACATTACAATTAGGATTTTTTTTTTTTATTGTAATATTGAGTTTTGGGGGGGTTTTTTTGACTAAATGTCAATCTTTTGATGAAACCTAGCCTCTCTCAAAAGGCATTTACTGTAATGTCAGCTTCCTTTAAAACAGGAATATTAGGTAATGTATAAAATAAGTGTTATGGACAACTATTGGACAGACTTATTTCTTAGCCTCAATGGGTTATATCCCTGGACTGGATATTAGATATAGGTATTTTGCAGCACCAGATGCTAACTAAATGTTGCCTGTCAATGTATTATAGATCAATGCAATGCAATGCAATGTTTGACTTAGGTCCTATGAAAGGGATATATATATATATATATATATATATATATATATATATATATATATATATATATATATATATAAACCTGCTTAATTTCTTTCCTATTTAAGTAATCAATAACACACAGGAAGGTGTGGATGTTATTGATACATCAAATGCATAGGAATCAGTGCTCTTATAAAATGGCTAATGTTGTATAGATATAGAACTGTGATTATATATATCGTAACACAGCAGGGTGGGGGTGAATATCCTCCCTGCATAAAAACATGTATTTGTTTAATTGTTTGATGTTTTTTTAAATGTTTTTATTAATTGTCACCTGCACCTGGCTACCATTGAAAATTAGAGCCAGGTGCACGGTATATAGAGAAAAGCATCCACTCTGTTCAGGGCGGCTGGTGTGTATAGAAGCCCGCTTGGTAGTGTGCTCAAGAGTAAAGAAAGGTAGTGGGAAAACCATTTGATGTGTAAAAAACATGTGTTTTGTGTTTGTTTTTCTGTTAGCAAGTAAACAGCTTAGCTCCGCCATTGGGAGCCATTGTTACAAGGGTGTGCTATTTGCCTTCCACCTTATAACGAGAAATAAATAGCTAGTGGCATTAAGGGGCAAATGGCAGCCATGACAATGCCACCTTACAACTGGTTCTGTGGTATACACTGTCACCTTTTAAAGAGCGAGAATTTCATATTCTTATTTCATTAATTATAGGTTTAATGTTTAATTTTGTTTTCAGTATCATTCTGTAGTGTTATTTTTTTCAGCTTAGATGATTATTATATAAAGCTCAATTTGTGGTTTTAGAAGTAACCACTAGGGGAGTGCAGCTCCTGTGAGGTTTTCCATATACCAATAGTTGCTACAGTTGCAGAGGAGGCAGACTTTACAGTTGAATAACCCTAATGGTCCCTTATAACATCACCCCACTTACAAGATTAAGCTTTTACAGTGGTTGGAAAGTGACATTTTTTAGTCAGCAAGCCTGATAAATAAATATCTAAGCAGAAGTAGACAACAGAGTTCACATAGTAGGATTTTAAGCAGTTAAGAAATTAAGAAAATATACATATTACAATGTACCCCTTTAAACAAACAGGTCAAAATCAAGTAGGTGCAGTCCAACGCGTTTCTGGATCCTTGTTTAAATATTTATCTGACTGCAATTTTAATATACATATTGTTTTAATAATTGGCATTCAGTCTTCGCTGAATCCATTAATGACACATTCTTTTTTGAAGCTTCATGGGGTGTGCACTTAAGCAGCAAATTAATTGTATTTTTTTTTAATTCATTTTAAAACTAGGAGAGAAAAGATCCTACAGATACTGGGTGACTCTCACGTTAGTGTTATATGAGAGCAACAAAACATTATTTTAATAACAGCAGAGCTAAATGAATACATTATCATTCAAAATCAGAAAGCAATAAGCTGTAAAATTAAAGGTCATTCTTAATTAAGCTAGAACTAAAAGAACAGTCTAGCAACTTTTAGTGAATGGCCATTTTGCTCTTTGGATTTCAATATTGATCTTTGCAATACATGGGCTGCTCATCTTTCATCGTGCTTTCTTACAATATTTTAATGTCAATAAATAATATTATTTTTTTGTTGGGTGGAGTAACAGCAGAGAAATAGTAGTACAGAAGATTCTGAGACTGATGTAATGGAATTCACTGCTACAAAATAACATTTTGGTGCAGATAAATGATATACTGTATCCAGACAGATGACTGATTGTTTTAAGAAAAAAGTGCTTTTTTTCACAGCTGTAGGCTGATACGTTCTATACTGAGACAAAACGTTGTTTTTCATTCTCCAAGAAATATTGACCCACAGTTGACTACTGAATGTATCTAAAATTATACTGACACCAGAAAACTATAGTTTCAATGTATATAGTCTTATAAAATATAGTTAAGCGTTGTTTAATTGCTGTAGGAAGTGACAGACATAAAGTAAAATAACTCAAATGCAAGAATAAACAGAAATTAATTGTGTATTGGTTTATAAACTCAATTAAGAATGAATTGTGTAGTGTTTAGATATCGGACTGCGGCAAAGTGATTGACTGTGCAGAGGTGATGCAGTGCAGGAATAAAACAGACAGAGATTGTACTCCAGTATGGAAAAGTGATTTCTTTATTTTATAATCCAGGTCTGGTGACCAAAACAAAGATCCCTGGCAATACACAGCAATGCGTAATGCACGGGGTAAATAATAATGGGTTTGCAGTCCCAAACAATAAACACAGGTATCTCTCCCACAATATACAATCATGGTCACCAGTCCTGAGGTGCTGTAGTGCTCGTGGTGGGTGATACAGTTTAATGCGTGACAATAGTGTAGTGCTTTTCTGGGTTTCATGCTGGCCCGTAGCGAAAGCGCTGGAACGTGTTAGCCGTCTATGAACACACAAATAACAGTTAGGTCCTTCCAGGTTATATTTCGCAACCAAAGCAAAGGAATAGATTACAATTCTCCATCCTCCTTATATTCCGTCATGCATGACCCCTTGGTAAACGAGTGCAGCTGCCTTTACAATTTGCGGCTGCTACGTTGTTTACCTTCCTGGTCAATTTTTTTATTTAACATCATGTAATCCAGTAGTTTTCATACTTTTTAGACCCCATACCCTAGTCTACTTCGTACTCCCATCTGATTTTAGGTCCATAATTAGGGGTCTACTAATTCAGGATTTCACAGAAAAGTGAGGGGTCATCGCGAAATTCACCTCTTTTAGGGGCCAATGCATACCGGACTAATACGGAGAGAAAAAAAGAAGAAACCCAATTTAAATGAACTACTGCACACTGCAAGTGACGCAAACTACGGATCTTTAAATCTGTAATTCTTAATTCACACATCAAAGAAAAGGCTACTACGGAGGGGTGTGACTAATGCCCATCCGGTACCCTGTCCGATAGACTTTTAGTCCTGTCCGATAACGTCCAAAACACTATTAGTCCCGTTCGATACACCTATAGTCCTGCCTGGTACAATACACCTAAGTCGTGTCAGATGAATTTGACAGTAACCTACTGCTATTTTTATTTTCTGTTGGTATGAGTAAGATATATGAGTAAGACTTCTTTGTAAATACAATTAAACATTTCAGATTCAGAATTATAAGTCCACATCTTGCGTTTCGACCCACTGGAGTCCATCCATATTTCTGAAAGCTTCTGATCCTTTTCCAACTGTTCGATCTAGTTTAAACTCTACAGAGACTAGATTATAAGTTTATATGCCCTCTTTTAATCATGTATTTCATTTTTGAAATTTAGTAGGCAACTTGTATCTGTTCTTCCATTTATTCTATTTCAGTATTTGCTGTCAGTATTACTGTGTGTGTGTGTTTTCTTTCAAACTCACGTCCGTATTTTTCAATATTTTACACAATAGAAATACAAGCAGATTATTATTACTAATAGTAGTAGGTGTATGTAATAGCATTCACTGATATTCAAACGAAACAATAGTACAACACAGATTTTTATTAGATTTTTTTCTGTCCTGGCTGTCTTCACCTGCCTTTTCACATGTTACCACCTTGTTTCTGCCCCTTCAAAAGGTAACATATCGGCTGGGGATTGGTCAACAGCTGTTTTCATGCCCAATCAGTGATGCCCCTAGAAAAAATTGAGCACTAAAACGACCTCTCTGACCGTCAATCACTGAGCATATATACAAAAGTTGCCCTATTAGGGCCCTGCTGTGAGGAGGAAGTCCCTCTCACCTCCTGTTGAAGAGGGTCGTCCTCACAGTAGCATATCACCATTTTCTTTTGAAATCGGAGGTCAGCTGGGGACACGCCCTCAAAGGGTAATGGTTGTCATTCTTTTCAGGGAACCAGGGTTATAGTAATAAGCTAACGTTCCGTTTCAAGTAGAATGACAACCATTACCGAATGGGAAGCAGTACCAAAGCTGTCGTGGCTCCAGATTACCGAAGGCACAGCCTCACTGCGATAGCCTCAGAACCCTCATGATGCCTAAAGGCATGCCGCCCGCAACACCCTAGAGCCCAGAGAGGGCCTTGCTGGTAAAAACCCACCAATGTCTGACTACCTGTCCATGTAGCAGCATTGCAAAGCTCATCCAAGGCAGCGCCATAAAAGACAGTCCACGAAGTCGCTTGGTCCCTGGTAGAATGGGCCATAATGTCTCCCGCAAGGGGGAGTGTATCTGTTTATACGCCAAGCGTATGGCATCTGCCACCCAGTACACTAGATGTTGCTTCGATATGGCCTGACCTGTAGAGTGGGACCCATAGCAGATAAACAGCTGGTTGACTGTCTCCAGGACGCCATCCTATCAAGGTAACAGCGCAGAGCCAGAACTGGGCAAAGCATGTGCTCCCTATGGATCTCCTCTGACTCATGCGGGGGAGGTCTAAAAGTTTCCAAAACCACTAGCTGGTTAATATGGAACGATGAGACCACCTTTGGCAAAAAGGGTGGGTTTGTTCTTAATGTTACCTGCGAGTCATTTTCAGTGAAAGCCATACATGTGTCATCGATGGATAGCGCATGAAGCTCACTTACTCATCTGGCAGATGTAATGGCTATTAAAAACGCCACCTTCAAAGAAACAGGGCACAGTTCTGCTGACGCCATGGGCTCAAATGGGGTACCCGTAAGGACCCGCAGTACCAGTTCTAGATCCCACTTGGGGACCATGCTTTTCATGGGAGGACAAAGCTTCCGAGCCCCTTTAAGAAATTGCACTGCTCGGAAGTGTGCCCCAGAGGACACAGAGTCAATTTTGTCGTGGCATACTGATATTGCTGCCAGGTATACCTTCAAAGTGGACATAGATTTTTTCCGCATTGAACAGATATTGTAAGAAGGTTAGTATTGTCTCAAGAGGGCAGGTCACCGGATCATGACCTTTGGCAAGGCACCAGTCTTGGAAAACTTTCCATTTATATGTATACTGGTCTCTAGTGCTTGGCGTCCTAGCAGACTGTAGTGTCTCTACCACTGCAACTGGCAAACCTCATCTGGACAGATGGCTCTATTCAACGGCCAGACCCAGACTTTCTGTGCATTCAGGACAGGAGTCTGTGTGCTGTATGGTGAAGACCCGGCGAGCGCAGGCCACCTTGGTTTATGTAGGCTACCACTGTAGCATTCCGTCCGGACCAGCACATGTTTTTGTTTTTGTTTGACCACTGATCTCATTCTCCCCTGCCCTGGGGAGAGAGACTCTGCTGGAGAGAGGGCTGCATTCCTATGCTTACTTAATTTAGAGAACTTGCGGCAGGGAGAGTAGTGCAACTTGCCGCCAGTGCCCTGGCCACGTGGTCTAACCCATGACATCTGGCGCAGGACGAATGTTCGTCCTGCCTGGGGAGTTTTGCCGCGCACAGGTCACACTGGTGGAACCCAGCGGAGGACCCAGTGGAGTGCATTGAAATGACGAGGGACATCGGTGCTGAGCAGCGCGTCGGTACAGAGTGATGTTAACTGGCACTGAGTAATCGCCGTCGGTGTCGGCTTCGAGGATGCACCGATCGGTGTCGGTGCCCAGAGAGCATGGACGAAGCCAGGCTGGTAATATGTGCTGAGTATATTGGCTTCGGCGCTGAGAGTGCGGTCAGTGTGAGTCTATTGGTACCGAGTCTGTTGGTGACGAGGTCGGTGCCAAGTCTATCGACGTTGCTCTCACCGGTGCCAAGTTAACTTGGCATCGGGGACGGCGTCTGAGATGTTTTCAACCCATGCCTAACAATCGGTGTCGGGGTCAGCATCGAGGAGCTGTTCAAGCCGGTACAGAGTTAATACGGCATCAGGGTTGGCGCCAAGAAGAGCGCGGTCAGTTCCGTGCTGATGTAGTCGAGTGAATCAGGGTTGGCGTCACTGGAAAGTGTAGCTGTACTAGGAAAGCCCGAGGCTTGAGAGAGGCGTGTAGGCAAGGTAGCTGAGGCTGACTAAATTGGCTTAGAGGACAACGCTGCGAGCCCGCAGGGTCACTCTACAGCACCACAATAGCTCAACCAATGGTAAATAAGACTACAAAAGGTAGTAAAAGAGAGTAATGGCTGCTTGCCAATCTCAATAAGAGGGGTCGAGACCATCTAATCAGTAAAACTGACATGAGACTAAAGCAAGAGCAATCTCAGAACACTCGAGTGTAGCTTACCGTGTGAAAATAAATTTGTAAGCTCCAAAAAACCAACATATCAGCCAATTTTCAGAGCAAATATTCACAAGGCAATCTGTGACTTGACTCATTGGACTGAGAGAAAATGGTGATATGCTACTGTGAGGATGACCATCCTCAACAGGAGGTGGGAGAGTCTTCCTCCTCACAACAGGGCCCTGATGGGGCAGCTTTTTTATATATACTCAGTGATTGACGATCAGAGAGGGCTCTTCCCATTTGGTAATGGTTGTCATTCTACTTGACAGGGAATGTCAAGTTAATTTTCAAACACTCAAAAGAAGAGCTGGGGTATTAAAACAATTTATATTAAAATGATATCCCCTATTTGTTGGAACAATTGAAGAAATAATTATCAAAAAGTTTGGTTATGTATTTTTTTTTATTATTTTTAATTTTAAATTGTCTGCAGTCTAGGTAATTTCTCAAATATTATTTGTTAACCTGGAATCCCAAAGCCAACCATTTTAATGTGACATTATTGGACATTGATAGATTATTAGCATTAGCTTCAAGCTATTGGAATGGTCTGTTTCAATGTCCCATCACAGAAACAAAGGGGAGGTATTGCTGATGGGGGTACCCTGTCACAATGAGCAATTTCTAAATTTCTACTCAAATGTATATAAAGTACCGATAGAAAGTCTACACCCCCTTGAACTTTTTTTCACATTTTGTTGTGTCAGTGCCTCAGAGTTTCATGCATTAAATGAGGACTTTTTTCCACTTATCTACACACCGTACTTCACACTGTTAAGGGGAAAAAAGTTTTTATTGAAAAAAAAAATATTGATTAAAAAAACAAAACTGAAAGATCAGAATTGGATAAGTCTCCACCCCCCTGAGTTAATACTTGGTGGAAGCACCTTTGGCAGAAATTACAGCTGTGAGTCTGTTGGGATAGGTCTCTACCAACTTTACACACCCAGATTTGGCAATATTTGACCATTCTTCTTTACAAAACTGTTCAAGCTCTGTCAAGTTCCTTGGGGAGTGTTGATGGACAGCAATCTTCAAGTCATGCTACAAATTTTCAATTGGATTTAGGTCGAGGCTCTGACCGGGCCACTCAAGGACATTTACCTTTTTGTTCCTTAGCCACTCCAGTGTAACTTTGGCTGTGTGCTTTGGGTCATTGTCATGCTGAAAGGTGAACTTCCATCCCAGCTTTCTTGCAGAGGGCAACAGGTTTTTCTCAAGGACTTCTCTGTACTTTGCTCCATTCATTTTCCCTTCTATCCTGACAAGTGCTCCAGTCCTTGCAGACGATAAACATCCCCATGTGTGTATTTCTGTGTTATATGTTGCGTGTTGTGTGTTAATATTGGTGTATAGTCATTGGTACATGGGATATAATATGGGTTATGAGCACGAGTGTTTAAAATGTATATTTGTATTTATGCTCAAGGATTGCACAGCACTTCACATGCAGGTAAAATGTAATAATGTGTGAGCACGGGAAATTGCGCTTCATTAATTCATGTGCAGTTGTACCGAGACTCCAATTGAATGACTGATTAGCAATAGAGTCTCAGTACAGCTGCATAAAAGCAGCACGTTTTCACTCACTCGGGGTTGTGTGTTCGGTGAGTAGAGAACGGGATTGGAGACGGAGGTAATAATAATAGTAAGCATCATAACATCTCACCGTGTTTGTCTGTGTAGTTAGTTTTTGTTTGTCTCTTTGTTTTGGCTACCAGTGCCATATCCTGTGTTTTGTTTATCTTTCAAACCTTATATTTTCTGTCTGTTTAATTATTAAATGCTGAGCGCAACCATGCTTTCCTTCTTGCCACTCTACCATACAGGCCAGATTTGTGGAGTGCTTGGGATATTGTTGTCACATGCACACTTTGACAAGTGTTGGCCATAAAAGCCTGTAGCTCTTGCAAAGTTGCCATTGGCCTCTTGGTAGCATCTCTGATCAGTCTCCTGCTTTGGTCATCCAGTTTGGACGGACGGCCTGATCTACGCAGGGTCTTGGTGGTGCCATACACCTTCCACTTCTTAATAATAGTTTTGACCATGCTCCAAGGGATATTCAAGGCCTTTGATATTTTTTTATACCGATCCCCTGATATGTGCCTTTCAATAACTTTGTCCCAGAGTTTTTTTGAAAGCGCTTTAGTGCTCATGGTTGAGCCGTTGCTTTGAAATGCACTACCCAGCAGAGGGAACCTACATGAACTGTTGAATTTATCCTGAAATCATGCGAATCACTACAATTTAACACAGGTAGAGGCCACTTAACTTGGTGTGTGATTTTGAAGGTGATTGTTACACCTGAGCTAATTTAGAACTGCTATTACAAGGGTGGAAGTGAACACTTATCCAACCAAGCTATTTCAGTTTTTATTTTTAATTAATTTTCTACAAATTTCTAGAATATTTTTTTCACTTGGAAGTTGTGGGATAGGACGTGTAGATGAAAAAAAAAAAAAAACTATTTTAATGCATTTTAATTCCAGGCTATAAGGCAACAAAAGGTGAACATTTTGAAAGGGGGTGTAGACTTTCAATAGGCACTGTACTTCTGAATCAGGTACAGATCACTCATTAATAGACATTTTCTTTGAAAACTTGACATTCTCTCTATTAATCCTCAATCAAAAGTCAGTTTGAAGGAGCCCTTCTCCCTTGAAGAAATAATTGATGTGATTAAATTTATGCAAAGTGTCAAGTGCCCTGTGCCTGATTGGTTCCCTATCGAATTAAAAAAAAAAAAAAAACTCTCACATTCTACAGTCTACGTTCTCTGAATCATTTATGTCATAATCCCTCCTCCTATACTTTTTCAAGCTTCTATATCTTTATTATTAAAAAAGAACATGATCCCCTTTCATGTAATTCATACCACCCTATTTCTTTTCTTAATGCTGGTGTCAAGATTTTATCGAAGGCTTTGGCTCACAGATTCCAATCTATCTTTCCTTCTATTTTTTCTTTAGACCAGACAGGTTTTATCCAGAACAGACGCTCCTTTTTTAATTTCAGTTGTTTTTTTCAACATATATACATCATCCTCTTATCTTTTTCCTGAGGTTCTTAATTCACTAAAAGTTTTCAATCAGATTGAATGGGACTAGCTTTTTGTCACCTTTGAAACATTTGGATTTGATTCTGTCACCTGGATGGCTTCTGAGTGACGTCAGAAAAAGAAATGTACTCTCACACAGTACTATGGGTATGATGCGCTTGGGTGCATGTTTATTTAATGAATTAAAAAGCTTAAACAAAACAGAAACACTGATACAAAACAAAACGGCACGATGGCCAAAATAACAGACAAAAAAGCAAGCAAACAATGAACAAACAAGTATCGTGCTAGTCCAAATCCAGCAGAAGTAGCAATTGTTTAATCTTTAGTTTCTGTTTCACTCACATCGCTCTCCCATTCTCCACTCTGAACACACCAACCCTGTTCAGCCAAAGCTGCAGGTTTTTATACATGTAATCATCTCCAGATTAGTAATACATTAATTAATCTGGAGACGGTCACAGTCTGCATGAGTTTAGCATGGACGAGGAATTTTAACCCCATCCATGCTGTAAAATAATTAACAACAAAATAACATTCACACACAAGACAAGTACTTTTAAATAGTAATACAACAAACACAAAATGACATATCACATATCTCCCTCCCTAGTGCATAGCACACAGCCTCAAAGCCCCCCCCAAAGGACCCCCCCCCCCCCCCCCCCCCCCCCCTTAAAAACCCAACACCCTCGGCCATATTCCTGGGCCAGGAACAGAGGCATCAATGGGTCCATGGGTAGCAATGCTATTAGCACCAAGGCAAGCTCCTGCAGCTGGGGCAATCCTGACAGTGGCAATGCTGCCATTGGAAATGTTGGCAGCGGCAATACTCATAATGGCAATGCTGTCAGCACAATAGTCAGTGTGTGCAGGGTGTGGTTGGGGGATGATTGGAACAGACTGGGGTCTTTCTACAATGATCATCTTCTTTACCTGTCTGACCCTTCCTCATGTTCTGTCTATCTTTCATAGATTTGGTCAATTCTCTGGATATAAACTCAATTTACATAAAAGTGAATTATTTCCAATCAATTCTGCAACTGTAAATTATCAATTTGCAACTTCACCCTTTAAAATTTCAATCAAAAGTTTACATATTACATGGGAATTTCTGTTACACGATCCTATGCCAACCTCTTTAAATCTAATTTCACCCCTTTATTAGATTATTTTAATAAAGATTTTGCACGGTGATCATCTCTACCCCTCTCACTGCTGGCCGTAATAACTGTTATACCGATTCAATACATTCCAAGCCTTATCGCTAAACCCTCCTTTAACACTTTAGATACATTGATCTCATTATTTACATGGAACAAAAAAAATTATTGTATTCACAGGTCCTTCGTTTTTGTTTGTCTATTGACCCCACAGCACTTATGGCAATCTTTGGGACACTGCCTGATGATATCCCTCTGTCTAAGGTTCAGTCGAGGACCCTGGCTTTTGCATCGCTGTTGCCCCAATGCCCTATATTGTTAAATTGGAAGCAAGCTGCCCCACCCTCATATGTTCACTGGGTAAGAGACATTACACAATATCTTAAACTGGAGAAAATCAGATATACTCTTTAGTTGGTCTAGCGACAAGTTACATGCTGCATGGTGGCCCTTTTTTCTATGTTGACAAACTGAAGCTCTCAGTCCTCCCTTAGGCTTTTCAAGTAGAAATAATAAGTGGTATAAAATGAGTTGGCCAATATATAAATTAAAAGACATGATTTGGATTGAAAGAGATTCTGTTAAATAATAAAGATGAGGAGTTGAATGAGTTTAACGTATGCTTCTTTATTTTTGATTTGAGGACATCAAACTAATCTAAATTAAAAAAAAAGAAAAAATACACCCCCTAAGTAATTTATTTATAAAAGGGCTCTTCAATGTCTGTTTAAGTACTTGCCAAGCTGTATCCTCCTCATAAGAGACACACTGGATGCTAGCTCAGCAGCTCATCTTGCACAGTATTTATTTTTCAACCTTATTAGTTTAAGCGACTGTCTTTTCCAGACACAGAGGCACTACCTTGAAATGGGATTTCTTCTTATTATAACTCTGTATATCAACTTTTGCATAAGGAATGAGGAAACAAACACAAAAATCAATGAAATAATACAAGAATCATCAAATAATAATAACACGTTCAAAGTTTATGGAATAAGGAGAGTCGAACAGATTTATAAATATTTATTTTGAGAAAAGAATAGTGTTGTGTCTATTACTGCTTATATAGACCCTGAGAATAAATGTGTATTATGTCATTACAGTCATTCTGGTGAAAGAATAGGTAGTATCAGGTTTGTGCCAGGTTTACTGTATTAATTCAGTGCAGCTGAGCACCTAAAGTGTGGATTTCATGTTTAGCAAATAAACAGTTCTCATTTTTATTAGTTATGGACCTTTATTAGTTATAAATAAACTATTTTTACTGTCCACATGTTACACCATCAAATTAAGGTGCCAATGATTAGTAATTTCTGATTTAGAAAGTCAGAAAGATCTAGTGTATGCTTATCAATCAAGTCCAAGTTTCAACTGTGTCAGCAGCACTTGCCAATCTTTGACTGAAAATTTTTATCAGGAGCATGATCAACAGATGAAGCCAGAGAAGGAACTCCAGTGTAGAATGTTATCTTCTGATCAGACTTGTCATCTGCTTTAAGCTTTCTGTAACTCTGTCCTTCAGCTTGTCCCTTGCTTTGTTTCCTAGGAGTCCTGTTTACATTCCTCAGTGTAGCATTCGCAGCCAGCAGTGTGTGGACCAAAAGGAGTTGGTGCAAAGTCACATTTTTACTAAGAACAGCACAAACAAAAATATTGACCAGAAAAGCAAGTATTTATACCTGAACAGGTATACTCCTTCCCATGACTAAACCAAGTGAACAGTTGCTTCTATTCAAACTATCAAATATTAATAAATACATGCTTACAATATGTTCAATAAATCCTAATACACAAATATCATAGGAAAAACTATATATAAAAACATACATGCATCAAAAATAAATACTTTAAACAAGCACAAAATAATTCATAAAATACTACCCTGTTGTGCATATTTACGTTGTATATCTATGATTTACGTCACAACTGTTTCCTCAATAAGATTTTGGCTTAATTATCCCTAGATTCATGATTCAAGATTAACAATTAATATTATGTATGTTTAAGTACTTCAAATCAATCATAGATGTGTATTTGTTATGAGACAAAAAGAAACCTAACAATACAAATTATTATTACATTTATTCATATTCTCAAAGGAAGAAGAAGAAGAATGAAGGTTAGGCTTCATATATATATATATATATATATATATATATATATATATATATATATATATATATATATATAGAGAGAGAGAGAGAGAGAGAGAGAGAGAGAGAGAGAGAGAGAAAACAAAATAAAACATTCAAGGAAAAGTAATGCATTGTTAAATGTTCATAATGAATCCTTGATGTACTCTCTGGTCATAGAGTTCTGCATTAGTGAAGCAGTCTTTAGTAGTTCATCACTCATTGTTTGGTTCAGTCACGCGTTACGCATACATGCGCTAGCTTCTAAATGGCTAAGTATGCATGTACAATGTTACATCTAGTTGAATAGATGCACGTTACGTATTGTGACGATTTCAATAGTATGGCTTCAGTTTAGTTACTTGTAAACACACAATATAAGTTTGATACTTATTCTGTTGGAGCGTTGTTTAAAACAAAGTCTTCTTAACACGGTCGTCCTCTCTGTGGAAGTTAGTTGTGTAACAGTGCAGTATCTCCATGAAGTCTGTAGGCAAAAGCTTTTGTTGTTCCGGAAGGAGCCCTTCTTCTCCGGGACAGCTTTGAAAGTTACATCACTGTGTCTTCGTTGAAGAACTTCGGAGTTTGATGAGTTGAGAGCGATGAGATTGAAGAGAGAAAGAGCGAATCCAGAGAGCAAGAATAAATCCAGAGAGAGAGAAAATCATTGTTCTGAGTTTAAGTAACACAATGTATAGCAGTTACCTTGTACTGTAAACAAATCCTTGTCGGTCCTTCCATTGATTCACAGTATTTGATAGACAGTTGCGTGTCACACAAAAAGGTGTGTTAGAAATGGAATGTATCCACCTATTTCATTATCAAAGGATTTTACATTTACCATATAAACCTCCTATTCAATATAACTTTAGTTACATTCATTGGAGATGCATATAAATTCCAGTTTGATTCTCTATGCAAAATTACGATTACAAGTATATAAAACACTTATTATTAGTTTATAATATTAATTTAAAACACAATAAACCATTCAGGTTTATTGGGACACTTAAAATAACGGTTAAACTTGTCTACAAGTTATGTAATTAAAAATGATTCTTAAAGCATTTTAACTAACTTTTAATACAATAATGGTACACTGCAGTGTAAGTTTTATGACATTTTAGGAAACTAGACAATCAGATAGCATTTTGGAAGGTGAGCTTCAAAGAGTTAACACAGTCTGTGACCTGAACCTTGGTCTACTCAACAAGCTTTGAAGTAGATCTGGTTAAGAATGTTCTGGAAACGGTGTTAACAACCCAATCACCACAGCATGTCATACAGACAAGAGTCTATCTTATATATCTGGGAAATGCTTATATTAAAATGACTTTAACCTTGTTCCTTGACATCCACTTTATTTTTACCTTATGATGCTGTCCTGACTACAGGAAGTCAGCACAGAGGTAAGTATTAAAAGACCCCTCACCCAAGATGGTGGTTTTTCACTTCCTCCCACAAAATGGAGGACAGCACTTCCCTAAGCATATGAGGTAAGTTAAAAAATGTTACAGGTATATATATATATATATATATATATATATCTTATATAATCTATACTATATATGATATATATATACATATACACACACACAGAGTTATATAAACTATAAGTTTTACTTAGTACAAGTTTTACTGTTTAGAATTTATATTTGTGTGTGTGTGTGTGTTTGTGGAACATCTAAAAGTTACATTTCATTAACACTAGAACCGCCTTTTACAATACATGTTTTTATTTTTAATATAACCTAAAATATTCAATTTGCTTTACATATACAGGCCTGCTGTTATCTTTACTGGACCTGGCAGACACCAATTATTTCATTTTATACAAGGTAGGAGAGAATTCATTTTGAAGCTAGCCACAGCACAAACATTTTGAGCAGAAAACTGCAAACCTGCAGGGTGCAGCAGCTCAAGTTGGATTCTGTGCTGTACTGAATGACACAGACAAGAGAAAGCATATGTTACTTTTGTTTTAGATTTAAAACTATTTTTTTACATCTTTGTATGTACATAAACCTGTTTATACCTGTTTACAGACAAGTTTCTTTTGAAATGTTTATTTTATTATAGTTTTTCATTTTATGTTAACATTTGTAAGAGATTCAGGGACAGCGAATTGGGGCTGCTTAATTAATATCTGTCATTATTAACCCTCTATTTAAGGCACAATCTTACGTACTTCCCTGTCTATTGTTTTCGATTTGTAGCTAGCATGTAGACTATTGGAAAAAAAAAAGCCTAAATCTCATCCCTTCATTCTCTCCTCCGACTCGGATGCTCCAGAGATACATCTCATTCTGCAGCTTCCTTCCCTTTTCTGGCAGCAGCACCATCTGTCATCTCTCCAAATAGTCACTCTCCAGTTCAGTAACCATGCCATTCGAAATGGCGCTCCAATGTTGAACCTCCATTACAGATTAATTGTAAAGATTGGCCCGTTGCAGCTTAAAAGCACTATTTGATAAAGATATCAATATTCTGAGCAGCAGCGACCGGCTCGCTGTGTTCAACCTCTACTGAAATGCTGCATCTGCCAAGCCTGTCTTCTGTCCTCGCTTGCAAGCAGCGGCAGGCAGAGGCCCCTCCCCCGTTCCACATACTGCATCAGCTCTTTCAGAACCAGCTCGATTCTCCCCTTTGGCAGAGGATCCCTTCTTTAAACTTCATCAGGCCATTTTCAATGATTTAAAGATATGATCCAGCCTATCGCAAGCTCGATTTCAACCATCAACACCCGGCTCGACAATCTCGAAAGCCGTGGTATACCATCAACAACAAAAACAACAGCAGCCATTCCTGAGTTCTCGCTACTTTCCAATTATGCAGCAGCTTCCGCTTCTGTTACTTCAACCTTTTTCCCCACTTTTGAAATCCCTGAATACAACCTCTCATCTGCAATAGCATCTGGTTCCCATTCAGCTTCCACCATCAGACGTCACTTTCTTTCTCCAAATATTCACAAACAAATTATAGACGGTAAAGATTTATATTCTGATTGCAACATCTGAGTTTCCAGATCACCGTGTTGTGGACTGTGGGGACTTGTCAGTTACGCTCAAATCTTGTGACCCACGCCTTCTTAAAAATCTAACTCTGGGAGAGTTCGTCCTAGCCTTTTTCGTCTATCATTATGTTTTCTCCTCAGCCTATCCTTACCGTCGCCTGGAGCTAGATCAATATCTTTTTTATATCGTAGAGCTCTTTGTTAGATATGGGGGTACCACGTTTTATGACTATCACAAGGCCATTTCTGCCAAAGCTGCCTCCATGTTATCAGCTGATAACCACATTGTTGACTGGTCTTTCCCAGATCTTGATTTCTTTAACCGCATCTTCAGTGATCTGCAAGTCAACACCTGCAGAGTTTGTAGATCTACGGTGCACTCTACCTCCCTCTGCCCAAAAGCAGCTTCCAGTTCATTTAAAATTGGCCACCGCTCTACTCCTTCACACTTATTTTCAGGACTACCAGCTCCAAACCCTATCCACGCCTCAGCCCCACAGGACAGATCTTCAATCCGAACAAACACAATCTCTATATCAAGTTCTCCAGATTCAAGCAGATTTGCAACAACTTTAATTTAGCAGCCTGCTACTCCAGTACTTGTAGAAATCTCCATGTCTAGCTTCTGCGGCATCGCCCACTCCAGATCCAACTTTCCATCTCTTCCCAAATGACAATCAAAATTACTAGTAGTATCAACTCCCATAAACATCCGTGTTATTGAGAGGAACGGTAGTTCCTCGTACGAGTTAGAAAAATTTGTTGGAAACTACTAAGACTCTCTATACAGCTCCAAGAGTTTTGCTGTTTTCACTATGTTGCATTGGCAAAACGAAATCACCTAGAATTACCATCTGTACCAGTACCACAATTCTGAAACTTTCTTACATCAAATGTGAAAAAAAATACACAAGTATATATAAGTCATCAAACTAAGGTACAATTGTTATTCTCCTTCTTCCTCTTCTGTTTGTTACGTTTTAGTTTTTTAAGAGCATGTAGCGACTTTTCAAACAGAAAAGCTAAATAACTGGACATCTACCAATCATGTGATTCCACATGTTGGTCAACATCAGAATAAACCAGGGAATGCACACAGTTTGATATATTCACACCATGTATATTAAGCCTTTGCGGTCCTATGTCAGACCAGGTCCAACATTACAATGTTCCCTTTCCAGTCCCGACATCATCAAAAAGACAAAGCACAGTCTCTAGTCATGGGGCTTGGCTGAAAATGCAGTACTGGTGTCCTTTAGCTATGCAGGGTCTTTTAAACCTGTCTGAAAAAATTAAACTGCACATGTGAAAATAAACTGGACCTGACACACCTGGCAAGCGCTGAATAAATGGAGTGCTAAGGGTTAAAGCTGTTGGTGAAGTAAATGTATCTATAGCGCCTTGTGAATCTTTAATATAGGACATTAATAGAAGTATCTCTTTGATAAGATGTACTGGAATTATTGTTAGCTCTGTGTATTTTAAACAATTATTAATGCTTAAGTATAATATATTAATACATACATGCTGCAGAACTGAGTGAGTACATGTTTGTTTTTTACTTCTGGAGAATACAATTTTTCAGACCTAGTGTGTGTACCATGGTTTACTGATTAACCTACTTATTAGCATGAAAATCGAAAACCGGGCGGTGGTATAAAGACCTGCCTCTGTTTAGATCATCAAACAAGACCTCATGATCATGACTAGATTTTAGTGTCCTGGAAAAGAAAACAACTCAGATTTATTTCTAGTGTTTTTCATTACGTGTATAAATCATGGCTTGTTTGTAAGTACGCAGAATAATGATAATAATATCACACTAGTCCAGGAAAAGCATGCAATTCACAATATGTCACCTATAAAAATTTAGCTGTTTATTTTGAATGAGGATTGATTTGTGGCTCACTGGTGGATCTTATATTGCTTTGTTTGTATTTATTTTATGGAGCTGCCTGTTGAATCCTACAAAAGCAGAAGGCTATCTTTATTGCTTCCCAGAACAGTATTGCTTTGAACAGGGAAGAAAATATTACATTTCACACTGAACAATCAACCTTTATAATGACATTTTAAAGCTGTAAGAGTCTATATTGTTTCAAACATAGTTGTTTATATAGTTTAGGAAGCTTTTTAATCTAACAATTTAGGAGAGAGGATGAAAGGGTATAAACCACATGACCAGGTTCTGTTGTTATTTATTAAAGAGGAAAATGTGGTGCAGTGCAATAATGCAAAATGCTGAGGTCAGAACAGTAGTTCCTCCACTCCAGATCAAACTTGAAGCATGAATACTGAACTGATAAAACCGCCCCACCCCCCAATACAAAAAAAATGAAATCGGTATATATCCAATACACCGGAAAAACACTGGAAATGGTTACTCAATTCATATTGACTTGACCCCTTTCCCAGTGAAAAAATTAAATACCTACCCATGCAATTGGGCAATGTCCCTCCTTCCTGACTTGCATTGATTTGTTCTGAATACTTTAAACCTACCCCGAACTACTGAGTGGCAGCACATTCCTACTTTTTTATTGGAGGATTGTAACATGCTTGCATGATTTACAACAAGATGTTTTTGCTCACAAGATTTAAAGTTATATTCCAGCACATAGTATTTACACACTTGTGGAATTTAAAACAGAATTGCAAATTGTGGTAAAATGTAAAAAAAAAAAAAAGTCTAAACACACAAAAACCCCAGAAGAATATGTCTGTGACCATAAGTATTTTGTTGTGGAAGATAACAAAGGAAAAAAAAAAAAGTACTGGTGAGTTATTAAACAGAAAGACTGAATAGCAAAACTTTTATGTACATTTACAAAACTGCATTAAAATGAGCTCTCTAGGCTCCACTTTTTTTTTTTCACTTTCCTGACGTACTTGCATTATTATTATGGTCTATTAAATGTATCTTCTCTTGTTTCTCCATATCACTTGAAACATGCATCTGCTTTGTTTTTCTCCACCTTTACTATGTTTTAATCCCACCTGTCCATTGATTGAAATCCTGAAATAACATTAAAAACTGTAATTTGCGTCATTAACATATAGGTTTCTCATTTAAATAATGATTATTATTCCGTCACCTTTATATAAATTGCACCCATTCCACTTGTAGGAAAACAGCAGAAAAGTGTTTCATTTTATGATGGAAACAATGTTCCAGATAAGAGTTGGGTTAAAAAAATGGAGACGGCGAGTTTCAGACTGTCAGAAGACACTTGATATTCTGGGCTATTGTGACAGAAAAAACAAAAGCAACAATAATTTTATACAGTATATGAAAAGTGAATGCCCTGTAAAAAAACAAAATTAGATATAACTCGAAAATAGCTAAAAATAAGCACCAAAAATAAAAACCAAAAAACAGAAGCCCTAATTATATTGATACCATAAAAACATTAACCCTTAGCACTCCATTTATTCAGTGCTTGTCAGGCGCGTCAGGTCCAATTTATTTTCACACACGCTGTTTATTAGATTCCCCCCCCCCCCCCCCCCCCCCCACCCAGAGTAAAACAGGTTTAAAAGGCAGTGCATGGCAAAAGAACACTCAGTACTGCATCTCCAGCCAAGCCCCACCTCTTGATCGCTGTATTTTTCATATACTCTTCATAGTCGTGCATACTGATAAATCCTCTCCTGATCACTCTTTTTATCGTCAAACTCCTCAATAATGCAATCCAAGTTTTATTACTATAACATCTCAAAAAGCTCTGCAAATGTCTGTGATATTCTTTGTGCGCTGGATGCGGAAGCAGCTATCTTCATGTTATCTCTGTGATGCAGGGGCTATGTGGTGTTGCTCAGATACACCCCTTTTCTTCGGCTCCTATCGGTTTCACTCGGCCATTGAAAGGTTCTTAGCTTTTTCTGGAGAAAAAATGACTAGAGACCTGTGCTTGATGTCTTTTTGATGATGTTAGACTGGAAAGGGAAAATTGGAATGTCAGACCTGATCCGACATATGACCGCAAAGGGTTAATACAATAGAAAAAACATATTAAAAGTTTCAATACAAATTCAAATCCAGCTTCCCATTACTGTAAATGCACTTCAGTGTGCAGGAACTTGTTATTCTTCTTGACAGAGACTATTATCATCATACTGACTATCTGTCCAGTTCACTACTCAGCTGTCAACACTGGGTGAGATCTGTAGGACAGTTTTTGACAGAAATATCTGTTATTGAACTGTTTACTCTCTAAGGGTCAGCTTTGTGTAAGTAAGGTTATGACAACTGCTGGGGTTTGCTACGTCCTCCTTTTAAAGTTCACAAAACTAATGAATTAAAAGAAGTGCAGCTCCTGTGGTTTTGTCCTACGACTGCCGTCAAACAAACTTTTGTTGTCCGATACAGTAATCAAACAGTTGTGCCTGTTTGCTTGGTGCTGGACAGGGTTGCCTCAATGGTTTCTTCTAACTTAGCTTGTGTTTTTGTCATCTCCACTTTAAATTGCTGGGCACTTTTGATAACTTGGCGTTTCTTTTCACATTTCCAATGTGGTTTTTATTTCAGATATTACTTATTTTGTTCACTTAATGGATATGTATATTTTGTGTGTGTGTGAACTATGAGTTCTGTAATTGTTGTGCTAGTCAAAGTTTGCTTTTATAGAGAGGAGACGAAACATCAGGATTACTGAATCAAAAGATGCAGTTTTATTTACTCTTGTGCACACCAGTAATAGTCTTCTTGTCACTTTGTAATATTCCTGTTTGGTTTGGTTTGCCAACGCATAAGCTGGATTGCAAGCATTCTTCCTGCTGACTGAAGGACTTCACGTTTAGAACTGTAGATTTTTGGCAGTGGTCACATCTGCCACCATCAATGGGTGCCCACTGGTGCTCCATATTTAATTAGTTGTTCCAAACACATGGAATGTGTAGAGAGTGAACATGTACCACCTCTCGATTTGATGTATGGTACCAACATTGTGTACATTGTGTCGTGCCTTGTGGTAACTGAAACCAGATGACACATGTCTGGGCAAGTTTGACACAATTTGGTGAGAAACTAAACAACATTTTGCTGCTGAACTCTACTGAAGGGTTCTCTAAGAAGTGACAAATTTCCACATTGCTGAGAGATGCAGTGGATGGCAACAGATCAGAGTTGTTATCAAAAATCCTGAGGGCTTGCTCACTCTGTTTTATTTACTCTTTCAGAAGTTGGCAGTGAAGAAGACATTGTAACATGGTGTTTGCAAAGCAAAGTGAGATGAGTGTTGGCAAGCCCCTGATTGAATGTGTGATTGCAATTGTTCCCTCAGAATGCGATAGCTTTTGTTGTTCCTGAACACTGGTGATGGCTTGACATACGAAATATACACAGTCGTCTCCTTCAAGCTTATCAACTCAGGGCAGTAAAGACTTGTTAGCCTGCTGTACTCTGCAACTGCAGATGGAAGTGTTTTAACCCTTAGCGGTCCATTTATTCAGAGCTTGTCAGGCACATCAGGTCCAATTTATTTTCACACGTGCTGTTTATTTTACACACACTGTTTAATTTTTTTTTTTCAGAGTAAAACAGGTTTAAAAAGGCACTGAATCGCATCTCCAGCAAAGCCACACCCCTTGTTCGCTGTATTTTTCACATTCCTCTTTATAGACGTGCATACTGATAAATCCTCTCCTGATCACTCGTTTTATCACCAAACTGCTCAATAATGCGATCCAAGTCATTGTTTTATTACTATAACATTTCAAAAGCTCTGCAAATGTTTTTGCAACAGTCGGCTGGAATGGGAGTTGAAAGATACCATCATTAATCATTAGCTGTTTTCCTTTTGGAGAAAATATGTGTGTTTGCTTATTTTTTGTATTATTATGCTAATTCTTTGTTTCATTTCAAATGGTGCAAACTTTGCAGTGGAGCAACTGCTGTTTTGGTTTTTAATGGATTTCAATGAATCAATCTGCTTTGCTTATTGTTTATATACTGAGAAACCCCAAACTTGTTGTATACTGCTCGTTTTTTTATTATTATTTTAATGGGCAGATTGATGTGTGTGCAATTATTATGAAATCCCCACAGTAGTAGTGCAGTGTAAATGTGTGTGTGTGTGTGTGTGTATGTATATATATATATATATATATATATATATATATATATATATATATATATATATATATATATATATATATATCTTTTATATTATCTATTTTTGTAGAGGACATGGGAAGTATTTACTGTAAATAGACAGTTAATTAAAAAGAGCAGGGGACTGTACGTTACCGTTACTGACGCTAATGGGAAATTATGATAACTAAATAGTTTTTCTGTGCGATGTTTGTCAAAATGTAAAAAAAAAAAAAAAGGGGTAATGTTTAATAAAAAAAAATGTATGTAGTTAAAACCTGATGTATACACTACTATTATTGAGTTGTTTTATTAACCAAATTTGGGGTTCTAAATACACCATCCACTCGATATATATCGCGGGTGTCGGAGTCCAATATAAATCCACTCTATATCGAGGGCCGCGATATAGCAAGAGACCCATAGAAAAACAAATGGGCTATAATAACAAATACTGTACAACCACATCCTCGTTTTATCGGGGGCTTTTTTGTATGCGGAAACACAATTAGACCTCCATTATAGTCCCATCAAGCTGTCGGACTTGCATTGACTGATTTTATAGTGGCAAAACAATTTTCCAGCTTTATTGTTAGTTTTACAATCTCCTTATCCCTTCATTGGTCTTCCAGGCCTCTGTTTAGTGTAATAACATGCTGTTTCCTATAATTTGCAGTGTCAAGACAAGTAAATAATTACCCATTTGTTAACACTTAAGATTCTATTGAATTATTATAACATCTCATTAACTTTCTATTGAATTTAAGTTTATGAATTACATTTAACACTATGTTGCAAACATAGAAACCAAAACTTATCAAAATATATACTTTCTATATGATTTCTTTTATCCAAAAATTAAGTAATGCTATTTTTAAAAAAAGACAGAGATACACAATAAGATCATAAGATTGAAAATAAAGCACATTTTAATATCAACATTTAAAAAATTAGAAAAGAAAAGAAAAAAAAGTCTGCACCACATCATTGATTGTCCAGTATACTGGACACAATGCAACAAAAGGTTATTGTCTATTTTTCTCAACCCATTACTCCTGCATGCCCCTTTAGCCCCTTTCACACTGGCATGCTCTACCATCCACGTGTCTTTGTTTGAATGGCCGTCAAGTATTTTGTCTCGCTCAACCCGGGTCAAAGCGTGTCAACCCACACCCTGAGGTGGGTTGCTGGGAACCCATGTTAACCCTGGTCCTACCCAGGTACGTGGTTTCACACTACGCGGGAATGTGACCCGGTTAGCCGGAATTGTGTAGCAGTGCCAGTGTGAAAGGAGCTTTTGTCTGAACTGTCCTAGAAATCAACAGAATTTACTGGAGATTCTGTTTCTCAGTGTCTGAAGTTGTTCAGTACTGTAATGCCAGGAACTCATTAAAAACAATTGAAGATTTATCACCACCTACAGTTTAAAAAATATTTGTCAAATTTTTGAGAATATTCAAACGTGGAAAAAATACTCATTACATTTTCAGACAGAATTTACATACAGTAAATCACAAGTTAAATACTTTAATGTGAACTCGCAATACAATCCATAACATACCCAATAAATATGAGCTGGTAGAAAGTGCTGGTCTTACCATAAACGCCTTAGGCTACCTCTTTGTGAAAATGTAGATGACCAACCAACACCTGAAGTGAGAAGAAAGATATTACCTGATATTTTCATCTTTGGCCTATAAGGCAATGGTCTCTCTTTTTTTTTTTTTACTTTTAAACCATTTTTAACACTTTGCATTTTCTTATTTAGTTAACCAGTTCATCAGAAGTCAGTTAGTTTAGAATGTCATGTTTATTGGGATCATTTCATATAAATTAGTTTTTTTGTGTGCATATGAGTCAGTGCTCTTGCTGATAAAACAATGCTGATGATTCCAAGATAGAAATTGCAGTTGCTGATTTCAAATGTGACTGGCCTAACGCTCTGTTGTGTTTGCGTTGTCAATTTATGTTCATTAACATGATAGATGGCCCTACTAAAATAGTTATTTTTTCAATGATGTGCCCAGCGGAAACACCATTTACTCTCTTTAGCACAAGCCTGTGGTCCTGTTGTGTGAAAATTACATGTGCTCAATTCACTGACTCAGTCTTAAATAGAGCTATTAATGCTGTCCTGTCTTTTGTGTCCACTGATATATGATAAATAGCATAGAGACGGTTTCAATAAAACTTGGAAAATGAAAACACCATATTGGGAATAGAGACTAACCCATTTGATATTGTGTCAGAAAAGATGTCAGATAAAGAAATACTAAAACAGATATTAGTAAGTATAATAACAATTATAATAACAAATATTGGCAGTAATTCTAATATTTGTGAACATTTCTGTAGTGGGCTACCATTTTTTCTCTTCTTTCTGTATCAGAGAAAATTGGCAGTTGCTTGAGCCTTGAGATACAACTGTACTTTGCCAAGTAAGTTGTAATGGATGGATCTGGATTTGTCTATGTGGTCAATGTTCTGTGGATATTATGACATGATTTTTCACACACAAGGCCTTGGTTATTTACTACATATGAATGGTAACTATAAGTCAGGTTTTTCAGGATGAATAAAACTGCATTTTACTGTTATTTTAACATAATACAAGTAAAGGTATGTAAATTAAACATGAATTGACTGATACAGGACTTGCATATGTGTTGCAGTATATTTAACATTTTAACTTTTCATGACATAAGATAAACATAACTGAAATAAATGCCGACTCATTAGTGTTATACAGTTGCATTTTGTTTGGGGTTAAGTTTGCATACAACATGGTTTACAGATGATAATAGCTAATGTCAGGTGAGGAAGTTGGCCAAGTATTCATTGCAAACTAGGATCTCTTGCCTCCCACAGGATAGGATCAATCTGCTGGGCCAGCTTGCCTCGCTTTTTAACAAAATTACAGAACAGAATGTGATTGTATGTACCAGTAACGGACACTCAGCTAATTGCACTTGACAGAAGCTTCCCTGCTAAAATAATTTAAATACAAATTTGTGACACGATTGAGAATCTGCAGAAAAGAAATATGGTTATCATTTCCGTGTACAGTGGATATTGAAAGTGGAACGGAGCTTTTTTGTTGTTGTGTAATTTTTAAAATGTGACAGAGTACCTTTCTATCTGAATTCTAAAGCCTCCATATTTTGTTGTCGGGTATGTCAGTTAAAGACCAATTTTAGGAGAAAAAAATTAAATAAATAAAAGTGTCCCTGCTAATTTCATGCCCTTACTTCTTTCTTAATTCCAGTGATCGAAGGCTCACAATCCCTGTCGAATGATTGCAGCAGGATGTTGAAATTATTTTTTTTGGCTGTCAAACACCCCAGGCATTGCATAGGAATATTAGAAAAAGTTAAACCCTGTGATACAATGGCTTGTGTTGACCTCAGGAAGTGAATCGATACACAGGACTGCGAGGTAAGCACTGCTGCATGTGTTATTAACAAATAAAAAGTTTAAACAAAACAGAACTTTACAAAAACAAATGGCACTTTGGCCAAAAGACAGACAAAACACGCACTGAACAAACACTAAAGTCAACAAGTATCACACTGTTGTTAAGCCAGCACGAGTACCAAATGTTATTATTCTTTTTAGTTTCTCTGTACTCACGTTCCGTCTCTGAACAACCAACCTCGATCAGCCAAAGCTGCAAGTTTTTATACATGACTACCTCCAAATTAGCAATAAATTTGGTCACATTCTGCATGAGTTTAGCATGGATTGAGAAGTTTAACCCCATCAAATGCTGCATTAATACAAAGTCAGTTGTCTACTCAGAAATGTTGCTGTGGGGGTCAAATTTAATATGTGGATCAGAGCCCTTGACCCGTGCTCCCTGATACCGACCTTGGTGTCTGGACCACCCATTGCTGGGCCTCAGTCCCAGGTCTCAGCCTCATCAGGCACAGTTGTTCGTCCAGACTCCTGTTATGATCCAGACGTTGCTCCGAGACTCTCACCTCTGCTGGCCGCTGCAGCTGCCCGGTCACCAGCCTGTGCTCCAGTTACCCTGTCCACACCGGTCGGGGCCCCTGTCACCATGTCTTGGTCCCTTTTGAGGTGGCGCTGGAGATGACAACGACCCACCCATTGACCCCTGCAAAAAACAGGAACCAAATGAAGAATATCGGATGTACCAGTGGTACCATTCTGAGGGGGAGGGTATGTGGCAGGGATTGTGTATCTATATATATATATATATATATATATATATATATATATATATATATATATATATATATATATATATATATATATATATATACACACACACAAAGCTGGCCTGTATGGACGGGTGGCAAGAAAGAGCCTCATCTTAAAGTCTCATCTTAAAGCACATGTGAAGTTTATGAAAAAGCATGTAGATGACACTGCAATGCATTCTGTGTGAACATTCTCTCCCCATGTTTAATGATTACGGGATCATTTGAAGCAATCTGAGTAATGTGGTCATAAACCATTCTACAAAGCACAATTTTCATTCCATTAGAAATAGTCTTTTTCTGAGGCAGCAGAAAGGATGAACTTGACTGATTTTTTCTTTTGCATGTTCTGTCATCATTCACTCTTAAGCTACAATGTTTCTCCAAAGGTCTGTTTTGACATAAAGTGCCAAACGATATTTACACTGCAGATATTCTTATGCAGCTGATTGACATATTGCCTGTCTCTTGGGTACAATTTCTCCTTGTCCTGAAGCTATGACACTGCAGCTGTGGTAGAAGTTACCCTTGTTTCTTAATTTGAACAGCTGCAGATTGTGTTGTTTGAAGCCTTGCTTGTATGCAAATGCTTTAGCCACAGTAACTTTATTTTGATGTTTTTGTTTCAGATACCTGGTAATTTTAAAGTATGCTTTTTTGCAGTACAGACAGTCATGATTTGTTTGTTTGTTTGTTTTTTATAAATGTGTTGCTTTTCCCTGTTTACAGACATTTTTACTAGGGATGCACCGAATCCAAGTTTTTGAGATTCGGCCGAATCCATCTGAAAAGATTCGGCCGAATTCCGAATCTACAAAAACTGTCAAGAAAACTGAAGGAAACTGTTGAATGAAAATCAGACTGGCGGCTACTAACAAGGGACGCGCTAAAGATATACAGTCCACTGCCACATTGGTAGCCTACTAATTACTTTACGATTTCAGCTTGAGTGCCTTTAAGTAAGATGACACTGGCTGCAACTCTATTGTCGTTTTTTTATACAAAAATAAGCTTACTTGATTTGAAAAACATCATGAACGATACAAGGAACTTCTTACACTACTTGGTTTGATTAAATGAGTAGTACACCACAAAATATGAAAGCTGATTAATTTCAACAAAGAACAATGACAACCTTAATGAAAACAAACTGTAGCCTACTTCAATAGGAACAGTAGCCTGCTATATTACATTAAACCAAAAAAAAAAAAAAATCGAGCTGGTTATCTCTTGCCTTTTTCAATGAATATAATTTAATTAATAAAAAATAAAAACATACCAAGATAACAACTACCTAACCTAAGTTTAATTAACCATTTTTGTAATCTACCAGTGACTTTTGCTGCATACACATCACTGATATAATAGACTTTGGGTCAAACCAATTGTTGTGGTGCTTTTTTTTTTTTTCTTAATCAATGTCATCCTTCTAGAGTCCCCTGAATGCCTTTTAATTTGTTAGTTTTTTTTTTTTTTTTAAACCATTTAAATGCAAAACCATAACAAATCATGTATACAGGCTTTTTTAATGTATTTTGTCCTGCGGTTGCCTTTAATTATGTTTTCTGCACGTACTACTACTTTGTATGTGATGTAGAATACGTGAATGTAAACATCTAACACTAGCACATGCAATACTCTTTGAAATAAATGTGTTATGATTTTGAATGTGCGGTTCTTTGGGACGGTATTATTGTTATTATTTGCGCCCCATCGTCTTTCTTTACAAATTAAACACTGCCGAGTGGAACTCTATCCCTGAATAAGATTCCTTTAATATATTTGGGGATGAAACGCCACATAACTGGTACAACATCAACTTTCTGACGACTGAAAAAAGACAAAAAAAAAAAAAACGACAGCATGGACTGGTTAATATACTTAAAGAAAAAAATCTGGACATTAATTTTGTGGAAATAAATCCAAAAAATCTCAACATCATAAGGGGACTTTGTCCCAGTGCAAGAAGTTCAACAGAGGACCAGAATTCAGTCTCCAGTTGAGATGAGCTGGACTAAATACATATTTTAACAGTAGAAGTTTTAGCATCTCTACTGGTAGCGAGTTTAAAACAGTCAGGAAATCTTTTAGAAATGCAGGTAATGACAAGCCCCCCCCCCCCCCCCGAATTACCAGCCTGGATTTTAAACGTCTGCGGGAAACTGTGGTATATCATGGGAACCACACGGCCTGTCATGGTTTATACCTTTCATATTTGCAATTCAATGTATAACCTTTTTTCCTCATCCACAAGAGCAAAACTTTTGCTACAAAAGAGTTTTCCTATAAATTCTTTGTTTTTGAGAAATTTCTAGAAATTATACATTTTAATTGGGGTATATAAACTTTTGACTACAACTGTATATACAGTCAACTCTCTTTATACCGCCTGGTAAGGACCATGGGCAAAAACGGGCAATAAGCAAGGGTGGTATTATAGTGAAGGTCAACAAAAAACAAAACAAAAACAAAACACACACACAAATAACCTTCTATGTTTGCAATAAATTCACACATCTTAATTTTTTAGTTATACAATTACAGCATCTTCAGGCCTTTTTAATAAAACATTAATCTTTTTTAAAGGAAAGATCTTGATTGAAAATAACACCTACATTTTCCAATTAGAGGGGAAGCCACTAAGAGCGAGATCAGACATGTTTATGTTACTTTGACAATTTAAGGGTCCCTGTAACAGGGCGAGGAGCTTTTATTTAATTTTAGAATGGCGCCTCCACCTCCACCCCTGTGCAAAATATTATTTTGTATTATGATTCATTTTGTGCATTTTTATTGTATTTATGATGGCATAGCCGTGTTATTGTTTGTTTGTGGATTTATTGTATTTAGATATGACGGCAAAGGGCTGTGTGTTTTGTTTTTATTTATTTAAATGTGTTCTGGCAGAGGCGAGGTTGACAGCTTGTCATCTGCCAGTAATAAGAAAACTCGTGCAGAATGTGACTGAGGGATTAATAAATACTTGATAGCTAGTTAATCCCTCGGTCACTAATATAAAAGCCTGCAGCTCTCGGCACTTGGGGTGGGTATGTACAGAGGAGAGTATGGGAGAGTAAGAGGAGGGAAATTTAATGGAAAGCAAAAGAATAGGAACAGTGACAGCAATCTGCCCAGCTTGACCTGTTGTACTTTGTGTTCATGACTTTGCTTCGGTTTCACTATTTATTTTGCTCAGTAAGCACTGTTTTTGTTAAAACCTTTTATTTTATTTTTGTTTAAATAAATGGCTCACATCTTTTTGCCCTGCAGTACTGCCTTTGTTATTCTTCCTGCATCTGGCCTGATGTTACCACAACGTCATTCCTGTCACAGTCCCAAATTATTTCAATTTTATCAGAATTTAGCATCAACATTTTTTCTGACATCCATTTTTTGATGTCGGCCAGTCAGTGCACCTACAGCTAAGTTGTCCCCTGGTTTAAATGATAAATATAGCGGAGTGTCATCTGTGTAGCAATGGAAGTTTACCTCATAACTTCAAGCAATATCCCCCAAAGGCAACATATATAGTGAGAAAAGAATAGGACCAAGAATGGAACCTTGCGGAACACCCCAAGTAACTGCAGATATATCGGGGGTGTCGTCCTCAATTTTGACAAACTGAAATCTATTTAACAAATAAGAACGAAACCAAGACAGGACATTCCCTGACAATTTTCAAGGCGATCAATTTAAATAGAGTGGTCAATGGTGTCAAATGCAGCACTTAAATCTAGTAACATAAGAACTGAGAACAATAAATCATTTACAACTTTAACAAGGGCTGTTTCAGTCCTGTAAGCATTAAAGAAGTCGGACCGACACTTCTCATTTATGTTGTATGATACAATAAATGTGTTAAGTTGATGAGCCACCACTTTCTCTAAACGTTTGGATGGGAATGGGAGATTAGAAATAGGCCTGAAATTATTAAGAACTGTGGGGTCTAGGCCAGTTTTTTTTAAGTAATGGTTTAATAATTGCACCACACTTGGAGAACACTCGTTTAGCTTCCTGGCTCTGACTCTTTGGAACCCTCTCCCAGCTTTTGTGTGTGATGCTCCCATCGCCGCTCCCTTTAAATCAACTCTAAAGACCCACCTGTTCTCGCTTGCTTTCCATGCTCTTTAAGCCTGATATCTGCTATTAAGTGCTGTGTTGCTGCTACTATCTCACGTATTATGTTACTATCATGTATTATGCACTTTCTATTGTATTTAATGTACGATTTCATGTATTATGCTACTATCATGTATTATGCACTTTCTACTGTATTTAATGTATTATGCATTGTTTTGTTTTGTTTTTTTACTGTAGCATGTATTATGCATTTCTCTATATTTAAAGTATTATGGATTTTCTTGTTGTTACTGCATGCTGTAAAGTGCTTTGTGATGGTGATCCATTATGAAAGGCGTTATGTAAAATAAAGATTGATTGAGTAACAGCAACCTTGAAGGAGTTAGGAACAACACCAGACAACAGTGAGCTGTTAATGATACTTAGAGAGGCAGTGTTAATCTTAGCAAATACTTCAGTGTAGTAGGAATAAGGTCTAAAATACAAGTAGTGGATTTCATGTTCATTACTAGAGTCATAAGATCTTATCAGAGAAAAAGTGTCAAAGACTTGTTCAGATCTTGGAGCATCAAATAAGTGTGGTTCATCATTGCTATTTTGTGACACATCCTGTTTTAATGGTGATATTGAGTACCTGATTGCGAATGTCAGCAATTAAAAAAAAATATATATATATATATATATATATATATATATATATATATATATATATATATAAATATTTTTCGTAGTTACCTCCCAACTCCCGGTGTGACAAAGACGGCTGTAGTGGGGACGTCAGACCAGAAGAAACACACAGTACTGCGAGATGAAATGATAAATGGATGCGGTTTATTATTATAAAATAAAACAGAACAAAAAATAGGACATGGCACTTGACACCAAAATAAATAGACAAACAAAGCGGAGTAACACTTAAACAAACAGTGCACTAACAGACAAACACGGTGAGTCAAAACAACGGTTATATATTTATGTTTAGTTATCGTTTTAAATTCTCTCCTCTCCACTCACCGAACACACAACCCCAAGTGAGTGAAAACATGCTGCTTTTATGCAGCTGTACCGAGACTCAATTGCTAATCAATCATTCAATTGGAGTCTCGGTACAGCTGCATGTGAATTAATAAAGTGCAATTCCCCGCGATGGCATATTATTACATTTTACCTGCACATGAAGTGCTGTGCAATCCTTGTGCCTAAATACAAATATATATTTTAAACAACTCGCAGGAGAGTTGAAGTAGACAAAGCTTCTAAGAACAACTAGGTGGCTGATTAATTATAAGAATGAGTTTTAATATAGCGTGTTGGGTGCTTGATGGGACCAGGTAATGATAACTAAAAAAGAACAGCATATTGGTCAGAGAAAGTGAGATCAGTAATTAAAATGTTCTGTACATCTAAGTCATGAGAAATGACTAAATCCAGTGTATGGCCGTGCGCAGTGGTAGGGCCGGTAACATGTTGTGTAAATCCCAATGACTCCAACAGTGATCTAAACATTCTGGCAAAAGGATCCAGACCCACATCAACATGAATGTTAAAACAATCAATGTTGATAAGAAATATCCAAATTCACTTGACACTAAAGTATTGCGGTTTTCAATACCCCCCCCCCCCCCCCCCCCATAAAAAAAAAAGAGTAGCCCCTCGTTTAACCGGATATGTTTATCTGACATTAGGAGTGTCGGGTATAAATAAAAACATGCACACATACATTCATTATGCTCAATGTATTTTAAATGTGTATATCATTGCACTAATAACACTAATGAGGTAGGCTACACATTACATTAGGAACAAAAATATAAATCTGAACAATACGATTATACAGTATTCACTACACTCGTAAAATCAAATGAACAACTAGCACACTTTCTTTTTACATTAGCCTGTATGCTACCAGTATGATAACACAAAATAAATCATGTTGCTGCATTGCACACATTGGTGTAATGTGAATAAAAGATTATTTTAAATTTAAATTTATTATTATTATTATTATTATTATTATTATTATTATTATTATTATTTCCCCTTCGAGCTGTGACCTGACAAAGGTCAACCTAAAGTGAAAACGTGACCCTCACCAGAAAAATCACCCTGGGCTCAACTTAGACACTATCATCATATGTAACACCTCTGGCTTTTCAGAAAAAAATACCAGAAGCACCTAACTCACTTTTGGCAAGATACCAAAAGAGGGGTACGTGAAGAGTTTTATTCAAACTTCAGCCCAACCCGTTACCCTGTAAGGCAGCGGTTCCCAACCTTGGGGTCTATGTTCCAGGAAGGTGATGTTAAACCAGTGTGTTGATATAGGCTGGCTGAAATATGTTACATGACAGAAAGAAACCTAATGTGGATGCTTTTCTACGAAAAGTTTCTGCTTCGAGCTCTAGCAGTAAAGCTAATGATATAAACCAGAAACAAAAGGAGTGCTAGACACGAATGCGGAAATATGATGAATCCTTCCTTGAGTTTCGATTTACAAGTACTGAATTGAACAGGGAAGAAAGGCTGTGTTGTCTGTGGAGAGCATGAAACTCAATAATCTTAAACGTCACCTGAGATCACAACACAAGGAAGATGAAGGAAAGCCAAGGTCCTTTTTCAAGTGTTATACAAAGGAATTGACTTGCCAGAAGTTAAAATTCAAGAATGCTATGTCCGTGTCAGTGCAGTTGCAGAGGGCCTCATTTGAGGTGAGTTATCGAGTTGCTCAGTGCAGGAAATCTCATACTGCTGGAGAAACGTTGGTCTTGCAAACTGCAATCGACATGGTCAGAATTATACTTGGGGGGGCGGGGGTGGTGCAGCATAATATCTGAAAGTGATTCCTCTCTCAAACATTACCGTCAAGCATAGGGTAGAAGCAATTGCTGTGAATCAAGAAGAAACACTGAACAAACGCCTGAAGCAAAAGGTCAATGTGAGCACTGAGAGACGTGATGCACATTTCTTAGCCTATGTGCCCTACAACAGGGAAGGAGACATTTTTGAGGAAATACTTTTTTGTCTGCCTTTTCCTAAAAACGAAACAGCACAATAAATGTTTGATATGCTGCAAGGCTACATACAGGAGAAAAAAATCCCTTTGGATAAATTGGTGGGATTCTGAACTGATTTGCATGCCATAGTAAAGAAAGTTGCACCTGCTGCAGTATGGACAGACTGTCTTATTCACAGAGAATAGCTGACATCAAAGGAACTGAGTAAAGAACTGAACATTTTGAATATTTTACAAAAAGAATTGAATATTTTACAAAATGTCATTTCAATTGTGAAATTCATCAAGGCTCATCCATTTCGCGCTCCTCTCTTTGCCCAGTTGTGTGATGAAATGGGGTCCAGGCATGATGCTCTGCTGTTTCACATTGAGGTTAGGTGGTTCTCAAGGGGAAAAGTGCTTGAACCATTCTTTGAACTCAATGGACTATAAAAAAGAATTTGTGATCTTTCTTTGTAATAATGATCAGATGTGTCTGTTGGCATACCTCAGTGACATCTTTATGAAGCTAAACGATCTAATAAACATTTACAAATCGGTTTACAAACACTGTTGACATTTTTGTGACTAGGATAATTATATGTAATTCAGTCAATATCTAGCAGAGGGCACAAGGGACCAATAAAAGGTGATACAAAAACTTAGTGTTACAATATTATCTGATCAGGGGTTTTGTAGGCTCAGTAATTCAGGCTTAAAGTTGCAGAACATACTGGTACGTTCATACTCCCTGGGGCCCAGGGAACAGCGAACATACTCTATGTTCATACTACTCAAAGGGTTAAATGAACACTTACCTGAACTAACAATTTGGTTAATCACATTTTTTAACTATTCTTCAGCTTATAAAAAATTGGAGATTACAAATTCTAATCAATTTCATACATAACTTGAAATCAAACTAACTTTCAAATCATTCAACAACTTTGATTAGGCCAATTGTTAGTTTACTTCAGTTTTCAAAAAAGAAATTCAACAACTTTGATTAAGCCAATTGTTAGTTTACTTCAGTTTTCAAAAAAGAAATTGAGTTAGAAACAAAGTAACAGCAGACACAGAGGGGTTCGCAGAACCAAGATTGAGACCCACTGATCTAAGTCATATTAGGCTGTTTCAGACAACTTTTGAATCCTCACCAACCCACTGACCTGCCCAGTGGTGGTGACTACCTGTGTGGTCTGAAGTGAACCCACCTACTATTCCAGTTACACAGTGTGTGCTGGAAAGCCTTGTCAGAACATGGGTGAAGTAAGAGCGCAGTGGCAGTCTTACCTGACAATGTCTCGTATTTTTTAGCTTTGTCAGCTCTTACTGTCACTTAAAATGTAGTTTTTTTTTTTGGTTTGTAATATTTATCAGTTTACAAAGCACAAATCAAAATAAACAAAAGCCTAACTTCACCAAGGAATGCTAAACTAAACTTTTCACCAGTTCTAACTATACCAGACAGCTATGCTGATTACCGGTCACAAAACACACATACTGTATCTTGTCGTAAGGTCTCATCATAAGGAGACGTAAGGTTTCTCCACATGTCTTATCCCTAATGTAGACAGTCTCCCCATGTGTTGCCCTGCTTGTATACACCTGCCTCAATTATTAGCAGATGTCCTTAATTAAGTTAGATCCAGGTGTAATTCATCCTGGCTCAGTCCTGTGGCATCTGTAGTGTAGATGTAGTGTTGAACGTCAAGGACTACACCTTTCCTCCCCCTACTCTGCCACAATGGACTTTCTTGATGATAAGTATTCAATATGCCAGTTTGAACAATGATCGCAAGTGGATTAAGAGTTTCTAGCCTGTCGGTAGCTGATTGGAACTTATGCTATGGAAAGTAAAGAGATTGTTATAAAGATTTTTCTCTCACTCTGATGTCCCCTCCCCTGCAAAGACAATGTGTCTCGTGTCTTTTTTTTTAATTTTTTTTACAATGGTCAGTGTTTGTATAATCCTCTATTTTACGCCTTGTTAACGAAATGTACCCTTCCTTAATGCACTAAGCGTTTTTTTTTTTTAAAAGTGCTATATTGCAGTTTGCACATTGGTGATTTAAAATTGCTATTTTGATCAATCTTAATTATGATGACCTGTTAATGGAAAATCTGTAGTTGATCACTTGGATCTTGAACAATGTGTTGTTGCTTCGTTTAACCATGCTGTCAAATAAAAAACGTTCTCATTGATTTTATATGTACCTGTTGACTTGTGTTTTTCTTGGTGACACTGACCTTTGGATTTTAACTTTATCCAAATAAAAAGAACCTGATCAATTATCTAATATTGTTCTGTGCTTTATCACACTGAACTGGCGTAGTCAGACGTCATATTAAAAATTACCCTTCTCTTTGTAGTCCCTCTGAGCGAGCGGATGTTACATGTGAACATTTCCACTATACCATCCTAACCTTTTATAAATCTTGAGGTGAAACTGCAAGTTAAGTTGAGAAACATTTGAGGGAGTCACAGAAGTCAGTGCTTTGTTTTTTACTGGTCTTCATTCGTAAATATTATCTGGATCATGTCACTAAACTAGCCTGTGCTTTATTTGGCTAATCAACCAATAGTGATGAAAATGCATTACACTACACACAGTGTCTGCTGCACATAGCTGTAAAACATTTTCTGCAAAATAACTACAGTTTTAATACACAGTATTCTGCTGTGACATTCTTTTGTATTTGCTAAAGCGATATACTTTGGATACAGAAAAAAAAAAAAAAAAAAAAAAAAAAAAACTGTTAGGACTTGCACAAACACCAATTATGGTACTTCCAGTCCAAACAGTAGATGTATAACATATAAAGGGTAGTGCAATTTTTTCAGTATGTGTCTTTCAGGTGGAACAAAAAAGACAATGGAACCAAGAATGTATACAATCAAAAATAAAAATGTATTTTGTATTAATATGTCATCCATCTCCTCTCAGACCCTTGTGTTGACAATACAAAGAATATCAAATTGTTTCCTCCCCTGCGGTTGTCATTTGCTTCTTTTCTCAACAAAGATATTGCTTTTTAATGTCAACTGCAGTTACGTGTGCCAGATAAAGAATAGCAATCTGGGGCATATGTTGAGAACCATTCCTACAGAGGATTTTGCATCACATTTAAACACGAGCTATTAACATAGTCAACCCTCTACCAGGGATTATTAGCAGAGAGTAAAGCAGGTACAATTGAAGGGCAACTTGTCACTGTGCCACCTAGTGGAATGTGTACAATGTTACACAATGTTTTTATTTAGTACAATGTATTTTTATTTTTGACAAACCATGTAAATTGCTGTGTTTAAAGGTGTCTGCTAAATACTGAATAACTACTACATAATAAGACAGGTTATTAAAGTTTCCTCACACGAAGATTAAAAAATGACATTGTATCTGTTTATACTCCAAGGTACATTGATGTAGGTAGACTTTTGATGACAACTGTAGCATTTTAGGTAGTTGAATACGCATTACGGTGTATTTTCATTGGTTTTGGACATATGGTTACTGAATTACAAGGCTATTCTATTTAATATTAACTCATTAATGTAGTGTACTTATGATTGAATTGTTTTGTCAGTGATATTCTGAAGAAATATCCTTTGTTTCACAGGTGCAAATCTCAGTGTGCAACCTTCCACTTGAATCCCTGTCTTTTCTTCTTGAATCTGTCCTTCCTGCTATATCTGACAGCCAGCTTTCTCTTTCACCACCTTCAGAGCTCAACAAGAGCAGGCAGACAAGAAGATCCAAAACGGGGAAAGACATCAGCGTAGATCAGGGCTTTTCAAACTCGGACCTGGGGACCCCCTGTGGCTGCTGGTTTTCATTCCAACCAATTCATTACTTAACTAGGCCCTTAATTGAACTGATAATTTGCTTAATTAGAACAATTTTACTTGTTTTCAGCTTTTGAACAATTGCATATTTCAAGTTAGCTATAACAGTTTATAAATAACTTGAACTGCAACTGTTAAGAGCTAAAAACAAGTAAAAATGCCTAATTTAAGCAAATGATCAGTTTATTTATTAGTTCATGTGGCAGAGCATAGCTCTGCTCTTTAGAAATTGGCAGGGATGGGGTTAAATTCCCCTACCTGCCTGGGTTCATTGTGTTCAGGTGGCTGGGGTTGATTAGATGATTAGCTTAATTAATGATCAATCAGCGCCCAGCCACCTGACATAAAAGGAGGCCTCTGCTTCTCATTTGAGGGGAGGTAGTTGAGGAAGCAGGTTGGTGTTTGTGGTTGTTTGTTAGTTTGAAAGGTTTGAATCCAGTGAAGGTATTGCCCAGCCTGGAAACCTTATTTTTTGTAAGTTTTGTTTTTGCTTTATTTGTGTCTAAAGATCTTTGTTTTGCCCTTGTGCACTTTATTTTTGTGTTTTTTTTATAATAAAATTAGGATTTTTTGAACTGCAGTCTGTCTCTGGGCCTCTTTTCACTCACCAGCCTGCCACAGTTCAGTTAAGGGTATAGTTAAGTAATTGAGAGCCCGGGTGGAATGAAAACCAGCAGACACAGGGGGTCCCCAGGACAGAGTTTGAGAAGCCCTGGCGTAGATGATCTTTTGAAAGCGGCTATGACGTACCTTAGTGAAGGAGAAACACCAAAATGACTGGATCCAGCTGAAACGTTTGGAAAATAAGTAACATCAGCACTAAAGAAACTGCCAGCTGAAAAACGTGCAGAGGCTCGATTTCAGTTGCATAGTGTGCTACACAGCATGAGTAAAGAAATGTTAAAAAAAAAAAAAAAAAAGAAAACACTATCAGTTTTTTAATTATTTGTATTTGTTCAATAAAAAACACTTTGACTATTAATATTTAATTGTGTTATGACAACTGTAATGCATGTGCTTATTCTATTAATTCATATATTGTATTTAATCAAATTAATCTAACTGTAAAATAGATCTTAACTCCAAATACCGTAAATATTATTGGTTTATCTCTTAAGTTTCCTGAAAAATTTGCCATTGGAAGTTGCCTGGTGTTACAGTGGCTTGCGAAAGTATTGACCCCCCTGGGCATTTTTCCTATTTTGTTGCCTTACAACCTGGAATTAAAATGGATTTTTATTTGGATTTCATGTAATGGACATACACAAAATAGTCCAAATTGGTGAAGTGAAATGGAAAAAATAACATGTTTCAAAAAATTCTAAAAAATAAATAACAGAAAAGTGGTGCGTGCATATGTATTCACCCCCTTTGCTATTAAGCCTCTAAATAAGATCTGGTGCAACCAGTTACCTTCAGAAGTCACATAATTAGTTAAATAAAGTCCATCTGTGTGCAATCTAAGTGTCACATGATCTGTCACATGATCTCAGTATATATACACCTGTTCTGAAAGGTCCCAGAGTCTGCAACACCACTAAGCAAGGGGCACCACCAAGCAAGCGGCACCATGAAGACCAAAGATCTTTCCAAACAGGTCAAGGACAAAGTTGTGGAGAAGTATAGATCAGGGTTGGGTTATAAAAAAATATCCGAAACTTTGAACATCCTTATGAGCACCATTAATGCCATTATTAAAAAATGGAAAGAATATGGCACCACAACAAACCTGGCAAGAGCGGGCCGCCCACCAAAACTCACGGACCAGGCAAGGAGGGCATTAATCAGAGAGGCAACAAAGAGACCAAAGATAACCCTGAAGGAGCTGCAAAGCTCCACAGTGGAGATTGGAGTATCTGTCCATAGGACCACTTTAAGCCGTACACTCCACAGAGCTGGGCTTTATGGAAGAGTGGCCAGAAAAAAAACATTGCTTAAAGAAAAAAATAAGCAAACACGTTTGGTGTTCGCCAAAAGGCATGTGGGAGACTCCCCAAACATATGGAAGAAGATACTCTGGTCAGATGAGACTAAAGTTGAGCTTTTTGGTTTTGCCTTGAAGAATGGGCAAAAATCTCAGTGGCTAGATGTGCCAAGCTTATAGATACATACACCACGAGACTTGCAGCTGTAATTGCTGCAAAAGGTGGCTCTACAAAGTATTGACTTGGGGGGGGGGGGGGGGGGGGGGGGGGGTTACGCACTTACCGCACGCTCAAAGTTTCTGTTTTTTTGTCTTATTCTTGTTTGTTTCACAATAAAAAATATTTTGCATCTTCAAAGTGGTAGGCATGTTGTGTAAATCAAATGATACAAACCCCAAAAAAATAAATTTTAATTCCAGGTTGTAAGGCAACAAAATAGGAAAAATGCCAAGGGGGGGTCAATACTTTCGCAAGCCACTGTACATAGAAGTTGAAGCAACTTGGTTGCCAGCAACTCTTTTGATGCAACACTTGCGTCGTGTTACATTCGCTTAAGGCTTCAATTATTGGGTAACAATACTGGTATTATTTCAATTGAAAATACCCTTATCCTTACTGGACGAGTCTTAACGGACTTTGCTGAGGTTAGTCCGTCTGTCTTGTTTGACACAGTCACAAAGATGAAAACTACCAGTTGTCTCTTTAATCCCATTCCTGTTTCCTTGTTTAAAGTCTGTTTTTCAGCCTAGGCTTTTCAGCTTTCATTACTAATCTTATTAATAAAGTTTTGAATCCTGGAGTAGTGTCCTTAGGATTTAAACGGGCTGCTGTTACACCACTGCTTAAAACGCCCACTTTGGATGCCTCTGCATTCGACAATTACAAGCCCATTTTTAACTTACCCTTCCTGGTTAAGGTTTTAGAAAGGATTGTAGCAGGCTCAATTACAGTCCCATTTGCTATCAGATCAGCTTTATGAAACCTTTAAGTCCAGGTTCAGGGCAGCCCATAGTACTGAAACTGCTTTAAGGTAATTAATGACTGACTGATGGCTGCAGACTCTGGTTCACTGTCAATCCTGGTTCTTTTAGATCTAAGTGTTGCTTTTGATACTGTAAATCACAACATTTTGTTACACCGTCTGAAATGTGTGATTGGTCTTTCTGGTATAGTTTTGCAGTGGTTCACATCCTATCGTTCTGATTGAACAGTTTGTTACATTGGATGGGAATAAATCTGATGTTTGCCCATTGAAAACTGGTTTCCCACAGGGCTGTTTTGTGACCCGTTTTATTTAGTATTTATTTACTGCCTTTTGGTCAAATAATCAGCCAACATGGTATTCAATTCCATTGTTATGCAGATGGTAGTCAACTGTATTAGAAAACTACACCAATATAACTGTGGCTGTCTCTATTGAATAATTATTTAGCCAATATAAAGACTTGGTTGCAGCAAAATTGAGATAATGTCAGTGGCTTTACCGCATCAGATCTCAACAGCAGTTGATTTTAGCAGGAGATCAGATCCCACTTCATTGGTTACCAATCTTGATGTGAGATTTGACCCTCTGTTATCATTTGAGGATCATATTAAGAATGTCTGCAGAGTTTCTTCCACCTTAGGAACATTGCTTGACGTAGATCCTCATTATCTATGACTGATGCTTACACATGCCTTTATTTCAACAAGACTGGATTACTATAATGCTCTTTTTGCAGGTATCTCCTTTAAGGTTATCAATAGGTGACAATATGTTCAAAATAGTGCTGCCTGTATTCTCACTAAGACCAAGAAACATGAGCATATATCTCCTGTCCTTGCTTCTCACCATTGGCTGCAAATATAGAATTGATTTTAAGGTTTTATTACTAACTTATAAATCCTTACATTCTCAAGGCCCTGCCTATCTTAGGGATATCCTTCAGTACCACATACCTAAATGAAAATTGAGATCTGGTAATAATGTTCTTTTGTCCGTGCCTCGGACTTGTCTGCGCACTGCGGGTTATCAGGCTTTCTGCTCTTTAGCCCCATGCCTATGGAACGCCCTGCTGAGCTATTTGAAAAATTATGACCCAGTTGATGTTTTGAAATCTAATCTTAAAACTTACTTCTTTCATTTGGCTTTTAAATGAAAAGCGCTATATAAATAAAATTTAATATTATTATTATGTGCCAGCGTCACCCGAGAGGAGGGAAATGAAACGCACATCACCCGGAAGAAGGGAAGTGCAATTCATTAATAGAGACTGGGGGTTCAACAAGCAAGTGACACTGTTAACCGGCCGCCCCTGATGTCCACAATCATAGTTATGAAAAATGCCTAGTAAGTTGGTAAACAAACCTGACCATGGTTGATTAATGATTTAGCAATAACTGGTTGTGATATATGTTCACTGATAAGTGTTGGCAGTAAAACCACATTATTAATAACTGTTCCCAGTCTCTACGTTGGGAGCAGCCCTTATGCACTTAAGTGATAGTGCCCGTCAATGAAGGCTATACCGTGTGCTAGTTGACTGCAACTGGAGTTTTGACCCGAGCCCGGGTGCTAACGAAAGTCAAGGTCAACTAACACATGGTAGAGCCTTCATCGAGAGGGCACTATCACTGTCTCTATTGGAGAATGATTTTTCTCATTATTTTCTTTAAAAAAACACTTTAAAACTACATTTACCTTGAACTTGATTCATCGGGTACCTTTCCACTGAGAAGTCCAGAAAAAGTTCATAAAGGATCACAAACATAATTAGAGGAAAAAAAGAAAAAAAACATTAAACAAATAATTGTTTTACTTGTCAGAGTTGTTTATAGTTTATCTGAACAGTGCCTGATATTTGAATGGAGTAATATTACTGAACTGACTGCGTCTCGCTTAGTTGTTGTTGAAAGATGCAGTCTGTGATTGGCTGACTCAGCAGTTGCAAGTACAAGGCTGGTTGCTTTCATCAATTCACAGCATTGATTGGCTGGATTTGGTGAATCAAAATTTGTATTTGGACTAATTGTGTCTTTGAAAGTATTTAGCCAGTAGTACTTGCACGGTTTGATTTTAAATTTGAAAAAGCCAGTAGTACTTGCACGGTTTGATTTTAAATTTGATTCGCAGGTGAGGTGACATTCCAGCAGGCATTTACTGTGTACTACTACTGTGTAGTATTGAATCATATGTTAATTGATATCAGAAAATAAACATGTCATTAACTACAGTAGTTAACAAGTTAAGTACTTCTATAGAAATAGAAGCAAAACTGTGATATTCAGAGAGGTAAGCTATAGGGGCACGTTCTATTATGAGGCGTTCAGCTAAGCACTGAGACAAGATTTACTGGACAGACTGATATACTGTAAGTACTGTATGTTAAAACTCTCTGGGTAGTTTCTTGTCTACAAGGAACCTAAGTCTTTCATCATCTATGTAAAATAATATTTTTTATATCCAAAGAACTGCTACTACTTGGGGAAACCAAGGAAGTGGTAAGTGCCTAGTTCTTTAAAGTTCATAAAAACATGTACAGCAAATGGCAAAGTGCAATTCGAGATCCAACTCTTAAGTGCATACAGCTGTCATCCGTTTACGATGTCAAACACACTTCCAATTGTAATGGACTTGGTAGTTCACTGACCTGAGTAGATGAGACTGCCTGCAGCCTCTGAACCAAAGAACGTGTTCTGCAATAAGATTGTTTCATATAGAGTGGTGTATATGAATTCCACATATTCTCTTCATAATTAAATATAGCATCTGCGCTTCACACCATTTATTACTGAGTACTGGGACTCGCTTGCAGCATTGGACCAGGTCTGGTACCAGCTTATCAAACCTGATCTGACCCTTTCTACACACGTGCAAAGAAAAATAAGATCCAGAATTATTCCTAGGTCACTCCCTCTGTTCCAAGAGTTGTTCTCTCTCTGTCTAACCACCTTATTATGTACTGTTAAAGTATAAAGACGTACACTACAGAAATGTTATCTTAGACAGCTTGATGAGTTTTTGCAAGGGGTAAAGTAGATAGATAGCTATTTAAATTAAACAAGGGGCTTGGATGAAAAAAAGATTGCATTGTGCATGCAAATGGGAGAAAAAGAAATTGCCACAACAGCTAATCTATCAGACAGCACAGAAATGACAGCAATACAATAATGAAAAACTGCTGTATGTAGCACCCATCTCAGATCCTTGTATTCTGTATTCTAAAATTGCATCGCCTTCTTGCAAGTTATCTTAAAATGAATGGGAAAGACTTCATGCTTATGTTGGACTCCACGCTCGCCAAGATAAGCAACAACTAAGACATAGCTTCTTTTACTGTAAACTAATGTGATCTATATGTGTTTCCTTCCATCTGATGTATCCTTCTGCCCGGTGTTGGTGGCTGAAGTGTAATGTTGGCTCCAGGGATCAGCCTATTTTGTCTCCCTGGCGCATCACCACACACAAAGGCTGCAATGCTGGCTTCAGGGATCAACCACAGTGCGGCCTCCTTTGCACATCGGCATGACAATCGTCTGGACTGAGCTGAGTAGGGCCCTTCTCTGGGGTCTTCAAGTGGGCATTTTGTCGACTAGTTTTGTCGAATAGCATCGACGTTTACATTGACATTGCTTTCTTTCTGCTATGCTTGAGGTCGCCACCCAGTCTTTTCGTCTCAACCAGAGCTAGTTGCTGCTCCTCTCTACTGTTTCAGAGAAATTCTTCACTATCGGTCGCAACTCTTGTCCACTGAATCCGGGGTTGTAGATTGTGCCACAAATCCTTGACAACCTACCACCATTAGGTAAACCTGGACTCCCCTCGCTGTTCTGCTTCAGCAGCTAGTTCAGCGTACCATAGTTTCTTCCTTTCATACGCCTCATCCACAGCATGCTCCCATGGCACTGTTAACTCTACCAGGTGAACAAGGCATGCTGATCCAGACCATAAGACAATATCAGGTTGAAGGCTATTAGTGGCAATCTCAGGTGGGAAAATAAGTCATGTCCAACATCTCCCAGCATTTACCAATCTCTAGCAGCTTCCAGTTGTTTTTAATACCTTTCTAATACCTTTTCTTGGAGGTTGCTCCCCTGGACGGAGGAATGTTGTTCTTTGTGTGTCATATATTGCTGGCATTGGTGGCAACTTTTTGGTCATTATGCACTTGTCTTCCAATGCTAAGGCCAAATATCACAGCATCAGGTCATGACGCCAAGTAAACCGTCCTTGGCTAAGACCCACCTTACATTCTGTCAAAATGTGTCAATGTAGCTGGCGATGAACACAAAGGACACCACGGATCCTCTCCTACCCATTGGTTAAGGTTCTTTGGTGATGGGAGAACATCATATGTTGACCTGATGAGGAAACTGATCCTGCTCTATTCCATTGTCAATAGATCTCACCAGCTGATCTTGCATTGATCCTCACTCTCCCATCTCGTCCTCCTTGGCCTGGGAAACTGACTTTTGCACCTCGTTGAGTAGCAGCTTCCTCAATTGAGCTGGGGCTGCATTGTGCCGTGTAGAAGGAGCTGAACTGAGCAAGGCCTCCTCTTCCATGCTGTACTTGCCCCATGATATCACTGATACAAAAGGCAACCTTTGCATCTTCCACAGCTTTTTTTGCCGCCCACTTTCGTCCAGTTTTCAACACAGGTGCTGCCTCCCTCACACATTTGTCACATGACTCTACCAGTGTCATTTCCAGTCGAACCTTGGTGCACTTAAACTCCTTGGTTAGAGCTGGGACTGGCAGCTGCAGTATCCCTTTACCATTCAGTCCCTCTCTGCTGAGGCAGGGTGGAACTCTTAACCATTTCCTGACATGAACTGATTAACGCTTCCAGCTTCTCTACAGTTGTCAAATTCAGCTCCTGAATCATGATTTCAGAATTGTATTTAGAAAACTCTGATTTTGTTTTTACTCACGGTTTTCCTTGTTTCGTTATGTGTGTTACTCTGCTGCACTTAAATCCGCGAGATTTGAAATTCACTTTAATGCTAACAACCACTGTCTGCAGCTACTCAACTCAACATGGCAGAGAGAAATGGAAAAAACACATTCAGTAGGAGACATTCAGTATATACTCTCAGTTTTGAAAATTAACTGGAATGTGTTTGTTATTTGTTTAATGAAAACTGCAAAGAAGGAAGCATTGTTTTCAGTTATTATTTTTGCGGTTTCTTGATTAAACGTCATAAAAAAAAAAAAAAAAAAACTGTACTCAAGTTTGTCTGTTTTTACTCTGCCAACTTAACAAAAATACTTAAATTCAGGTGTTAATAAGGTAAGGGAACAGTTTTAAACAACCCTATTTTTGTAAATGCCAAAAGTTTTACGAGGATCTCATCTGTCCTCGACTGCATTTCATTTTTTCATAGACACATAGCATGCCAGGCTTTAAATTGTTGCCGCAAAGCAAATTAAAAGATTCACCTCATTCTTGATTTTTTTTTCTATTTCATCAGTAAGGGCTGGAGATCCAGTCTATTTTATTTAGCAGCTAAGAACTTTTATTTTATTAATTTCAATGGCATGCTATTACAGTGCCTTAACAGCATGTATCAAAGTATAGAAACATGTAAGGAAACAGTTTACTGAATTTTTGAAGTTTACTGATTCATACAGTTCTGTAATGTGTCCAAGTGGTACTGATTTGTATTCTTTGATTTAATTACAGTATTTCATTACCTTAACTGTAGGTGTTAGTTTTACTGATGAGTTGTAAAGCTTTGTAATTTTGTATGCTTAATGTGATAAAATAGGTTACTAGCTATATACCATCATCAGTAGATACTTGTGTACTAAGTACTTGTGTATGCTAACTTTATTCTATACATTATTAAAGGTACAGTAATTGCTATTAATACCTATTCGATTATCCATACAAATCGATTATGCAAACTAGTATTGGTCTCAATTAGTTCAGATAATTCACTCTCTACTGTACTATGGTCTGATGTTTTTCCACCTTTTTGAGTTATTTTGGTCCAATATTGATTGGTGAAGGTGTTGAAGCAGACCGACATTCTGAAGTTGCATGATTTATTTATAGCATACATAACTCAGATACAGATACCATTTACATGTACCGTAACAAATGTTGCATAAGTCGATTTTCTAGGGATTTTTGCGGGGCCCTTAATAGAGGGGAGTGACTAATACACCGGTACAATGTATGTGCAGGTGTGTCTAATATTAAACAATGGGACTACTACAGCCATAGTTATTATGGCTCACACAAACTTAACTATCAACAACCCGATTTATTTTTTCGGTTTCCACCTATCGTCAAGGCGATCCATCTAGGAGCCAGCATACCACCATCCTTACACAGCGCCCTTTCTGGTCATGAGGGAGATTTACAAAATTCATCCTTTCTCTCTTTATCACAGGTTGTTGTATTGAAGGATCTCAGGGTGTCAGCTTTACTGGGGAGTTGGTTCCAATTCTTTGTGAAAAAAAAAGTGTCTCCACTTTTTTGTTCTGAATGCCCCTTTATTTGTGACCCCTGGTTCTTGTTTTTTTTTTTTTTTTTTAGGTCTAAAAAGTCCTTTAGATTGACATTGTCAATAACTATTAAAATAATAAATGCTTGAATCGCCGCGTAGTATTCTTTGTTCAAGATTGAATAGATTACATTCTTTTAACCTATCTGCATACGACATACCTTTTAAACCCAGAAAAATTCTGGTCGCTCTTCTTTGCACTCTTTCTAGAGCAGCAGTATACTTTTTGTAGCAAAGTGACCAGAACTGAACACAATATGCTAAATGAGGTCTTAGTAATGCATTGTAAAGTTTTAACATTACTTCCTTTGATTTAAATTCATGTCAGTGAAACGCAGTTGTACAATTGCTAAGTACGTGTATGGTTATGGTTCTGATTAAATGTATTTGTACAGGTGAAAATTGAATGCAATTGTACTGCACCAAATGCAACACCACAATGTTTTGTTTACTGGTTATTAGATGGTTTAGCTTTTTTTTTTTTTTTGTTTGTTTGTTTTTTTTTTTATTGATGCAATCAGCACTGTTTAATACTTTTCTTTTAAATTTTAATTAATACAATGAATTTGTAAAAGCCAATGCAGGGGGAACTGGTGTCTAAGTGTGGTTTTGGAAAGAAGTGTTCAGTAAAGCAAAGAAGATATGTTCTTGAAGTTGTATGGATACTTGTAGCAAAGTGGTTGATAGTGTGCAGGTGATCAATGAACAGACAGACAATTATAATCCAAGTGCAAAGTTTGTTTAATTATATTTTAATGTCCAGTGCCTGACGGCAAAACAAATGGTAAACAATAAATGATGTTAAGTAATACAGCAGCATGATTTACTTAATTTGTAATCCCAGGGTTTGTGCCGAAATAATAGAAAACACAAAACACATATACAACAAGTCCATTAGTGCGTGAATTAGTGCTAGTGGTGCAAATACAATTATTTGTGATACAGTGCAGTGTTGTTCCAGGTTTGTGCTGGCCTCTGGCGACAGCTCCGGACATTGTTGGCTGTCTAGTGATAGCAAGCAACAAATAGACAGGACAAACAAACATGAATATGGATACACAAAACACAGGTCCTTGCGGGTCACTTTTCATGAACCAAAACGATGGAACAGATTACGTCACTTCGACCCCTTGTAAACGATTGCAGCCGCTCCTCCAAACTGCAGCTGCCCCATCATTTCCCTTCCGGGTCGATGAGTTAGTGTACCGAAGCAACGGTCCTTTTCTAAATGAACAACTTCCTTTTAACCCTTGGAAAGAAATGTCAGGCCAAGTAGTCCAGGATACTCTGTTCCCATTACTTATTGCCCTCACAGGTTGGAAGGGAGAGTTACCACCAAGAATCACTGTCTTTCTGTCACAGTACTTGATAAGGTAAAAGAAAATACAGATAGTTTAATACAGTTGTGATGTTGGATGTATAACTTGATTTTATGCTCTGTTAATTATTACTTTTTAAATGTTAGAAATTTTGAAAAATGTTTAAAAACGAAGAAACAACACAAAAATGATTAATGGAACAAAATGCTACAAACAAGGGTTATTTTGAATCTAAACCTTTTTATTTTTATTTATCGGTGTGGTGCATGTAGGAAAAAAACAACTGTAAAAAAAGTGTTTTAAAGACAAAAAAAGTGTTTTTGTAAAATTGAAGTCTCAAAAAGGGTGCAGTGGGATGACTTTTACACTCAAAGACCTATAAAATAATTTTTATGGTAATCCTTTCCTTTCTGGTTCCTTTACTGACTTCCAAATACACTTGCCTTTCAACACTGTCAGTTCCACCTATGTTGTGAATTATCACATGATTTTAACAAAGATGTTCAGTCCCAGTACTTAGGATATGCCAGATGAGATCAAAATCTGTTAAATACTGAAATTACAGAATCCACCATCACTCAATTTGATTGTAAACACCATTAAATACTAATATTTGACATTTTAAGCTATTTTACTCTTTAATGCCCAGCACCTGTGTATCTAAATCCGGTTCTGAAGGAGTTACATTTAGAAGAGGTAAAATAATGAATTTCTACTGAACCCTCCCTCTCACTAACAAAGTAATTACATGTATTTAATTTGTTTTTTTCTGAGTGTACTGTGCTTTTGCAGTATTAAATACACCTATTCCAGCTTTTAAACTTTAGTTTAATTAAACTAATGACATCACCTGGGATCAGCTGCATTGAGTTTAATGGCCTACCACCAGCTACTGGTGTGATCCATATTGCGACAATTTGCAGCACTTAAAGAGGCAGACATTGCTAAGGATGTTTGCATCTGTTACTCCTACAATTCTGCACCTTTATATTATGTCATGGTCAATCAGGACACACATTATCTGCTACAGCACAGACAGGATCCATGTCTACTACAAAGTTTAAATATTGCTCATCACAAATAGTAAAAGTCTGGTTAAGGCGTTTGTACACCTGGGGCGGAGTGCACCAAGCAGACATAAGACTGTGCAAAGTGGTTAACAGTGTGCAGGTGATCAGTAAACAGACAGACAATTATAATCCAGGTGCAATGTTCTTTAATGATTGCATTTTGTAATCCAAATGCCTGATGGCTAATAACAGTAAGTAATAACAATGTCATTGAGAAGCAATACAGTGGCATGTATTGCTCATATGTAATCCGTGGGTTGGCCCTGAAATAATAACAGTCCCATTTTAATTCACTTACACGTAGCACATACATAAACACAAACACCCGTCCACAGTGCGTGCTTTAGTGCTCGTAATGAATACAGTTCTTTAGTGCAAGCAAAGTGCAGTGTTGTCCAGGTTTATGCTGGCCTTTAGCGACAGAGCGTGTTTAGCCATTTAAATAATAACAAACACTATTATTGCAATATGATAGACAAATAAAACACTCACTATTTTCTCTCACAGGTCCTTCCAGGTTGTTCTCTAATCAAAACGAAGGAACAGATTACGTTGCTTCGTCCCCTATTCATACCGTAACATATGATAAACAATTGCAGCTGCTCCTCCAATCCGAGGTCGATAACCTAATGTAACGAACCTCCATCCCCTTTCTAAATGACCGACTTCCTTTTAACCCTAGGAATGAAGTGTCAGGCCAAACAGTCCAGGGTACTCTGTTCTCGTTACTAAGCACCCTCACAGGTCGGGAGGGAGATTTAACACCAAGAATCATTGTCTTTATGTTAGAAAGACTTATTCAGGCTGTAAAGGGGCCGCAAAAGTATGCCTGCTAGCGGATAGGTGTAAGGCTGGAGGCAAATAACATATGGGATATAGGCAGAAAGTTAAATTTAAAAGCAAATCAGCTTAGAATATTGTAAAATAACATGTAACCTGTGAAAAAGGAAGCAAAAAAAAAACAAAAGCAGGTGTCAGAATTGCCCACAAAACCAGTCCCCAACAATTGTAATCCTTCTTATGATCTTTCCATTTTCCTCAGATATCTCCTATTTTCTCATTATTTCTACAGTACTCAAAATATATTAAGTAGATTTTATAAGCAATGTTTTAATTTACTGCTGCAAAGTTTCTAATTCTGTGAAACAATAACAATCCTAGTCTTTCTTTTAATAAAGTTTGCCACAAGTTTAGTATTCGTTGTCTAACAGTGACAAAAAATGGTACTTCCCTTGTTTCTTTGGTGTTTCTTTAGCCACTTTTGAATGGTTCCCAAGTTTCTTCTCTGTTCAGTACGCATGTTGTTTACTCCTGCAATCCCCTCGCTGAAGTTCAAAAAGCATGGGCGACTTTTTGCGTGCCCTTGTTCCTGTTCCTGTTCTCGTTCCCATTCGTATTACTGCCCAACTCAACTCCTCTCTGTACTGTTGGTTCTGGTTTTATAGCAGTGTGTCAATTGATGCAAAATGGCATGCACTTGTGGCAATATGGATCCTAGTAAAGGTATGTAACTGATTGTGCTCAATTATTTAGTTAATTAGTGAAACAAACAAAAAAATAAACAAAATGTGCAGATATTCAAAACAATACATTTATCAAAAAAATCTCACAGCAAAATTGAACCAATATCTTAAATGATAATACCAATTTATGCAAAAGAACACATAACTACACAATAGGTGCAAATGATATACCACCCCACACTTTAAATTACACTTGTGACATTTGCCATACTGATTGTGATATGCACCATACTAAAAATGCCATGTATGGTCTTTGTTTTATACAGTACTTGCTATATATGTATTGTATCAAAAACAAGACAGCTGAAAATGCTGTCCACACTTGTAATATTAAAGTTAAAATGTGTTTTGCACAGCTGCTATCTGCATGTATTTCATTGTGATGGTTCAGATTAGAAAGTGTCTTCTGTTAATATTGAACTTAATTCAGTACAGCAACCATGTCATCAAATAAAGTAATAAGTAACACATTTAAATGGATACTTTAAGGCATTTACATTTAATATTTAATTCCTTACCAGTTTAATATCCTGTCTAGCTGTATGAAACTAAAATGTCTTCCCCTCTGCAAGTGTGGTTATTGTGAGATAGAAAATGGGAAATGTGATACAAAATCAGTTTTAGATGATATATACCACCTAACACCCCTATTGGTCATTTTGAATGGTGGAAAAATGGACAATGGAATCAATTATAGATAACACACATAGGTCATTGAACAGGTCAATAGTTAATTAGCAAAATGTGGACGATATAAATGTTCTCTTTAAATTTCAAACTCACAATAATCAGTACAGTACAAAAGCACCATGATTCTGAGCACAACAAATTGCTTAAAGTGGTTTTCCATGTAAGGACAGTGTAGTGCTCCACACATTGCATAGTTCAGGCCTTCCTGTAGCTTTAGGAGCAGAATTGACTCTAACTTAAAATATTTCATTTGAAGGACGCATCACAAAAGTGATTCAAACACCTTATTAAAATGTAAACTCACTGACCAGATTACTGTTAACATGAATAGGTATAAATGTAAACTGCATAAACCTTGTATTGTTCTGACATAAAAGCATCTTTATGTATTCAAGGTCCAAGTCAGTCACCGCACACCAGGGCAATTACTGTTGTAGTCTTCTGATCGCTCATAATTCTGAGGTCAAAGAATTGCTTTGCTTGTGTACGTATAGGCTCATTTTGCAGCTGAAAGCAACAGCATTAGCACAGCATACTGTAGCTATGTCTTTGACAGGGAAATATACATAATCTCAGAAGGCAAATTAAGCAGTAACCATGTCACTAAAATGAGTCATACAGTTTCTGGTTAATTATTTGAGCAGGGTAATGCCTAATGCCATCAGTGCTGAAGACTACCAGTTCGGGTTGTAAGGTACATTGATGAATATTTACAAGTTTCCTGGTTGTGGGTGGATCAAGGGAAAGTTTACTCACCAACAGCTCTGAAGATCACAGGCTTCAATTCTGCTTTGGGTGAGAGAACCCTGGACCTATGCCATTTACCAAAACAGTGATGTTCTGTGCTCAAAAAGAAAGAAAATTCAAACGCAAAGAACTTAGTACAATACACTTTGTAAAATGTAACAGGATATTTCATAAGAAGTGTTTTTATTTCAAAACAAAACTCTATAGAGCCAAAGTCTTGTGTACTGGTCCTTTTAAATGCAGGTCAACACATGTGCTGTTTCAGACAAAAAATGTAAACTCGAAATGTAGGATTCTATTAAGAGTGTTGTATATGGTATGAGCACTTGTGTCTGCCCTGTGATTAAAATTTGCTCCTAGGGGATTTTTGTTTATACCAGTTTATTTTCTTGATGTACATAAAATAACTGACTTTTAAAAATCTTGTTCTTGTTTTTGTGTTTGTTTTGAACATACACAATAACTGAATCAACCAAAAAAGGTTTTAACTGATAAAGAGTACACATGTGACAACATTATGAGCTTTTCAGTGATATCTGAGAATCATCTATTATTTAAAATAATTTGCCATCCAAGCACATTTGTATATGTGTTATTTCTTCTTGTGCTTTAAGCCTGTCTGAAGCATGCATATTCATTGCAGCAATATGCAGCTTTGCACTGAATATGTGGAACTAGTTAGCATTTCCAGCTCTACCTGGACATTAAGAAAGATGAATGAATAAAACTCACTGCAGCCAGAGCAGTCACCCACAGTCTTCATCCACACTGCAGCCCACAGCCACTCTGGGGACCGCACAACCTGCTCCTCTGTGCACCTGCCTTAGCTGGCTTGGGTGTGAGGTTAATGGAGTATCACATAGTCTTACTCATTCATCTTTCCAATAGCCACGGCAGGGGTTCTACAACTGCCAGTGTATTTGTGAAAACAATTAAATGTGTGATAGTAATGCTGGTGGTAATGTGTCATGTTATCTGAAGCACTTCAAACTACATTTTTGTTTTGGTGTGTGTTGGTGGGGGTGGGGGGGGGGGGTTATAAGTACAATAGCTCAAAGATCTGTGTAAGAGGAAGTATTGTGGAGTGTACAGATTTTGAGTAGCTTAGTGGTTAGTGCAGAGCTGTTGTCGAGAAAGTATTGAGTGTGAGTAGCTCAATGGTTAAGAGTTCCTGGCGGAGTATAGAAGGCAGTAGGTTCGACTGGATGTAGCACTCTCATATTATAGGGTTCTACATAATCTGGTAGCCAAAAATGTAACAAGTATTTCTCTTACTGGAATATTTGAACTTTCCTTCCATAACAGCATCCAAGTTCTTTAAATATGTCAGCTCACCCTGTGTGGCGGTACTGAAGGTTGCACACTAAGCCAGTAGGTTATAGTCCACATACAAGTCACTGAGATAGAAAGGTTTGAATTTAGTTAATATAGTGGCTTTTGAGAACCAGTGTACTTTCCGACTTCATACAGCACACTGACATAATTTGATGGTGTTATAAACCTAACATTACCTGCAGGAACTTATTTTAGCTGAATATAAACACTAAACCATTGTGTGTGTGGACTATGTCACAGGCTTACTAAAGTAAAATACACATTCACAGAGATGTTTTAGCCAACTCGTTTCATACTTTCTTCAGCTCACAATTAACTTGCTGTCTAATCAAAGAACTACAACTTCACTGTTTCCAGTAAGGTTACTGAACTTGAACACAAAATGCCAAACTTGCTTCCTGGCAGTTTTAATAGATAATGATACAGCGCACCTATGCTAGCATATTAAATAGTAAGTAGCGTGGTTCCGAAAAAAGCGTTACAGGTCCCCAACTGTTTAAATAATGTGCCTGTAATTTTTCTTTTCATTGTTAACATCCTGACAACTTTATACACTTAAAACTTTAAAGTCTGATTCAAAGCTGTGTGTGTGTGTGTGTTTGTGTGTGTGTGTGTGTGTGTGTGTGTGTGTGTGTGTGTGTATGTATATTTTAACCAACCTTGTTGTGGTTAAGGGTGTTTTATATGTTCATTGTAATTCTTCGTTCTTATACATGGCATTAAATAAAATTATTATGATGAGGTCTCAATGAATGAATGAGTGAATGAATATTCAGATATTCAGATTATTTAACAGGTAACTAAGATTGTCTGTGGATCCGCCAGATCTGTGTTGTCCTCCGGCACTATAGGTCTGGTGGCCTCGCTGTGGATCCGCATTGCGAAAAATAATGGATGGCAGGGGCACGCTTTGGAGGACGCAAGCTCCAGCCTCTGTTCCCTGAGTCGGCGGGGGGGGTTGCGTGTGGTGAGCCGAGGATACAGATAATAATTGGACACACCAAACTGGGGAGAAAACCGGTGTAAAAAAATTGGAGATGAAAAAAAAAAATGTGATTAGCCCCACAAGTTGTAGTACTTATTTGCATTATGATTAGCAGGTCACTCGCGATCTCTTTGGTTCACAGTCGCAACCAGCTCAGCAGCAATTTTTCAAAGCTACACTGGGCTGTGCAGGATCTGCACAGATTTCTGCAGGTGGAGTTGAGTGACGTCGTGCAGCAGCCCTCGAAGAACGTGCATGTCTGCGATTATGTCCAGAACTGTGCAGATCTGTGCAGAACTGCAGAAATCTGCACTACATGAAAAACGCCACCACTGTGCTACTTTAGGACAAGAGAAGAGTGGTGTATTGAGCTGCGTGTGACTTATGTTGTGATGATACACTTTGGTGACTTCTTTCTCGCTAGATTTGTCACTTTGACAATGTTTTTCTCGCTAGAGGAACCCAAAAGTCACTGGATATAGTGACAAAGTCGTTAAATTGGCAACACTGATTGGTGCACGCCACTAATTATTACCTTTTTTTGGAAACTTGGATCTGAGCACAATACTCTATTAATTAGGATAAGATATCAATACTCAATAATATTTTACATTCACTTGGAAGAGAATGGTTAGAGTCTTGGTCTTCACCATGGAAGGTTTGAGTACCCCAAATTGTTACTGCTTGGCAGCAGTTTGGAAGGTAGTCGGTTTGATTAGCTCAGTCTTTAGAATGCTTGGCTGCAGTGTGGAAAGACATGGGTTTCAGAAGCTCAATGGTTAGAATGCTGCTCTGCAGCATTGAAAGTAGTGGGCTCCAAGTACTTAACTACTACTCAGCTTCCTGTGTATAAAATGGTTATTTGGTTGAATTTAGACGTTTGTATTGTGTCTAGATGACCAGACCATTAGCAATGGATGTACCTACATGGATATTACATATGCATATTCTCCGAGTGGTAGACGCAACAGACAACATGTTGACACTGATTTCCCTCTGTGGGGCTGTGACATCCTCTGACCTTCACACAAGTGTCAAAGCTGATGTTTCCATGGTGCTTGACATCCACCATAGTTAAGTGGCAGTACTGACTTCCATTAGCATGTCTGCTATCTTTGTTGTACCCTATTTACAGACTATTAGAGGAATTAAATCATTCAAACTGTCATGTTTCCATCTTTCAAAATCACTTAATTCAGTGAAGCTAAAGATTGATGTTAACTTTGATTAGTTCTGTCAACAGGGCTGTCCTTACACATCCAAAAGAAGCATATTCTAAATAAAAGTGTTAATTGTGAATAAGCTGCCTTCTTTCCTTAAAGGTACAATGGCCAAAATTGTGTATGGTCACCGTGATATTGAATTGCTCCACATTGATCTACCTTGTAAGTGCACTGGCATTTGGAGTACATGAGTCATGCAAGCGTGGGCTGAATCTTGTTTGTGCCAAGTTGAGCATCTTTCCTAGTGACATGTTTTGGCTCTGCAGTCTGGGAGGAGGAAAAATCATATGGGACTAATTCACCGATCATGCTTCAACAACAACTGGTCAGTTGCCTGAAAAAATTGCACATTCAGTTTTCTTCATTCAGAATGTCATGTAGATTGCAGGTGTGTGGGTAGTTTAAACAGTATAAATAATAATAATAATAATAATAATAATAATATAATAATAATAATAATAATAATAATAATAATAATAATAATAATAAAAATTAAAAAAATGAAAAATAATTTTTATTCAGCTTCCTGAACTGGTGCATTTGAATAGGCACTTTTTTGTTGTCTGTTGAAAGCTGCATAAAAGCAGCTAACATAAATCTGACAAAGGCCACACTGTTGAGGTTTATTTATTGGGCCAGGATGCTCTAAATACCACTGCTAGAGATCTGAGATTTGCTAAGAGTAGTTAAAACTATGACATGCAGCCCCAAATCCTGGTACATCCTACTAGCAGGAATGGATTGCAGCGGTCCTAAATCACCTAACAGATTGTGATCCAATTTATGTATGGATATTGATAAAGCTATAAAATGGTGGTATTCCCTTTAAAGAAACAATCCTACAATTTCTAGTAGTTATGGCAGATTGATGAGCTAATATCAAGCTGTTGGTGAGTCACTGGGGACCTCTTTAAAATTGTGGATTACAGATGGTGCTTTCTAACAAAAATGATGACTAACTTTTGAAGAACATTTTTTTCATAGATAATACAATCTTCTCCCCCACCTCCCATGTAATTTTTTTATATATGAATTTGTTTTTGTCAAACAACAGGCCTATAACTCTGAAGATAGTCTGCAGTACCCAACAGCACACTTGGTTCACACACAGTTTTGTAGCTAGTGGTCTTTTTATGTCCTTCACCAATTTTTAGATCTATCACCATTTTACACTGCAAATCTATAAACTTAATATGGTTCTTTGTCTTGTCACTATCACTATTTGTAGCGTATGGTGTATACACAGCTTAGTTTATGTCTAAGGGTACACTTTTCCAAAGAGGTGCTGACCACAGGCTGTAGCAATGCATCTTGGGAGTAATTCTACCATAGAAGCAAGGCCAATCCCACTGATCTCCTTAATGTCCAGACCAGACAAGATGTTTACTTATCATCCAGAGGACGGCTCCTCTAATTGCTCTATGTCCCTGTGCACTATACTGAGACTCTGGTAGCTATCTATTGTAATCTTCTGTGAATCAAGCACCACTGTGCCAGTGTGCTCTGTGTAGAGAAGTATAACACCTCTGCTGAGATATTGAGCCAGATATTCGCTCCGGTCTGCCAGGAGAAGAAAAGACCTGCTGGTTTTGAATTAATCATTTAAGAAGCTGCATTAAGTGTATTTAATTGACTATTTAATCTGTATATTGCATTTAAAAGGCATCTCCTTAGAGCATGGAAGACAAGTATAATTAACTAATGGTTATTAGCATAACGCAAACAAGCACCAGCACAATTTAAAGCCCACGACTGCAATGCATTTTTATGGCCGCTATTGCTTTATGAATAATCCAAATTATATAGGGACATATTGCAGCCATGTTTTCTTAACACATTCAATGTGAAACACGTACACACACACACAAAATGGAAACAAACGGCACATACATTTTTTGCATTAACTGATTATATGGCCCCATATGTCTTGTGGTAAGATTGCCATCCACAGAATGTAGTTTTTTCATCAGACACAATTCCTCTTGATGGACAGTCTAGCATGGTAAAAGAATAGTAGTGTAGTAATGAATAATGTAAGAATGGTAGTTAACCTCACATATTGCACAAATATTGTAAAGCAAAAGCACAATATAATCATAGTGTACATTTAAGGGTTTTCTAAAGAAAATTCAGTTTGAGTGTGTAACTTTAAAAGAACTCAAAATGGGATGACAGAGGACAGTTTTTTCAATATATGTTCTTGTATTTGTCTGTGTGTGGCAGTACCTCAGAGCCTCTCTGGTGAATTCAGTGCAGATATATTTTCCACCTGTCAGTGTGAGGCAATACAGCAGGGAGGTATGTATTTTTAGCTTGCCCTCCTCTTACAGGGACACAGGGACCAGTGGGCACGGTGCCAGGGAGAGCTGTAGGTGGTCAGAGCTGGATCTGAACTGGCTCTGATGTGGAGGCTCTTTCCTGCTGAAGAAACTGTGGAAATGCTGTAAGGGGTGACAAGTTAATGCATGGCACCAGAAACAGAACACATTCTCTCCACCAGACAGCAGGGGAAAATTACAGATAAAACTATAATTCAGAATGTCACACTGTGCTGTTCCCAAAGCTGAATGCAGAATTTCAACTTTTATATATTATACTCCAGACAAAAAATATAGTTTTTAATAACACAATTAAATCATTCTCACTCGTCATTCTTTGCGTCATCAATAGCCTCACCTTCAACACAGGCATTTCTGTAATTAAAATAAACAAAACATAGAATTAATTGCATTAGCAGCAGCCTTGTAATGTACTAACTAAAACAGACTAAAAAATGTAACAAACATCCAGGAATCAGCCAGTAAATAGCTACAGCGTAATGAGAAAAGTTCCAGAACCAGGAGCATAATTAGAAGAAGAAGAAGAAACAACAGCTCTCAAAGCAGGACAGAAAGACACAAATTGTATCCATTTACTACAAGACTTACTGTGCAGATTAACAAACAAAAACAAAACAAGGAAAACAAGAAATAAATATACACATACAACACATTCTGCAATATACCTTGAGAAATACTTCCAGCAATAATGTATCAGTCCCGTTTGTAAATCAAACAAAACAACTTTATATTTATATATCCAGGAAGTAGAGTGATTCAGTTCACAGAAAAAAAAAAAAAAAAAACAATAACAAGGAAAAATGCTCTTCAACAACAACAAAAAAAAAACAAAACATGAACAGTCATTCAAACATTTGTACTTCACAGTAGCTTGGAAGCAAACAAAAAGGTTTGGTCTCACCCGAATGTCTTTCATGAAGTCAGCTGTTCCTTCTGTCCATATCCTCCTGGAAATGCAGTATGTTTGAAACTTCGATGGATATATAACAATTTGAATAAAGTCCAAAGTAACAACAACAACAACAAAACTGGTTGGAAACACACAAAAAAAATTTGTATTTGTCTAATGTTTATTAGTAATGTTAATTGTAGAAGATTCGGCTGACAACCACCATGGTCTGGCGTAAAATATGACAGACTAACAAAATTTCTCGCTCCTGATGACTACCTACAAAATGTTTCAATATGGCTGCTCCTCTCCCACAGACATCCACATTACTTGTCTTTTCCAGTTTTTAAACCTCTCAATAACTAGCAACAGGCAACTAACTCTGCCTCCCAGCCAAGGGTGGCTGACGGGGACAAACTGTATAAGTGCAGTACCAGAAGAAACTATAGTAATAACCCTAACAGCTGAATGGTAATAAAAACAAATTACAACAACTGCCTAAAAGAGCTTAAGAAAACTAAGCCATAATAATAGTAATTTGAATAGGAAGGTGAGAGTTTTTTTTTTTTTTTTTTTTTTTTTAAACTAAAGGACTAGCATTACCTAGCCAGGCATTCTGCCATACCATTAAGCTACAGCAGGTAAAGCACTTATTGTTTCACATTTGATGGCTTGCACCACAATCTTGTAACAGTGTTTGGTAGGGAACATATTGCTATGAACCTTGCAGAGCTCCACCCAATTTCTTTTTTCACAGATAAAAGCTTTCTACACATTAGCTAAGAGTAGGGAGGAGGAGGGTGGGTAAAGGTTGCAAAAGGTTGACAGGAAAAGGATAGAAAATTAAGTAGGGCAGATTTCTGGTAAAGTGGTTGTGTTTTGTTCATTCCGCAAAAGATATCAGACACAAGCTCTGTAAATTACAAATTCCATTTATAGTTTTTGTGTCAAAGAACTGAAATAGTGACATTCTGTTCAAGCAATGACTTGGCAGTCTGAAATCCAACAAGGCATGAAGAGTTTCATCACTGAATTGTGTATTGTAGCAATTAATTTGATGATCATAAAAGCAATAAACTCCAATAAACAACCGTGCTTAAATTGTAAGAAAAAATAAATCTAAAGAAAAAATATGTATATACTGTGGGCCCTATTCACAGAACTTGAAAGAATTCTGTATTGAATTGGCATCTCAGCCCATTGACTGGAACAGAAAGGCCAGGAAACTTCAAACCATGCGCTTCAGATACACATATGCTGATGTTAGTACCATTAGGGCCCTGTATTTTTCATAACACAAGGTTCAACTAAGTTGCTGTATGATCCTGTGTTCTTTCAATGAACATACTAGAGAAATGTCCGAAAAGAGTGTTTTGACATCATAATGAAAATGTAAACTTGATTTCTGAAAAGAAAAAAAGTTTCAGTTTTTGTTTATTTAGAAGTGGTTAACATGAGGTTATATACTGTAACCTGCAAAATTTCACAATGTAGACAGATTCATAGCATTATATTTTCAGGAATTCTGTGTTAGCATCAGAAATGCCATTAAATAAATAACAAGCTATACAATGTTAATGTATGTGTCTTACATTTTCTGAAGAAGGAAAAGACATGTGGGGCCTGAAATTGCACATTCAGTTCTAATGGTAGTGCTCAAAGTACTTGATAAGGTTACAGACTAGGAGTTTCAATTATTCCGAGAATGTATCGCAGCAGATATTGTACTAAAGGGACCTGTGATTGTCATAAACTAAGCCTTACCTTTTTTGCTTTTCTTGTACACATACAGGTACACTGTATTTCTACTGTGATAATAAAATAATAAGTATGTTTCTTACTGTTCTCCTCTCTTTTTTAACATTTGCAATCACTTAACTATATTGCTCAAACACTGTGTCAGTGTGCTTTGACCTGAGTTCCATAGCTGCTGTTCTAGTTGCCAGCCAAAGACACAGTCATAGTAACAAAGGCTAGTTCAGCCAACTCTCCAGTGGATTTTGAACACCAACTCTGTATTATAGACAATAAAGAACATTATTTGATTCAGTCACTTTAATGGAGCCTGTGTTACACATGTCAAGCCAGTTGCCCATAAGTGCTGTGACAAAATATGAGATACCCACTGATACCCATTATGGAACTGTTTGTAGTAATACTGTTTATTTTGCTATCACCACATTGTTAAATATATAAGTCTCCTATCATGTTAATTCAATTTAATAAATGTTCTGATACTACTACTGCCCATTTTGAAATGTATCTGCTGCAAAAACTAAATGTAGAAGTTTCCTTTCTTTTAAACATATGAAAGCTGTAACCTTGATCAGAAAGGAATTTACTGTGGAGAACAGAAACTGTACTCATGTCAGATAACACTGTGTAACAAAATACTGTATTTACAGTATAATTGTAAATCTCAAAAAACTACTCACTTCTAAATCTTTTGTAGTCATCTTTGTGTTACTTTAGTATAAATACATGTTAATTTGGATTCATATGTTGTTTTTTTCTGACTTTATGTGAATGAAAAGACACACATTTGCCCATTTTCCCATTGGAAATAGTGATATTTTGAAATATCACTGTCCTGGTCACAAAAGCAAAGTTTGTGGGGAATAATAGCCATTTTCTATACTTTTGAGGCATAAGCAATTAGGAAATAACACTTACTACCCAGGAACAAAAATTGTGTTACATAGTGTAATTTAAAGTGTCACTGTCCCTGACACATGATACATTTTGTTATACAATACCTTTTTGAGAAAGTTTACTGTACTTTATTAGAATTCCTTTCTTTGCAGTTTGTTTACATTCCCTACAGGTAATTTTATCTGCAGGTGAGCAGCTGTCTTGAGTGGCTTAAAGTTCAAAGGGCACAATGAGAACTTACATGGATTAGTGGTCAACACGCCTTGTTAAATAACAACAGAAAACAGGAGTCACACAGTGGTTTAGTAAATACAAACAATGCTGTGATTGTGAGGTTATACATTAACAACATGTATTTTAAAAAGTGATGTTCACAATAATATTTTTGTCATAAGTACATCAATTATATACGACTGTATTTCTGAAACTGTAATGCCGGAGCCAGCATATATTGTCTCTTTCCCCATATAAAGTATTTGATTCTTAACTGCCCAGGTGCGAAAACATATATAATGACAACAATAAAGGGGCATACATTAGACAGATGTTTTAATGAGGAGTGTCTGTATAGGCAGTATATGTTTTGGAATATTTACCATTTTAATTTCAATTTTCCTAATGACCTTGATATGAACAAAAATGTAATTTTCTATGTGCAGAGGAATTAAACCTCAGGTGCTGGTACACTGGTATACTAAACTGATATGCTAAACATGACTGTTAATGAGCCCCAACCTAGCTTTGTTTTCAAAAGGAACTTTGTATGAAATATATCAGAAATATTTAAACTCTGACATATTAAATAACTTATTTTGGGACTAGAGGCTCCAGATTGTACAGAGACAGATTTGAGTCATTTATTTTGTGAACAGAATGAAACCGAAGCCTTTCTTTCCTCTGTCTCTTAATTACTATTTAATGTAGGAACAATCGATTTATATCTATACTTCTCAGATACCTGAATAGATTTTCTTCTTTTTGCAATCACAGATACACAACAGCAGATCTCTTTTTTGAATTGAATGTAAGTTTATTCAAATGACAGTATAACAAAAAACAATAATGAAGGAAGAACAATAAAGATGGAATGTGGGTAAAACAAAGCAGTATTCCATAATCATTAAGGTAAACACTTAATAAATGGTTTCTTCTTCCCTGATAGATATCTATATTTTTATATCATGTTTAAAACATGTTACACCACAGTTCCTCCATGGTTAATTTTTGTATAAAATGTAATGTTTGACATCCAAAAATGAAAACAACCCAAATGAGCTGTATATGTCCACACTTTTTAATCAATCTCTCTCTCTTCACAAAAAAAAAATCTAATTTAGTAGCCTGATTTCAATTAACCTAATTCAAGTTTGTCAAAGTGACTAGTTTCTGTCATGCATGAATGGGCTCCAGTGTACTTTACTGAGTATAACTACAAAATAAACTTAATTTCATAAACAAACAAAATGATCTTTCACTAATTTAATTCAAGTTTGTAAAAATGCTTAACTTAACTCATGCTTGAGTGCTGAAAGCTCTAACTGATTTACTTCCATAAAGATATCCTTTTCGGTGTGGAGGTTATGTATCAGCCTTGTTGATGTAAGCTTGGATACATGACAAAAATAAAGAAAGAAGTAAAATGAATGCCTCAGCTTGATGAGCAATAAAAAGTGTGCCTGAAATGTTAATGGCCTCAATTATGAAAGGGCACTAAATGTAGCTGTAGAGTTATGTCACAAGGTAGGTTTGACTGGTTTGTGTGGTGACGTCACTGACCAGGAAGCAATGTTCAGGAAACAGAAGTACAGGGCTGAAACTGCGTGGCAGCGCAGTATATTTATTTAACAATGAGAAATGAACACAAACAAAATACTTTTAAACATAGAAAACAAACAGCACATGGGCCAAAGTAAAACAGAACAAAACACAGGTAATCTTTAAACTAGAACAAGTACCTACAAGGTATCATAGTTGGTAGCAATCGTCTTTCTCGTACTCACGGTATTGTTTTACATTCCTCCTCTTAGATCTCTTCTCAGACAAAGGATCTCTCCTGACTTCCATAGTTTGTGGTTGGAGCCCAATTAATCAATAATTAACAGTTACGCAATTAAGGCTCCAGCCACATTCTCACATGGGTATTTGGCAGACAGGAATTTAACCCCCTCCCTGCCTATCAAAAACACACAAATGCAAAATCATATTAATAATAAAAGGAACAAATACATATTTCCATAAAAACGGTAACAAATCTTAACAGAACAAAAATAATATATAAATTAATAAGGGGTGGGCACCCCGTCTTACGTGCACATTAAGTAGTGAGCCTAACGTGCACCATAAATGTGCTGTCCCATTTACTGACAGAACGCATTAATTTATATGCACATTATCTCGATAATTTACATACCATACCATAATTTAATGTGCGTGATAATGTCCAAGACTTAGCCGTGATCACCGTGATGTGAAAAGCCCCAGCTGTCCAGGCGTATCATTTGATCAGTGGCTTATTGTGAAAGGTGGAGGTGGCTTACATTGACCGAAAATGAGTGATCAACAGACACAGCACTCGGCAGGGGACAGGCAGAGGCAACGCAAACTAAAACTGCATGCAGAGTGGACAAGGTTGTTTTAAATTATAATACTTTGTTTGGTCCAGTGTTTTATTTAACCACTCTATTATTTGTACCAAGGTAATGAACTATTAAATAAAATGTAAGAAATTATAGCATTAATTCATGTTTATTCACACTTAATATAACCGGTATCAGTGGTTTCCAAACAAAAAAAATCACACACTTTAAGACCCTATGTCTGTATCGCAGGACAATAATGCATGTCAGTGCTGTAACTTGATTCATTCGGGCAACCATGCTGTCCGTGGTTATTACTGGGAGAAATAATTTAATATAAGAAAAAATAAGTTAATATGAAAATACACAGGGGGAAATGTAGTATGTTGTGAATACATTAATACTAGAACCACTGCGGTTATACTCATACCCAATACTGCATGAAAGACAAACTATCGCATACAACTCAAAAGTTATAGTCAAGCACAGCTGTGACAGGGTATTCCCTGCCCCTAAGCATATTATGTTTTGTATTTTGTATATCTTTTATTATTATTTAAAAAATGTACTGTTCAATTTGTGTATTGTTCAATTTTTGCAGCATGGACAGGGTTAAACTTCCCCATCCATGGTAACCCTGTGTAGAATGTAACCGTCTCCAGATGGATTAATTTATTCCTAATTTGAAGATGGTCACATGTATATAAACCTGCAGCTGTGGCTGATCGAGGATGGAATATTCAGGAGTGGAGATCGGGAATAAGATACACCCTGGGGAATTACACACCGTTAATTAATGCCGTTAACAGAGAAGATTAGAGAAAAATGTTAGAGAAAAATGTTGGATCACACTGAGGCATCGAGTTTGCCAAAAAATACCACAACAAGGTCACATGTTGCAAATGTACCAGCAAAAGAAAGAGTAAAAGATGTTCTTTGTTGCTTTGTGCATTGTAAAGGTGGCCCCAGATACGATCCACAGCACTCTACCACCAGGGAGAAATTGACATCGACTTGTTTTGGTCATCGACAGCTGACCGTCTTCCTAATTTTAAAAAATTAGCTTTCAGATACATAAATACAGTAACAAATACAGCTGATGAGGAGATGTATAATCTGAAAGAGCTGGTGTTCTTTTATTTCAATATTGGAATTTAGAAAGACTTTGGGCCTCATTCACTAAACTTAAATTCACCTGTCGAAAGTAAAATGATTAATTCAACCAATTTTCACATTATTAAATTCCGCTAATTCACAACCCAATTCATCTAATTTTCGGCATGCAAAATGCTGCAGGAGAGAAGGGAAATAAGATTGTCCCATTACCCTGGCAGGTGTATGCCACCACAACACCTGTAAAACAGATTAAAGACCTTAAATAAAAGCGTAGATGTAGAGTCTTTTCATTTAGAAATTGTGGAATCCCAGCACATTATTTCTGTAAAAATAGATGAATGGGGTTGTTTATTATGTGAATCAAATTTTCCTTTGTTTAACTATAGTCCTTTGTTAATCTAACTTGTTAAAAAAAATATCACCTAGAGTTATAAAATTAAAGTGCTTACAAAGTATTTCTTTCTATTTTATTTATTTTGAAAAATAAGGATTTTTACACTTAGCTTTCAGAATATTTTACTGGAAAAGGTTGTTGACAATTTATTTTCTTACTCGTCTCCCTTGAATAGCGTCTTGGTGAGCCCGCTGTTGACAAACATTGATTATGTCTGCTTTTTGTTCTAAATCAATATCAGTTTCTTCAGGTATGCCACTTCTCATGGCTATGTTGTGAAAAACACAGGATGCTATCATTATCATGCAAACTTTGTGAGGACTGTACTGCAGAAACTCAACAGACGGTGAGCATTATTATAATTTGACTGCATCCTGTTATTAGGATCAAAGACTGGTGTCATAAGCCATGGTTTGAATGGATACCCACTGTCACTTATAAATAGAAACAATAATTACAATGGCAAAATGGCTAGAATGAATCTGTGCTATCTGAATTACTTTTCACTTTTAACACATTTGTTTAAATTGAATAAATATTGGGGATATTTAATAATTAAAATAATGGTTACCAAGAAGCAAAGCACTGTCTAGTGGAAGGCTTCCATTATAGTGTGGACTGAAGTTTGCTCCAAAATGTAAGAACCATTGCAAGACCCTGGGAAATTCACTATAACATTAGTAAGGTAATATTTGGCATTGCATGGCGTCTGGACATGTGTGGAATGAGAATTCATCCGATTCCTGTAAGCAGGTTCATCCTTTAATGGTGGTGAGATGAGCACATGGGTGCAATCTACTGCACCAATCACTCTAGGGTATCCACTTATGTTCAAAAAATCTAGTTACATTTATTGTAGCTGTTGCTCGGTGTGTGGCAAACATATTTTTATCGGCTCTTTTCAGAGAGCTTCAGCCACCTGCTCAATAACCTTGAGAATGAAGATTGCCTCATGCCAGCTAATTGCCAAGTATCCATTTGCACATTGCCAGTTGCAAAGAATCGGAGAGCTGTTGCCACTTTGATTTCCACTGGCAAAGCATGACTTCTTTGGCTTTGTAAATCGTCTGCTAATTCTTGGCACAAATCTAAAATAGTTTGCCTATTTAATCTGTAATTCGCTATGAATTAATTGTCTGCATAATCAAAAGGACTAATTCTAGACAAATAGATCCTAGCTGGTTTCTTCTTCTGATACAGTACACTAGGGCCATGGTATTGTAGCATAGGGGAAATCTCACTCCTTTAAATAAACTTTCACTAGAATTTCACATGATTCAAGCATGCAAAAAATGACCTTTTGAGATTGACAAATTCAGCTGCCACTTGTAATTAGTAATTCCACAACTTTTCAATGTACCTGATACCTCTTCGAAATTAACGTTTTTCACGTTGGTGATTAAGGCTGTTGCTAAATATTTGCTTAATTGTGTCGAAAACGTGTATTGAATGAGGCCCTGTGGCAAAGTGGTTTTCAGTGCGCAGATGTAGAGGTGCACAAGCAATGACAAATTAGTGATTTCAATGTCCAAACATTGAAAATAATGTTTTATTTGGAGTGGAGGTTTTGTAATTCCAAGTCTTTTGTGACCGCATATAATAATCCCAGACAATACACAACAATACACAACTACTGGTTACAGTCCTGAAATAATAAACACAATTATTAAACACACAGAAGACACACACATGATCACAAGCCCACAGTGAGTGCCAACATGCAAGTGGTGAATGTACAATGAATCCGTGAACAATGGTGTAGTGTTGTTCAAGTTTGTGCTGGACTGCAGCGACAGCTCTGGATCATCTTAGCCATCTAATAAATAATAAACAGTACAATTAGACTCGAGAAAACGAAGAAAGACTAAACACTCATGGCTATATTTCGCTCCACCTTTAGTGTACTCTTAACCATAAACAAAGGGGCAGATCACCGTCAAAGGGTTTAGTGTACCACATATAAAGCACTACTTCAGAAAACAAAAAAATATAAAAAAAAATTTCAAAAGTAAGTAGTGTATAAACAGGCGTAAACAGGTATATGTACATACAAAGCTGCAAAAATGAATGTAGTTTTTCATTTAAAACGAAAGTAACATGTTTTCTGTTGTGTGTGTATCACTCAGTGCAGCACTGAATCCAAGCTGAGCTGCAGCAGCCTGCTGCTTTGTAGTTTTCTGATTGAAATGTTTCTGCTGAAGCACTGTGGCTAGCTTTATATATATATATATATATTATTATATATATATCATATATATATATATCTATATATATAATATATATATATATATATACCAAGTATTATTTTTGTACTGTTTACCGTATCAAAAAAGGCAGTCAAAATGACTGCTTCTAGGTAGAGGGGATTATAACTTTTTTTATTTTTGCTATTGTGTCTTTCAGACGTCATCAGGATATTTAATACATGTATTTAGGAAAAGTTAAGAACGGACAACTGCAAATCTTTCACACACGCAGAGTAATTTAAATTTTAAAAGTGAAAACCGTCAAAATGACTGTAGTGGCGGTTCTAATGTTAATAGTACTGCTTGAGATTTTTTTTTTTTTTTTTTTTTTATTGTTTATATAATTACATGATTGGTTCGTTGTTTGACCAAGCAACAAACTAATACATATATTGGCTAAAATAATATATATATATATATATTATATATATATATATCATATATATTAACATATATATTAACAATATATATAACTATGTTCTGGTCCAGTTATGTATTTGTAACAATTTAATTTTGGAATATAGAGATCCATGGTCATTATTTCAAACTTGTAACCTTGTAAACTCAATATAATAAATATCAAAGTACAAAGTTTTTCTTCAAGTACATGCTAATTCAAACCCTGCTAGTCTGAACTAATAAACCATTCCTTGCTTTAATAATAAAATGCATGCTGATTTCAGCTCCAGAGTGTAACATTTACAGCTATGTCTGTTTTTCTTTTTTGTTTTTTTCTAATTATTATAGGTTTATTACTGACTTTGAAAGACTAAAAGCATAAACCAAAGACTTGACGAGGCATTTTTAGAATGGCACACAATATTGATCTCAACAGGGACAATACCCAACTAGTTCAGATTAACAAGCATCTACTCTAGGTAGTCTACTGTCAATGTCTTCTTAAAGTAAAATTTGAGTTTGCCATGACCTTCTGACTTCATGACTGTAGGGTCATTAAGCAATATATCAAGTGTACTACACTGACTGAGCAAAGACAGAGCTAGTGTTTAAAGCTTGTGTGATTTGGGTCCCTGTAGCAGAACTGTTGCTAGTCAAAATATGTTGCACTTATCTACAGATTTGATCCGCCATGTCCTGCTTGCAATCGTAATGCTAGTAGTTTTCTGCAAATGCTGCCAATTCATAGACTATTATGATGGATACGCTGGCCAATACTGCCTCTGTGTTGAGAGGTAAGCCATTTGATGTAAAGTCACAGAGAAGTTTGTGCTTTCCCATAGTTGTTGCTTACAGCCACATTATTTTCCACACACTGAAAAAACTACAAAAAAAACAAAATATAGAATGTACTTACATTCTATATTTTGACCAGTCGATGTTAGGTTGAGGAGTCTTGTAGTCTGGTGTTTATAGACTTTTTATGGTGTAGTTTACAGCTATGGTCAACATTTTTGCATCATAGATTTTTTGCACTCGGTATAAAAATATATATATATATATATATATATATTTATTATATATCTAATTATATATTTTTATATATATATATATATATCATATAGATAATTATATCATGTCAGTCAAGTTGAAAACTACAAAGCGGTAGGCAATTTAATATATTAATGTAACATTATTGAGCAGGTTTCATTTGACTTTATGAAGCAAAATTTGTTATTTTTTGTGACTGGGTGCCTGCCCCTTATTAACTTATATATTTTTGTGCTGTTATGATATATTACCGTTTTTATGTGTATATGCATTTGTTCCTTTTATTATTAATGTGATTTTGCGTTTGTGTGTTTTGGATCAGCAGGGAGAGGGTTAAATTCCTCCCTGCCAAAATACATGTGAGAATGTGGCTGTAGTCTTAATAAAGTAATTGTTAATGATTGATTAATTGGGCTGTAGCCACAAATTATAAAAGTCAGGATAGATCCTTTCTCTGAGGAGAGAGCTAACAGGAGGAATGTAAAACAATACTGTAAGTACAAGAAAGATGATTGCTACCAACTGTGAAGCCTTGTAGGTACTCGTTCTACTTTAAAGATTACTTGTGTTTTGTTCTGTTTTATTTTTACCCACGTGCTGTTTGTTTTCACCCCAGACAAAAACAAACGTGTGCGTGCTCAAAAGGTCGGACATATACCATCACAAAACCTGTTCTGTGTTTAAAAGTGTTTTGTTTGTGTATATTTTTTGTTGTTAAATAAATATACTGCACTGCCACGCAGTTTCAGCTCTGTACCTCTGTTTCCTGAACATTGCTTCCTGCTCTGTGATGTCACCACACATGACACTCAAGCCTACATTGTAACAATTCTATAGGAAGATGCAAACCTTTTGACCATAGCAGTACTCTGTTGGTAACATGTCCAGATAAAGTAGAGCTGCATATGCATCTTAGCTGCTGCTTGTGGAAACAATACACCTTTTTAGTTGTCTAAATTATCTATGAGCTATGAATAACATAAAATGCAAGGTTGTGGATCAGATGAAATTGGAATTGAAATGCATAGTCTTCACCTATTACTGATCGCGTTGTCTGCAACCTTGGACAGACCTGTGGACTAAACAATATGGTTCCTGATGTCATATGTTATGTTCTGCTGAGAAAGCCTAAGAAATCTTAACCTCATAGGTTCTGTTGAGAAATCCTAAGAAATCTTAACCTCATAGATGTGTATATATTTTTCATGTCAGCCTAATATTTGAATATGAATGGTCATCTTCCCAATAAACACCTGAAACCCTCAAATAACTAGTAGATAATAAATAGATAAACAAATTGCAGATTTGTTGTCTTCTTATTAGAGAGAAGGATTGTGGTGTGTTAAATAATTTTCTAATTCCGAATACACATTTTAATTGTATTTAACGAGATTGTGAATATTCCCAAATATGAGTTGACAATCCCTAAGGCCATAAAAAGGCTTTTTAAATAATCCTGCTTATAATAATAATAATAATAATAACAGTAAAACAGTTCAAAGGCTAGCATACGCACGACTATAGTCAAAAGAATTTGCAGTAGAAAATACATTGTAGTACAAAACACAGGAAGTTGCTACTGGAGAGGTGGATTTCCATTGCAATTTATAATAGATAAGTATAATATACTCACAGCCCTCATTTATATTTTCTTTTCTGCTCTCCGATATTTAAACGCTCATTAGATAGTCCCTGCCTCTTGTGTCCTTTGCAATAGACACTAATTAGATAGTTCCTAATATAACAGGCACCCAGAAACTCTTGTTCAGAGACTCGAACTGTGCGTTGTATCTAGAAGAATAGCCCAGTCAAGAAGTGTGTTGCTGTGTGATAGTTTTATTTCTGATGAGAAAATACAAAATAGAACAAAATCATGTTACCTGTAACAAAAATAAATAAGGCATTTTGTTTAATTTAAAAAAAAAAAATAACAGAAAACAACACAACAGTACAATGGCGAATGTGAAATACACTGGAGGCCTGTTATCAAACACACATGTGCTGAACACACACAGAATTAACAAAAATAAATAAAAGGCAAAGGTATAGGGAATGAGACCGTTTGCACTCGTCTTTTAATGAATGAAATAATAAACAAACCATTTTACAATACACAAAATGAAAGGGTTCGGTGGCCAAAATAAAACAACAAACAAATACTGTGTGATATAGTGGTAGCAGTTGCTTCTCGTATATTCTCTCGCTCTACACAGTACTCTCATATCTGGTTCAAAAAATTGCCTTGCTCAGCCTGGAGCGGGTTCTTTTAAGCTGTGGCTGGAGCCTTAATTAATTATCAATAAAACAATTACCTTGTTGAGGATCCAGCCACATTCTCACGGGTTTTAATTAAAAACAAAATAATAAAACACGTTTTTTTGCCGTCATAAATACAAATACATATCTAAAAATATGAATAATAATACAGTGGCGGGGTGAACCCTGTCACAGACGTACAGCTCTTTCACTTTTCTATAAGGCACCTGAGACGCACTGTTATAAATGATTTTATTAAATCTTTTTTGGTTTAATTGATTTGATCAATAACAGTTTAAATCTCTTTTTTGTGTCTAAAATCTTTTTTTTTTTTTTTTTTTTTTGCCAGCACTTGTTGGATTCTAAGATAGTTTGAAGAAGGTTTTTCTATATTGTTTACTCTTGTTGTTTTATGGTTTACCCATACTAGGCTGTCTTCAATTGATCGAAATAGTGACATATCATTCAAATAGGATTCTTCAATGACAACTATCAACTGTAACCATACAAGTGAGAATAATTATTTAGTGTATTTCTTTCTGATACAACATATAGACCATCAGGAAGTGGGCAAATGGTCTGTCTGTCCTTTTTAAACTTGTAGGATTTTAGTTCTGAAACTGTTCCATGTTGTCTGAAATCAGGACTGTCTTGATTGAAGCGTTGCATGGGTGGTGCTGATCTAAGGTCGAAGTGCTCACAGTCATATTTGTTCTCTGCAGACTTGATAGACTCAGTTGTGCAGCTGAATGCTGTGTTTGTGCTTTGTATACAGTGCAGCTGCAGTGGTCTTGACTTGCAGACCGGTTTCACAGTTCAGTCGACACCAAGTTTGTATTCCTGCTGCAATGGTGGTGGTTGGGGTGGTAATGTTCCAGGTGCATCAGGTAAGACATTACATAGAAAGTGGTGTCATTACAAGGTAGAATTTAAGAACTACAGGCTGAGATTTGATATTTGTTTTTTTTTAGGTTATGTTCTTGAGAGGAAACACCCCAAGGACATCCCATGCACTGGTTACAAAATAGCATTTGCTTACTGAAGAAAAATGTTTATTAAGGAAACTGTTTCAGCAAAGCAAGATCATCCTCTCTACAGAGTCAAAATAATGGAAGACACTTTCATTTTGAAGTTCGGTCATATTGTAGAATGTAAAATTGATTTTACATTTGGGAAACTTTCCCAGTATTGATAATTTTATTGTTTCAGTCTGAGCTAAACAGCAGGAGTTATATTTGAAGTAAAGTGGGTAATGTTTCCCTTAAAAGTCTATAACAGTAATTTTGAGTTTTCCTATGCTTTTTCTATGGTGGTACAATGCATATACCATAAGTTACCAATGGTTTGCTGTGTTTTTAAAAACACTTTACCATACCTCTCTGGGCTTTACACCTACCTATCATTTACCATACAGGAATTGTACTTTATTATATTTTGATCTACTTTTACTGTGGTAAACTTTTATAAGGGTTTATATATCAATAAAATGGTATGTGAAAAATACAGCAAACAAGAGGTGGGGCTTGACTGGAGTAATGAGACTCCTTTTGCAATTCAATGCCTTTAAAAGCGGTTTTCCTTTGAAAAATAAAAAAAAACAGCGCGTGTAAAATAAACAGCGCGTGTGGAAATAAATTGGACCTGACATGCCTGACAAGCACTTAATAAATGGACCACTAAGGGTTAACCTCCTTGTGCTCCATCTTTCAGGTGAGGCATTGTTGTCAGTGACTGCAGCTGGTGCATTTGTTGTCAAGTGACTGCAGCTAAGAACATTTATAAACATTCTTGTAAAACACTTTCTGATGGTGATATATTGTGAAAGACGCTATATAATAAAAATACAATAAGGATATAATAATTATAATATGTTATTATTATTATTATTATTATTATTATTATTATTATTATAGCACTGTTTGTGTCAATTAATGCAATTTGCAATTTTTCATTATTTCTATAAATGGCTTACAATCCATTAGTTTACATAATCCACCAGTTCCTTGTTATCAGATACCAGAGACACAATATTGGGAGTTTAATGGTACATTGACAAAATGGATATATATGATTAAGTTTGTGGATAAAAAAGAATCTGGAAATATAGAGTGTGCTATTTAATATTTAATTAGCTAAATACCAAGATTATGCCAGCTGCAGCCACAAAACACAGACAAAAGTTGAAATAGTATCCCAAATAAATAAGTAATGCCTTATCTGTATTAATTAATTTATATAACTTTATACTTTCTATGTCTGTTTTTCTTAATATAAGCTGTTTAATCTATAGAATAATTTATATCCCTTAACATTTGTTCAGAAAGACCTTTAAGGATTGAAAAGCAACATTTTTTAACATTTATTTTCTTACATCATACAAGCTATTGAACACGCCCCCTTTTTTGTTAAATTATGTTGGTTCTTTACTTGGGTATATATACATATTTTGAAGACAAATATATAGAATTAAAGTTTGTTTCTGCTTCCTGGCACTTTCTGTGCTGATGTATTCAAACCCCGATTAGGCACCAGAAAGAAACAGTTAAACGCTGTATGAATCTGTATACTTAAATCTGTGATAGCTAACAAAATAGCATAACATCTTACATGCTGTGTGTAGTAGATGTGTGGTTTTGAAAGAAATGCTTTATAGAACATTTATTTTTACTTTAAGACATGATCTCTGTGTTTCAAAGTAAAAATACATATACCAGGAATTAATTGTATTTCAAATATAGAGGATCTTCAAAAGCTAAGGATTTTATTCAGGCATTGATATTTTTAGGAGTAGTTTATATTTAGCTATGTAGGACTTTCTCAAGATGAACAACTGTAATTTGTAAAAGCCACCTCACTTCACAAATCCAGCTTTAAAAAGTGGAGAGATTGAAAAAGACAATATCAGACAACACAAACAAATGTATCCTGTCTGACAAAACTATTTTTGAAGAAGTTACTTCAAAGAAAAAGCCTTTGACAAAGTGCCACATGAAAGTTAAACCCTAAGTTAAAATCAGTGGGAATACAGGAAAGTACTTTTAAGTCAGTGGATAACTAGGAAAAGCACAGGAAGCAGAAAGGTATTTGTAAGTGGAGAAATCGCTAGAAATGTCATGCAGAGATAGTTACTTGGTCCCCTGTTATTTCTTATCTACATCAGTGACCCAGATCAGTGGATAATTAACAAACTTTTATAATTTTCATATGACACAAAACTTCCGAAAGGAAAGGAAATCCTAAAGCATGTAGACTGAATATAGATCTGGGCATATACGTGTAAAATGTAGTTTAATGTTAACAAATGCAGGATTCAATTGCCATATGGGTGGTTTAGAACTAGACCATGGAACAAGAGCAAGGGCTGCATTTAAGAAGAGTCTCAGGAATTGAGAATAGGAGAGAATTTTCCATTGCTTTTCTGACAGGGAGGTCATTTTAAGACTTTCGGCCACCGAATTGATGATATTTGTTGTGTTTTACCATGTAACGGGGAAGACCGCGTGAAGGTTACGAGAGAAGTGCTTTGTGATTAGAAAGGAGTACAGGGTTTTCCCTTGGCTTGTGGAGAGTCGCCTTCACGGAGGCGAGTCAGTCGATCAGTCTCTAAGGTTGGGAAGCAGTGATTACTTTCTAGAGGATAGAGAATGGGAAAATGGCCTGGGGGTCCCATTTGATTCACAGAGAACCTTTGTAAAGATGGCATTCTGCATAAAGTATTAATTATGTATTTGCTTATAAGTTTTCATTTTTATTATGAAGTTTATATTTGAAGTTTTATATTTTTATGCTAAGCTGAAGCAAAATTCAGAAGGAACACTTTGTGGCTTTCTTTACAGATACAAACCACACATCTGCATCTTGTCACAGACTCAGAAGTCACAATAAGATGTCTGGGCAGATAGCCAAAAGTAACAGGTGTCCAGTTAGATACAAAGAGAGATGGAAAGAAGTTTGTATGTATGGGCAAGGTGTGAAGGTCGACAACCACAAAGAGCAAACTAGTTTGAATTGGCTTTTACAGCAACAGAAGTAGATCAGTAGGTTAAATAAATGTATAAAGTGCTTAAATGTGATACACTATAGAATGTTCTAGAAGCTTTAGGGAGATCTCCCCTGAACAGGAGGTGTGCTAAAGGTGTGAGTTAACAGGGTGGTTACCTCAACAACTGGCTATTGAACAAGACGATGGGAGGGGAATCACCCATGATGCTTATATATAAATATATGTGTTTTCCTGTTATAACAGATTTTAGCCCCAAAATGTTATCTCTGAGAAAACACAGAGTCCCCTTTAAATTGCCAAAGCTCTCTCCTTGCCATCTGTCTTTCCTGCTCCAACAATCAAATATTAAACCCCAAATTGTCTAACTAAATCTATAACCCAAATACTAGTCTAAAACCCTGTTAATTTTTTTAACTATAGTTTCTCGTAAAGAGTATGTTTCTCCGACACGCACCATAGCATTGATGTGGTAGACTTGCTTTCTATCTTCCGCAGTTTGTATAGCTGTTATATGCAAAATTATGTATGAAGTGTACTTCATCAGCAAAATAAATTGGTTGTTTTTACTAGTACCAATCCTGACAAGGTTTCCTTACAACCCCTTGTATCATCAACAAACAAATACCCTCATCTCATTCTCTGTAGTAGGCATCCATTTTTTACTTGACACACACAGCTCTGTGGTAACGTCAGGTCAGGAAGTAAATTCATAACACACAGGACTGCAAGGTCAGTGAAATGCACTGCTTGCATGTTTATTATAAACAAATGAACAAAATAAAAGGTTTTAACAAAACACAAACACTTTCATAAACAAAACGGCGTGGTGGCCAAAACAAATAGACAGACAAACAAACTGTGGACGAACCCAAACAAAAAGTATCATGCTGGTCTTCCATGCATAGCAATTGTTATTATTTTATAATTGATTTATCCTCTCTTGCTCTCCCGTTCTCCACTCACTGAACACCAAACCCCCAAGTGAGTGAAACACTGCATCTTTTATGCAGCTGTACCGGGACTCGTTGTGCTCCCCGTGCTTCCATACTAATACCACTTAATCTGTACATGGAGTGATTGCACAATCCCTGTGCCTAAATACAAATATAAATTTGAACACTACTGCATAGCCCCACATTATATCCTGTGCACCAATACATATACACCAGCATTAACACACCACATACATCATAAAATACAAAAATATGCACAGGGGCGGGGTACCCCGCCACAGTGGTTAAATAGGGAGAATGTCAGATATTATTGGCTAGACAGAATGGGGGAGGAGCCCTAGCTCCTGCCCCCTGAACCATGTTTTAATTACAAAACAGGCCCACCAAGGAAATTTGACTCCATGGTGGCTTAAATCTAAGGTAATAAAGACTATTGGTTTGAAACAGTTTGTCTGAGTTTGATCAAACTTTGTAAGACCCTTTTTTTTCTAATAAGTTTTTGAAAACACTATCCTGTAAATCACTCAGCAGAATCTGGTTGGTATGAATGCTGTCCTTTTTTGTTTTTGGGTTTTTTTTTTCACATGCAAACTAATTGCTTTTGTCCTCCAGGTTAGACTCATCTCTGAGCAGGCAGCCATCATAATAATAGTTTGAACACAGTAGCAAAGGCAGTGCACAGTTATTGATATATATATATATATCTATATATAATATTATATATATTGTGGGCGGGTAGGTGCACACGAAGAAAACAGGCAGTAGTTTCCAAAACAAAGCAAGTCTTTATTCCAGTATTCTATACAGCTGGCTCTTATATTGCAATGACCAAAAGAAAATAAACAGTTCAAACAAGGTTTCAAACAAAAAAAACCAAATCACCAAAGCAAAATTGCTGATGTAAACCAACCGGACCAATAACCCCATCCAGTTGGTGAATAGGTAATTCCACCTGGGTTTTAGGTTTCTTCTTTAGGAACCCTTCTCCTACCCTTATTCCGCAGTCCAGTCCCTTTGCGAATCTCAGCAGCGGACAGGCCGTTCCTCATAGCCCCTGCAGAGAACAGGGAATTGCAGATGCAAAAGACCACCACGTTACCATCCACGTTATCCCGTTCCTACAGATCTTATTGTAGATAACCACACCTGCAGCCTGTCTCAGAAGTTCTCAGGCAGGCAAACAAAACAAACAACCCAACAGACTAGCGGCACATGCTCCCTTTTACCAGCCAGGCATTTGGCCGTTACAGGCTACAGGTGTGGGCCAATTAAGGCCAATGATAGTCTAACAATAGTCAAACCCTAATTGCCTACCTAACCACACCTGCAGCCTGTCGGTCCGTTAACTCCTTGACATACAGCCATCACTATATCAAATAAGGAAATTACTTACTTCAGTTGTATTACAGAGAATTTGTATTAGTCTCATCTGTTTTTATGTATGTGTTTTCGCCATGCATTTTCAATAAAAACTCTAATTTCATGTGAGATCTTTTTACAAAATGGGCAGATGACAAGCAACAAAGACTCTTGGATAAAAAATTGTGTGAAATTGAATCCAACTTTGCATTTCCATCAAAAGGGTTCAGATAACATTGTCTTCCAATGAAGCTGCAAACCACAAAACGTTGTGAAAGTCATCAGAACCCAAAGATTGAAAGGCAGCTTTCAAAGTCAATTTCATACTCTCTTTTACAAGCTCTAATAAAGGGGAGCCAGAATACATTTGTGTTGTAAAAGTAAACACTTAAAGGGTACTGTGGCAAAGTGGTTTATTGTGTACAGGTGCAGGAGTGATGCAGTGCGTAATTAACAGACAGAGAGGTTTATAATCCAGTTGGAAATGGTTTAATCCAGGTCTAGTGACCAAATGATAATCCCGGCAATACACAACAATGTGTAGCGCACAGAGCAAATAATAACGGGGTTGCAGTCCCAAACAATAAACACAAGTATCCGTCCCACAATATACTAACACAGTCACTAGTCCTGGGTGTATGCAGTAGTGCTTGTGGTGGGTGATACGGGTTTATAAGTGACAGTAGTGCAGTGTTGTTCCAGGTATTGTGCTGACCTTTGGCAACAGCTCTGAAAGTGTTAGCCGTCTAATAATAACAAACAAGAACAATTATAGACAAAACAAACAAACACTCTCGATACTTTTTATCGCCGGTTCTCTCACGGGTCCTTCCAGGTTAAATTTGTAAACCAAAGAAAAGGAATAGATTGTGTCTCTGCATCCCCTTTTATGCTGTCACTCATGACCCCTTGGTAAACGAGTGCAGCCGCCCCTCCAATCTGCAACTGCCACATCGTTTCCCTTCCAGGTCGATGAATTAATGCACCAGAGTTCCACCCCCTTTCTAGCTAGCCGACTTCCCTTGAATCCTGGGAAAGAACTGTCGGGCCAGTCTGTCCAAGGTACTGTTTTTGCTGTTTGGCACCCTCACAGGTCGGGAGGGAGATTTACTACCAAGAATCATTGTGTTTCTGTCACAGGTACATAGGACCATTGTATTTTATTGTGTTACATGTTCCCATGTGTTGCTACAACTGTTTACGTAAGGTGTGAGTATTGTTTTATTATTTTTTTTTACATTTTGACCACTTTTTAAACTTTTAAATTGCATTCCCTGCCTCAAGATGGCTTCCCATGTACCCGAGATGGATTTACCAGTGAGCAGGAGGATGATGGGAATTGTAGTTCTGAGAGGTTCATGTGGGTACATGGGAAGTTTTCAGAGATGAAGAATTGGAGTCCTGGAATACAGGCAAGAGAATTAAAATGATTTGAGAGAGGAAAGGCAAGGGAGGACAAGAGTGAGTTAGAAAGTGAGTTTGTTCTATGCACAGACCATAGTTCATTAAAGTGGCTACACAATTTTCAACTACTTGAAGGGTAGCTTGCATGTTAGATGGAACGCCTTGCTTCCTTCCAGTATCACATTGTACACAGGCCAGGATGACTGCATCAAAATGCAGATGCTGTCTCTTGAGGGTCCCTGTTGTGAGTGAAGGAGGGGAATGCCAAGATGTGAAACCTGTAGTTCCCTTGGAGTTGCATTAGTGAACATTATCGGTACAGATGGGCCTTTACTGGCAACTTCAGGATCTATAGAAAAGGAGTGGGACTTGGAGAAAGCACAGGAGGAAACTTCTGATATTGACAAGCTGCGCCAGTGGAGGATGGCAGCATTGGATGATACCCTAGAGAAATTAAAGAGCCATCCCACCTTGATAAAGTTTGTAAGCTTATGGGGACAGCTGCAGGTTCAAGACAATCCTATCCAGATTCGATTTCAGTAAACAGGTCATTCTCCCCAGGTTGTTGGTGCCTTCCATATTAGGGATTGTTGGAGAACATGGAAAACAAAGAATTAATGCAATATAAGATGCAAGTATTTACAGTTTTGTACACTGTTAGTTTTGCAGAAAAAGTGTCAGAGAATATATGAGAAACTGATGTAATATTGCATGAAATAGTGTTGATGGCAGAAATCGGGCAAACTCACAAAACTGTGCATAGAACTACAGTAGCAGTTGAGCAGTTGAAGAAACCACAATCGCCCAGTGCTGGGGGGACTGATACGCCCAAGATAGAAGACAAAAGAACAAGTACAAAACAAACATAATCAAACTAGAACCAGTTTACTTTCTGTAATAGCATCCTTTAGACTACTTTAGCACACACCATGTCATTTGTTCTGCACAAGACCCTCTGCAGGTGTAGCCCACACAATGTTGTCCCAATGGCAATTGGCCCTACAAAGGAACATGGGAGGGGACAAACCTGGGTGCAAATGGGTATTTAAGAGCTTGTTTCTGTATGCTTGCTCTGTACTGGGAAAAACAATTCCATGCATATATTGAATAAACCAAACTAATATCTGAAGAAAATCACTATGTGTATTTCTTTGCATCTAGGTCACATCAAGAAACAACTACTCACTACTTTGAGATCAACTTCAAGGATGCTGCATAATAGTATTGCAGGTCATTTTGGGCATAGAAAAGCTACAGGAGAAGGAAATGAAATGGGGAAAAAATTAAGCAAATGGTGTGATAAACAATTGTTTTATTAAATTTTGATTAAACAAGTATAATCAGCACTTTTTTTTAACAAAACAGAAAATGGAACACTTTAGAGAACTATTTGCAATTTTACATGCTCAGACCAGGTCCATTACTTTCTGTGCCATTCTGTAAAGCAGTTCCTGTCTGGCACATGACACAATGGATAAAACTCTGTTGCTCGCACTATGTCTCTCTTTCTGGTCTGTAGCTTGTCTACAAGCTTTCTCTATCTGAACTACTTATGCGGTTATTGTTACGTAAACTGGGATTCTAAACATTCCAACGATACCGCCCCTTTCCATCTGGCTGCTCAAATGACGGAGCAATTGACTCATAATGAAACCTACGGATGTGAACCCTGTCACATGATGAGTGGCTTACCTTCAGGTGATCGTAGCTCCGGCTAGGAGTACTGCTTACAAACACTAAATATGCCATTGGAAAGCATAGGTGGCTTTTACTTTGCGTTTAAAGAGTTAAAAGCCGATTGGGAGCAGATTTTCTTCTTATCTGGAGGTGTGGACATTTTAACTGCTGTACTGCCGTACTGAGGCCATAAACTGACAATGCTAATATTTGGAACAGATTTAGAGATCTGTACTCTAAATCACTATTGGAAGAGCAATTAAAAAAACAGACTTTAAAGTTATAAGTGTAAAAAGTTGTCAGGATGTTAAAAATGAAAATAAATACTACAGGTACGTTACTTAAACATATGTAGCAACATGTGGGGATATATGATGCTATATTTTTCGAAAACCTGCTACTTACTCTTTAATTATCATGGACCACAAATAACATAGAAAAGTGTCCAAAGATATGTCACAAGTGACACATATCTATAGCAAGGTTTTTCTTTATTGGTTGCACTTATTATTAGTTAACTGAACTATTGCACATAAAATTGAATTATTATTTTGTATTGTCACATTATTTGCTGTGTATTTGTTTTATTTTTGTTATTATTTAGTTCTGCACACACACACACACACACACACACACACACACACACACACAAACACACACACACACACACAGTGACTTGCAAAATTATTCAGACCCTTGACCAATTCTCTCATATTACTGAATTACAAATGGTACATTGAAATTTCGTTCTGTTTGATATTTTATTTTTAAACACTGAAACTCAGAATCAATTATTGTAAGGTGACATTGGTTTTATGTTGGGAAATATTTTTAAGAAAAATAAAAAAACTGAAATATCTTGCTTGCATACGTATTCAACCCCTGTGCTGTGGAAGCTCCCAGTTTGCACCGATGAAAGAAATTGCCCTAACGAGGACACAATTACCTTACCGTTGGCCTCCACCTATCAACCATTAAAGTTGCTGTCACATTTCATGGATAAAAACCCCACTTTGAAGGATCATTGGTAAGGCTGTGAATCTGAAGGAAAATGAAGACCAAAGAGCATTCTACAGAAGTTAGAGATAAAGTAATACAAATGCATAGATTAGGGAAAGGGTATAAAATAATATCCAAGTGTTTGGATATCCCAGTGAGCACAGTTGGATCAATAATCAGGAAGTGGAAGCTGCATCACACCACCCAGGCACTGCCAAGAAAAGGCCGTCCCTCAAAACTCAACGCTCAGACAAGAAGGAGACTTGTGAAGAGACTTTGCAGGTGCACCAGTCAACTATATCAAGAGCTCTGCATAACACTGGCTTGTATGGGAGGGTGGCAAGAAATAATCTGTTACTCAAAAAGTACCATCTGAAAGCACATCTGGAGTTTGCCAGAAAGCATGAGAGTGACCCAGCTGCGATGTAGGAAAAGGTTTTGTGGTCAGATGAGACCAAGATAGAGCTTTTTGTCCAAAACTCAAGCGCTATATGTGGCTCAAACCTAACACTGCCCATGCCTCAAGACACATCATCCCTACAATGAAGTATGGTGGTGGCAGCATCATGCTGTGGGGATGCTTTTCATCAGCAGGGACTGGGCATCTTGTTACAATTGAAGGAAGAATGGACGGAGCAAAATACAGGAAAATACTGCAAGGGAATCTGCTTCAGTCCGCTAAAAAACTGAAGCTTGGGAGGAAATTCACCTTTCAGCAGGACAAGGATCCCAAGCACAAGGCCAAAGCAACATTCGAGTGGCTCAAGAACAAAAAGGTGAATGTCCTACAGTGGCTCAGTCAAAGTCCTGATCTCAATCCCATTGAGAATCTGTGGCTCTATTTAAAAATTGCGGTCCACAAGCATCGTCCAACCAACCTGAACAACCTGGAGCAAATCTGCCAAGAAGAATGGGCCAAAATCACTCTGACACTGTGTGCAAAGCTGGTACATACTTACCCCAAAAGACTTAAAGCTGTTATTGCAGCGAAAGGTGGCTCTACCAAATATTAATGTTTGGGGGTTGAATACTTATGCAAGCAAGATATTTCAGTTTTTTATTTTTCTTAAAAATATTTCCCAACATAAAACCAATGTCACCTTAAAATAATTGATTCTGAGTTTCAGTGTTTAAAAATAAAATATCAAACAGAACGAAATTTCAATGTACCATTTGTAATTTAGTAATATGAGAAAATTGGTCAGGGGTCTGAATACTTTTGCAAGGCAGTGTATGTATATTATATATATATATATATATATATATATATATATATATATATATATATATATATATATATATATATATATATATATTTATATTTTGACTTATTTTTCTTTTCCTTTATTTATATATTAATTTTTTTGCATGGAATTATTGGGAAAGACAGAGACACTAATTTAGACGTCATAGGAAGTAAATTACACCACCAGCTACCAGGTGTAATCAGATTTACCTGGACACGAGTTCGTTTCACCTAGCCCATAAAAATGGAGAACAGGAAAGGAGAGATTCTTAGGAGGAAGTGCCCTGGAGAACAGCAGGAAGATGGAGCGTGGAGCAAGTGCAGGCTGACGCAATGGACTGGAATTAGAAACAATGCATAATAATCTACTCATTTACTCATCTACTCAAAGTTAAACTACATGACTGTGGGATTCAAGACTTGAACTATAACAACGCATGAGAATCAGTAAATAAGTACTCGACAATTCAAGAATGAGATAGAGAACTACTTTGAACCTACTTATTATTGCCCAGTGTACAATTGGAGCCAATTGGGTACTTAGGTGCATTTCCCAGCCAAGAAGCCGAGGGCGAGCAGAAGTGGAGCGGGAGATCTGATCAGGGCCCCAGTGATATCAGGAGGGAGCCACAGCGCACAGGATCAGGACGGTTTTGCCATAACGATGGACTTTACAAGTGGAAGCCAGGTTCCGATTACCATTATCTTATGAAGAAGAGAATATTTATCCGAGGGCCATGGCTCCCGTGCTCATATAACTATATCATGGTTCATGTGATTATTGTTGCTGCTAATAATCACCCATGTAAATTACTGTTATTAGAGTGTTTACCCTGTTATTGTTGCTGCTCTTAGGCCCACCATGAAAATTGCTATTACTAGTGTGTCTTTTCTATACAATTGCTATTGTTGTGCTAGCCACGTAAATTATTTTGATATATAGGATGACATGAGATAATGCATCACGGGTGGATAGTGGAATAGCTAACAATAGAGCTGTAAAGGTTAAAGTTCTTCAGATAAGGTTTTTATGCAATAATGATATATCTGAACGTTATTATTTATGTTTTGTATGTGTAATGAAATCTTTGAAATACCTACTCTTCTTGTGGTTCCTGTGCATATGTTATGGTCTGGGTGGTTCAATGGTATCTAAAAATTATCTGTCTAAAGGAAAAGAGATAGAAAGTAAGGTTAATATTATATTAACATTGTAGCATCAGAGGGGGGTCATCATATTCTGTGCATGAAAGTAACAGAAATGGAATATACAGAGGGGATCTTAAACCATTCTCTGTGTCTTCTTGGTCTGGTCACAAACTTCCCCGCTGACAAAGAATGTTTTTAGAAAGCGTTGTAAACTAACAGCTGGACAAGTGTTTTATCTCTACCTGAATGAGTCACTGAATGAGTCATTTCAGCGCCAGTAGTATTTTGTTGAAGGCAACTTCCAGACAATTCTGGGTGCCTCGACACCTAGAAGAGAACCAGTCCTTGTCGTAAATCCAGCCGACAGGAGGCGTAATAGCAGACCAATGGAGAACAAGGGGCCACGTCGGTACTAGAACAACCAATGAAAGACACTTCATGTGGACTCAGGCACTGCCCAAAATAACCAGACTAACCAATCACAGGGTTGAAGAGAGAATCACAAAACCCGTTGACTTTCGAAGTGTGAGCGAGCTTCTGCTGCGTGCTGCTGCTTCCAGTCCTGCTCAAGTGTGCTATCCGCAAAGGAGGTGTGCACAAGGACTGTCCACCCACTAGAGGTGGCTTGGAGTTCGGAGGAATGAAATGGAAGCTACACTGCTCTGAAGAAAGTTTCTGAAGTCATGGGAGCGCATGTGCTCGAATTCACAGAAGGCAAAGAAGAACCAATGTTCTGAATAATGGCTAAAATCATCTTCTGAGGAACAGCCCTGTCGTCTGTTTTACGAGAGACTGGATCAGTAAATGGGATACTGCATTAATCAGAAAGCGGTTCATTGTTTCCACATATCTGCACGAAATGAACTGAAGCAAAGCCGTACAGAAGAATCACCACTAGAACACTCATACAAACTATATAACTTTTCAACTGCGTAAGTGAGTTACGTTTGATCAACAGAACTATTCCCAGTTGGAAAACTGCCAACAACAAAGATAATATTGCAAGCCTTGGAGATCAACAAGCTGATCTCCATTTGAAAATAAATTATGTGTTTATTACGAGCCTACACAATACAATGCGTACAGCCAAGTGCCGTTTTCATTGGAACTTCGGATCGAGAGCTGCAGTGTTCATCACCACAGACTTGACTTCTGTATATGGAAATCAATAAGTATTCAACATATCTAATATTGAATACTAAATGACTTGAGAAAGTAACTGAAGCAAATGCTATCAAGTTAAGTGGAAACTGTTCTAGGAATAGAATTTAACTTCCTGTTTTAGAGTGTGTAAGAAATGTACTGTTTGTTTGAAATGTGCAGCTCAAAAGGAGTTGCCTCATAAATGCAGAGAATTTCATCATTGCCTCATTTCTGAGTTAATTTGAATATATAATTAACTGAGGCTGATAACATATTATTAGTTTGGTACATCATATCTAAACTAAGTTAACACGGTAAAACTAATTTGCTAAATTAGGTACTGGAATGTTGGATCCTTTCTGAATAGGAAGTTGAATTCTCGTGCATATTTACATGACTGATTACAACAAGAAACAGGTATTGAAAATACTAATGCAAAGTACACACTTTGTGTGATAAAACATATTCAATTAGTATATTAACCATGTATGCTAGTGATGTTATGGTCGTTGTAATCGTTTGACTATGGAATCAATGAACTGCATATTACTATTCACGCATATCTCTAACAAATAGCCTTTCCTTTCTGTAATATTAGATTAGTTGTGCACCCCCTTTTCCCTTAAATAAACGATTGTTTTATATTTCTGACATGTTGTGTTGATGTCAGTTTTGTCAAGGGAATATGAGTTCTACATGATATAAACAAACTATTATGGTATGTCTCAGTTATTAACATTTGGACGTTCTTAAACAGTGCGCCTAGAGACTAATTTATATATAAATAAATTGTGTACCAAAGTCACCACACCATATACTTACCTGGGTTTCCCTGTATAGTCCATCCACCAAGGGTAGGGGTGACAACTGCAGTACAAGGCAAATGCACTTTACTAGAAATTACAAGTCCATTATTACTGATTAATAAACCTGGAGCTGGCTGCATGATTACTGCAATACAAGGTTCTGAATTTTATTTATAAATATGAAGACCTTTTTTTTTTTTATCTCTGGAAATATTGTATTTCTGAACCCTGTAGAGTCGTACATTATTATTCCAGATTTACAAGCCATTATTCATCATTATTTCCTTGACAGGCAAAAGGAAGCAAACAATTTTAGTGCTGGAAATCTCTATGTAAGGTCATTCTACCTGATATTTAATGACACAAGTCTTCTTGTCAAGGTCAGGGCTGTTCCTTATTTTTGTATTTATTACTTATAACCTTTTTATTTCTGAGAAAACCCAGACAAAATAGTTGAGAATATAATATCATAAACCAAATAGCGCCTGTTTATCTACATTCTTTGAAAAATGTGGTGGTTTTTTTTTTGTTTTTTTTTCCAACCCTCAAGATAGTTTAGTACGGACATGGATTAAGTCATCTACAGCCATATTTTAACACTAAGTTGTCCTTCACTAAATGTACTAAAACCTTGTTGTGAACAGGACATTGGGTCTGAAATCTCGGACTACATCTGGGAATCTATTCTGTCCAGAGTGTATTCTTCTTCATTCTGTGCACATCGTGGCCTAATCCAATTAAAAATTTTACACCATATTCACTTTTCTAAAATAAAATTAGCCAGAATCTACCCTGGATTGGACCCTACTTGTGGCAGATGCAAACAAGCACCTGCCTCTCTGTTTCATATGTTTTGGCCCTGTCCCGAGCTGACACCTTTCTGGGCTTCCATTTTTTTAAAAACTTTTTTTTCAAGTGTTAGACACACGCATTAATCCCTCACCAATTGTTGCTGTCTATGGAGTTGCACCCAAAGGAATCGGTCTGTCTAGGATGCAGTCTGATACTCTGGCCTTTGCAACTTTAATAGCTAGATGCCACATTTTATACTGTTGGAAGCCAGCTGCCCCTCCTCTGTATGTCCACTGAATTAGGGATCTCATGCAGATTCTCCAGTTGGAGAAAATTAAATTTACTATCCACAGAGCCAGTGACACATTTTCTGTCTGCTAGCCTTTTCTTGCATACTTTGAGGAGCTCAGATTTCCTTTTCTCCCCTGACCTCTCCACACAGCCTTCTAGGTGTTAAGCGCAACAAGCCTATCTCTGTCCCTTCTACTGTCTCTTCTCTCTTTGTTTCTCTATGCCTTTTCCTATTTAATTTATTTTAATTGAGTTATTATTGATATATTTTGTTGTTTTTTTCTTCTCATTACATGTTTTGTGTTCATGTACAAAACTTTAAAATTAATACAGAAATGTAAAAAAAAAACTTTGAGCTAATGTTGTGATGTCCATTGGATCAATAAAATATTTGTTTGTGCTGTAGAATATATAGGTATTAAAAAAAACAAAGATGACATGAACAAAATAATTCCATCTCTACGTAGTGACAGGGAAATCATTTTAACAATCTTATTCTGGGCTTGACTGAATTAAAGATAAGGAAACTAAATTAGATTACAGTTGAAACATCCACACAGGTTTGCGCAACAAAATACAAATCTCAGCTTCCCACTGTTTAAAAGAGCCTTCAGGGTTTTCATCTCACTGCACCATGGGAATACAATAGCACAGCACTCACAATATAAGGATAGCTGTTCTGTGTAAAGAAAAGCACACATTGCAATTACAAACAGATATGCTGTCATTGTATAATTGATTTTGCAGTCCCACTAAAACCTCCCCTTCAAACTAAGGCAGTGATAGGCAACCTTGGCCTTTCCAATCCAGCTCATTCCTACTTCAGGTTGGTCTTTAATTATTTACTTGATCCCCAACAGGGAATGAACTGGGAGAGAGGGCACCTACACCTGAACTAAGGGCTTGTATAGCTCATCCTCTTCCACAATGTCAAACTGTGTGTTTAAGTAAAACATTGATTTAGATGTGATGTAAAGAATGATGTTTAAATCCACAGTCCACCTGTGCTCTGTCATTAGCATGTAGAATGGAAGAATGGTATCTAACTACAGATTTACCAGTGTATATTTAAATAAAGTGTTTTACATACACAGTTGGCTTTTTGCTTAATTCTTCTTTTTTTTATGCCAGATCAGCATGATATTTTTAAAAGTCCTCAAACATAACCTTATTTGATTTTCAAAGGAGTCTGTATGCCGGGCTAGTGTGATAGATTTAAATTTGATGGATGAGTATATGTTTCCCTAAATAAGAGCTTTCTCATTTCAGGTGGAATGATGATAGAAGCTGTATGTTTCAGAATTATATATGCTCCACTAGTACTTTTACTCCTGTTGTCATTTCTAATGTATCTCTACACAGTTTGGCTTTTACTGATTGCCTTAATCGAAATGTAACTGAGCACTCTGCACTCAACTTGAGCAAAGGTTGCTACCTTTAAAGTGCTGAACATACTTTAAAAGTGTTACAGGTAATTTATATTGAGTTTAATCCTTTATTTATCATCAACGTTGATTGCTGATAGCTGCAGCCATTGAAAATCGGATTTCCCCTGTGTATGGTGAGTGGCAAGCCATTCTAAACTTGCCAGCTAGCCTGAATGAAAGCCTGTCTGAGAAGTGATACACTGATCAGAAAGAACACCTGAAAAATGCAAACAGTTACTTTTTATACTGTAAAAGCTGGGTAATCCAGCATCACTTTAGAGCTAGCATAACAAAGTGTAATAAAGCATTGTAAAAGCATGGTAGTATAGGCAGGCATTGTAAAGCCCACTGAGGTATGGTATAAAACACATGGCAAACCATAGCATGGCAAATGCATAGTATAACCATGGAAAAGGCGATTTAACATGGTAAAAATCTTATAAGGGTTGCTTTAGATAGTATGCTGCTTTACAGATATACTGTAAAATGGCAAAATCTTGCTGGATGCTTCAAAAGGCCTGACATACCAAGTTAAAGGTGGCCCTATAATTCATGGCATTTACTGGTTTTACTTTTCCAGTTTGGTTAATATTAATGTTTTTACTGTAGATATCGTTCCATGTTGTACATTACTGAATTGATCTTGCAAAACATCATGTTCCATTTAAAAAGTAATCACTTGACTGTTGCTTTAAAACTGTGAAAAAATAGCATGATGTAATTTATTTCCTAAACTCTCGGGAGCTTCATGCAGTGTCTTGGTTTGCCAGTACCCTATCGCTCGTTTTCCTATGACTGCCGTGTTTTCAAAGTCAAGTACAACACATTCCTTTACCTGACCTCTTGAAGTACAATACAGTGCATGGGAAGTGCAGCATTGATGCATCTGCATGGATCAATCAATAATTTTTCTTTACTAGCTTTAAAAAAATATCATTAAAAAAAGAATTGTCTTTCACATAGGAAATGTGAGATGTAAGAAATTATGGCAATACATATTGGTAAGATTTACTGTATTTATTTATTTTTTGTTCTTTGAGGGGAATTCAACAGCTCTCCAAATCATCATCCATTTAAATATTACATGGATGCATTTTGGGCCATGATTGTAACCTTTAATGCTAGGTACTAGTGACATGGTCTACATGATTGTACTATCGTTGGAAATGGGTTTGCGTTTAGAGTTCCCTCAGGGCCCCTCGCAGGGTGTTCCCGACACACAGGCTTAGCCAGCACCACTGTGAAGTGGGTCAAGCACTTGAGGCAGGCGAGGAATATAATGGACCTTAAAGCACAGATGGCCCAGGTCCTGGAGTTATTGGCATGGCAGCAGACTGCTGTTGCTCCGACCGCGGCTCTGTCAGTGCCCATCCCAGTACTCAGAGTGAGCTGGAATCACCTGCACGGATGGCAGAGGAGGACACGCTTTCGATAGTGGCCTTCTGGAATGAGGACTCCTGCCCCATTGAGATGGAGGAAAGAGAGGAACCTGCTCTCTCTACCGAGGCAGATCCCAGCTCCGAGACTAGTGTGCCCCTGTTTTCGAGCTCCATGTCGGAACTGATGGGATGCGCTGCAAACTTCTTGCAGGTCCCCTGGTCGATAGCGGACGAGCCATGCTGGTCCATGTTCAGGACGCAGGTTGCGGCTCCCCCCCCTCAGCCCTTCCCGGTGTTCCAGGATTTCATGGAGGAGGTACACTCCTCTTGGGATTGTCCAGCTTCAGTGCTGAGTGTGCTGAAGCAAAAGGCCCTGCTCACTTCCTTGGAAGGTGTGGAGAAGTTGGGCCTGGCGGGCTTTCTCCCAGTGGACTATACCATTGCAGCCTTGGTCAAAGCTCCGCCGGTGGGAGGCTTACCTGAACCCACAATGCAGGGTCACAGAGACAACGTGCTTACGCAGCAGAAGCACAGGTGACCCCCTTAGCGAATACAGCGAGTATCCTAACCGATTATTTGAATGGCATACTATGGAAAGCCCCACTCCCTGAGCCAATGGCTTCCAAGTTACGCCTCCTTCCAGGCATGCTGCTCTAGATCTCCGGCCTTCAAGAGCAAGCCCTAGGCCAGAGCCTGGCAAGCCTGATGGTAGCTGGCAGATAGCGATGGAGGTCACAGGTGAGGGTCCACTCAAGATGCTTTCTTGTGCCAAAAAAGGATGCCAGCCTTCGCCCCATCCTAGACCTGAGACACCTCAACGGGCGGGAGAGGAGGATCCAGATGGTAACACATTGCCACATCCTCCAATCTGTCCGGCCGGGTGATTGGTTTAAAAAAGTAGACTTGAAGGACGCATATTTTCACGTTCCTATCCAGGAAATATCTCCACTTCGCCTCTCTTTAGCCCCCGCACCTTTTCGAAATGTAAGGATGCAGTCCTAGCTCCCTTGCGGCTGCAAGGGATCATGGTGCTGAACTACCTAGATGACTGGTTGATTAGTTCCCAGTTTAAGGAAGGAGCAATGGCCCATGTGGCAACAGTGACAAACCATCTAGTGAGACTGGGTCTCACTCTTAATGAGGCCAAGAGTCAATTAATACCAGTGCAGAATGTGGTCTTCTTGGGTCTCCGGCTGGATTCCCTCACCATGTGATACTACCTGCCGGATGACAGAGTAGCGGCTATTCAAAACTGTCTGGCTCTGTTTCAACAGGGGTCTACAGTACAACTGGCATTGTGTCAAAAACTATTGAGTCTGATGGCCGCAGCTAAATCAGCCATCCAACTGGGTGTACTGCACATGCGCCCCATGCAAGTGTGGCTCAATTCCTTTTGGCTACACTCCAAGCACAACAGACACTTTCTGACAGTATCTCGCGCATGCTGGGAAGCTCTACACTGGTGGAGACAAACCTCCCACCTTTCGGCTGTTGATCTGGGCACAGAAGCAATTACTATCTCTCCAGGCTACTCACCCATCAGAACGGTGACTCCTCCCTCAGGTGGTACAACGCATTTGGGATCGCTTCGGGGAAGCCCAAGTCAATCTCTTTGCCTCGGCAGAGATGACTCATTACCCCCTGTTGTTCTCCATCCACTGTTGCGTAGGTCCACTAGGCGTCGACACAATAGCCAACGAATGGCCCAAAGCGCTTTTCTATGGTGGCACCCGGATGGCACAGGAAAATCTGGTTTTCGAACCTTTGCCAGCTGCTGCAAGGCCAGCCCTGGGAGATCCGGCTGTGCATGGATCTCCTCAGTCAGGTTCAAGGCACCATCTGGCACCCAGAACCGGGCAGACTCCAACTGTGGGTCTGGCCCCTAAACGGGACCGTCCGTCTGCCTTAGGGCTCTGAGATGCAGTCGTTAGTACACTGCAGAATGCTGGGGCTTCCTCATATGTTGTCTCGCAACTGTTTTGGTATACTTTCCCAAAAGTATTGATTGTTGGTCATCTTCTAATTGAAAGAGAAGACAACCACCAAACCAGGTGAGGTCCCATCACTCGCATTCGTGGGTTCAATGCAAAAGAGGAAGTGAGCTCCGTGGAGTGACTACTTAGTCCCTCGGCAGGCGGGACTGAGGACGTCACTCCATGCAGGGCCTATCGGCAGCTCTGACATAAAATACTCAGTGAAAAACCTACCTATAACAATAAATGCTTCACTCCCTGTAGTTAATTCAAGGTACAATGCAGGATCTAGTATCCCAGCAAACAGGTAACGTAACTGTAACATTACTTGTAGGTTCTCTTTTGGTTAGATTATTACAGAACGTTCTGCAAACCTTCGGCCAACGTTATCAGTATATTCATCTTGCCAACAGAAATTTTCATTGTCATTATAATGTTTATTTGCAGTTAATTGAATAGTTGAATGATGAAGATCTTGAAAAAAAAAGTTAGCAGATAATGTTCTTTTAACATTCCTGCAACATTACTAAAAACTGGCCTTGGATGTGGACGAAAGGTTATTTCGAGTGATTTTTTTTAGATCATGCATATTTATAACAACAGCTTTTAGCAAACTGTGTGCGCTTTATAAATGCGATGTATTGTGTTTGATCGGCCAGGCAATCGTGTGACACACCCGACAGTCACACGTCACGACAGCTGGATTATACCATCATAGTGAAGTCAGCAAAAGAGGTAACTTGGTTTATTATTCCAATACTTCTGGCCGTAGTCTACACCAAAATAATACATCTGACAGCACTCTATCACCAACAGGCTTTCTTGCTGGGGTATTCACACAGTTGTATTCACATTTCACTTAGCAATTTGACATCACCACCCCTGTGTGACAAAGTGCCCGCCCCTGTGTATATTATCTGTTATGTGTTGCGTGTGGTGTGTTTAAATGTTGGTGTATAGACATTGGTACACGGGATATAAACGGGTCTGTGTAACACGAGTGTTTAAAAAATGCATATGTGTATTTAGGCACGAGGATTGCACAGCACTTCACGTGCAAGTAAAATGTAGTAATATGTGAGCACGGGGAATTGCACTTTATTAATTCACGTTCTGGGATTCAAATGAATAATTAATTGGTAATTGAATCCCAGCACAACAGTATATATAGATGCAAGTTGTCACATACTCGCAGTTGTGTGTTCGGGAGTGGAGAACGGGAGATAGAGATAGAGATAGAGATAGAGATAGAGATAGAGATAGAGATAGATATAGATACAGATACAGATACGTGTAAATATAGATTTCAATTGTTTGTGTAGCGTTTATTTTACAATAAACCCGCGCCAGCCAGTGCCATCATCATTTCATTTCATCCGTCCTGCATTTTGTGTATTTCATTCCTTTTCCTGGTTCTGACGCCGCCCACTTCAGCCGTCTCTGTGATACCCTGACAGCTACAGACCCCCATATTTATCACTTTAAGCAAGTCCACCCAGCCAGCTAACCATCTTTCGTGCTATTTAGAGGTTATGACCCCCAGAAGAACACGATAACCCAGCATGACTATTGTATATCAATTTCCAGTTTCTGCAGATTACAACCGGGGTTAAGGTAAGTTTATGTGGTATTCATAAAGATTAAGTTTAAAATAAGTGGATTTTTCCCTCAGAAACATAAAGATACATGCTTGATCTGTAGAACCATAATATTAATAACACTACACATTCTGTAAGCAGTACACGCCTATACACATCTTGTCAAGTCAGTACGCCTTCTTTCTAATCATTGTAGACCAGGGGCCAGATGCATAAAGATTAGTCTTTGACATAGTCTAATGTTAAGTCTGAAGAGATGACACACAATTAAGATGGTTACATAAAACAGTCTAAGTTTAATTAGACAATTAACCTTTAGCGGTTCTCTCCTGGAAAAACTGGAAGAAACAAACAAACATGGTCGACTCACTGAAACACAGAAGCTTTCAATCCACCCTGTGTAATGGGAAATTAGTGCCTATATACAACCCTTAAGAACGACCATACAGAAAATATCACCATCACAAGCATTCTGGAACCAGTAAAAAAAAAAAAAAAAAAAAAATTGAAATAATAAAAAACACATTTAAGTAAAATGTAGTAACTGAAGAAAACATACCATATGCTATTTACTTTCTATTTTGCTTGTTTCATGCCATAATATATTGATCTCAAAACACAGCATCAGAAAAAATGGCCACGATGACAGCTTGAAATGGCATCAGCAATTGCGCTGTGGCAACGCATCTAATATTTTTTAAACTTAATGTCGCTAGTCATGCCTCAACTTTGAATCATGATTGCATATTCAATAAGAAGCAGACAGTCTAAACTTTCAATCTGTGTCGGCCCTTCTTTGTAGCGCATTTAGAAATGTAAAAAATCCAGAATTTGCTTCACGGATCATTGTGATAACGCACATAGCTGGACTTAAATAATAATAAACAAACACTGCATAATATGTTCATCTAGTAATCAACCAACCAGCCATTGCCAAGATCACCTTGCAGATCAGACGAAGGGCCAAGATTACTTCGAAGATCAGATGAAAGGGTCATGATCACCTCGCAGATCGGATGAAGGGTCATGATCACCTCGCAGATCAGATGAAAGGGTTAGGATCACCTCGCAGACCAGATGAAGGGTCAAGATCACCTCGCAGATCATATGAAGGGTCATGATCACCTCGCAGATCAGATGAAAGGGTCAAGATCACCTCGCAGATCATATGAAGGGTCATGATCACCTCGCAGACCAGATCAAGGGTCAAGATCACCTCGCAGATCAGATGAAGGGTCAAGATCACTTCGCAAATCAGATTGCAGATGGGATGATAGGACCCCTACAAGATCAAGTTCAAGTTGCAGAGAGGACCCATGCCTTTCTCTCATCACAGTATGTTTTTATTTTATTGTCAGTTATTTTATTCAATGTATTGTTGTAAGATGTTTGTTTTTGTGTGTTTTTGGTGTAATTTATTGCATTGCACAATGTCTATAATCTGTTTCTGTAAAGCTCCAAATACAGTATCTGTTTACCTTATAATCTACAAACTTTCAAGAAACATGTATATATGCAAACAATACCATTTTTATTTTAACCAAGCCATATGCTTAGGTTTATTTCCTTTTTTTGTCTATTTTAAGTTTCTGAAGCAGCAAAGCCCTCCACATCTACAGAGACCAGAAAACCTCAGACTGATGATAGTAAGTTGATCATTCATCTTGCTAGGCTTAAAATCTTAAAGTGTTTCATTTCATTTACAAATGCTCCAGCTTTTAGCTTCTGTTTTCTGAAGCAATTCATTGGTATTTTTGTTTGGAACCAGAGATTTAAATAGTTGTTTCTAGCATTTCTATTAATTTTGTAAACCCCAATCTAATAGCTCATGTGATTGTTGCATGATCTTTCAGTTTATGAAATGGTCCTTGCTTTAAAAGTCTTGTTTTCCAGTTGCTTTGGTTAAATGAACAGATGCAATAAGGTGTCTGCAAAAAGAAAGTGTGTCACAGCAAAACTTTACTGCATTGCAACTCTGAATTACCAACACCTAAGTGCTATAAATGTCTATTCTAATAGATTTTCAGAGGAGTGTCCTCATGAAGCTTGAACACATTCTTGAAAACCAGCAGGAAGACATGGTCCTATTATAGAGGTTGGTTTCTGCCCTTGGAGGCAGTGTGGAAGACATTGACGACAATGTCTCCTCGACCCTGGCAGACCATAGAAGAGATGGAATACATGTACACCCATCTGAATGAAGATGCTGACTTCAGGAAAAAAAATGGTATTAAGGTTTCACCTTTGGGACTAAACTTATATTAAGAGGGGATAATGGTTGATTTTTTGGAATGAAGTAGCTTATTTAAATAAAATGTGGATTTAATGGTACGTGTAACATTGTACATAGTTGAAAAGTCTTTAGAAGTTATATATATATATATATATATATATATTATATATATATATATATATTATATATATATAATATATTATATATATATATATATATAGATATATGACTGACCTCTGAGCACGGTGTGTCCGAGCGAACCCAAAAAAAAGGGAAGAAATTTGTTCAAATGAGGTGGTGTACTAAGTTTACTTTGGCGTTTGACTTTCTGCGTGAAAAATAATGTTAAAAAAAAATAAATAAAAACAAAACAAACACCTAGCTCTGTTTTGAGCACTAACTAACCACAACTGGAACCTAAACTAAACCACAGAACAGCTAAGCTGTTTACCTGTGAACACACAAAACCAGAACACACAAAAAGACTTTTACATAGTACCTTTTTTTTCTTACGGTTGAAAGCACCATCAACTGGGCCCTCCACACAGCAGTAGCCCTGAGCACACTGGTTGCTTTCTTTCTAATTTACAATTATAGCCAGGTGCAGGGGATAATTAACAATAAAACAATTAACAGAAATATTGTTAAACTAAACCAATTAAACCCAAATGTGCATTCTTACATGTTTTTAGGCAGGGAAGCTATTAACCCCCTCCCTGCCGTATTACTATATATATATATATATATATATATATATATATATATATATATATATATATATATATATATATATATATATATATATAATAACATTTGGCATTTCAGATCAATTTAACATGGACTATCCCTCAATCCTGTACCTGAGCTGCATCGGAGGGACTGACGTGGGAGACACAGTGCTGAAAATGATGTGCAAGCTATTTACCAACAAACTTACATCACGCTATAGCAGGAAGGGCAAAAATGGAAAGCTGAGGTTCGAAGACCTCTACATCAACAAAGTGATAATAAGTAAGTAATTTCTTTACTTAAAGGTATGCCAATGATTCTAGATCTGATGGTAAAAAAACTCTCTCTGGGTGGGTGGTGTAAACCAGGTTGTAGTAAAATTGATTTTACCAGTGGTGTCCAGTTGTTGTAACCCATGTAAGGAGACTGATAATGTCTTAATTGTGGTAATTTATGAATTTTTTATTGCTTCATATTAAATTGTAGTAAAGGCAGTGAACAAAAAAAATAAATTCTTTCAAAATGGTTGCAGTGTCTCACCAATGTGAAGCATGACAATAGTGCATGTCATGAGCATATTATTGTATTGTTTTTTTGTAATGTTTAGTGACAAGACACTTCATAAGTCAAAATTATACCAATTCACATAAATGTATAATTCATCATTTTTTGTAGAAGCAACCAAACTCAACCACAAGGTGTCCAGAACAGAGCTGGAGCTGAAAATAGGGGAGACTCTGAAAATGGCACCACATCGTGAGAAACGAAGTCAAGTATGCACCCAATACACCTCGTTCATTTTCCTTCTGAGACCATTTAGGTAACTGAGTAAAATATATCGGGTTGCAGATGGGGTGTGTTCAAATGTTGTTAACATCTATGAACTTATAAATTACACATACATAACCATATATTTTTGGTAAGATAATTGATTCACCTTTTTGTTAATACACATACATTCTGAAAGTGTTGATTATGAAAGTGCTAATTAGCTCATAACCTGCTGTTATGTTAAGATTAATATTTGTCTGGTTAATAATTCTAATAATAATAGTTAATCTTTTTGTAGACCCTATTGTTTTACTCAGTTATATTAAAACATAATATGCATTATTAAGCATGTCCAACATAAATTGTAATTATATTTAGACATATGATTGAATAGGAACGAGCTGTTCTCTATCAAGTTGACATGTACATTGAGAACTAGTGTTTATCTGTATTGCTTAACAATGTAAGTGACTACCATTAAATTTTTGAACTGAGCACATACTGTTTTTTTTCCTTTTAGGAAAAGCTGCGCAAGTCAAGGCAAAGGGCACAAGAAGTCAACGGAGATGAAGAGGAGGGCTGAATGATTAAAATAAAATTTAATTGAAATGAATAAAAAAAGAATAAACATTTTTTATGATAATGCAAAGTTGTTGATTCTTTTATTTGCACAAATTAACAGAAGCAGCACTGGCGCTAGCAACCGTGGACCCGTGGACCCGAGGCTGGGGATTTATTTCAGGGGGGGGGCGAGGGGAGCTAATTTTTTTTTTGCCTTTGGTGAAATTCCTAGAACCGGTCCTGTACAAAAGGTTCTCAGAAGGTTATTAAATTACATTAGGAAGTAACGTTCTGGGAACAAATAGAGAACTTTCCATAGTAACGTTCTCGTAATGTTAATTGGGAACGTTCTGATAAGTTACGAGTAACATTCTTGTAACATTTCGATAACGTTAAATTGTTTGCTGGGATGTGACTCATGCAATCTAGTGTATCAAATTATAACCTACTTGCTGAATTCAGCACACACAGTCTCTCAAAGTATGACATGTCAGATGCAAGGCTTTGGTTTGACTGACAAAACAGTGACCAGATATAATCCAGGGGAGATAGCAGACTGCTTCAAAGGAATAAACAATGGCCTGGCCACCTGCGGCTCTGCTATATGCTATTATAGAAGATATAGAAGAAGGATCCAGCTTTACCACTAGCTGCAGGAGAAATAATATTGATAATTATTATAATATTATAATATTGAAATTGTAATGATCATTTACAACTGCTAGTCTTTTAGGAATGTCTTATTTCAAAGTATGGTAAGTATTTTTTAGTTTTTTATCCTGTTGGTAATAGACCTCAAACTATACAAGTGTGGTTGCCTGGTGAACTACTGTGTAATTTAAAGTCCATTATTGCAGTTTAACATCATTTCTGCTGGCACAAACAGTAATGCTACATTGTATAAGTGGCATCTTGAATCTTGGATTGGATGATAAAAAAGGGTTTAAATAAAACGGACATATTCTACAAGACGTTAAACTGATTGATCCCTACAGTATGCTTAATATTTAGATTGAACTGGATTTATTGGACACAGCCCTTAGGTGGTGCAGACTGAGGCTATGTAATTGTGATCATATTTTAATCATTTGTTAGCAATGTGTGTTACAGTTTGTGTTTTGTTTTAAATTGGGCATTAAGTTAGGTGATGCTACTTTATTATTATTATTATTATTATTATTATTATTATTATTATTATTATTATTATTATTATTATTATTATTCTAAAAAAAAGGTATATCTTCTCAGTATCACCTGGTATTCATTGTGTACACTCTGCCTAAGGTGAGCACATATAATTTGCCTTACTGTGGACAAAGTTAAAAACCACAATATTTCTGTCAATTTTACAGTGTTTTTATCTGCTTAGGGTATATATTTTGTTACGACGTACAGGCTGGTTTGATGTTAATGGAGCCCATAAATCAGAAGTCCGGACGTGGCTTGTGGATACAAGCACAGAGCACAGTTATTGTAGTCAAATGCTTCAGACCAGGCATAGCCCACAGTTCTATTATATAGCATACAGGTCACAGAATCAGATATGTCTATCAATTTAGCCTGCTAGTTAAACCGCTTTACTCCAGCACAGCTCTCTCAGATACTCAATAGTAGTAACTAGTAACTATTACACTATATTATGCTTATGTGGAGAAAATGCTTAACTTACACAATGCAATGCCCCTTTGAGTGTCATGTGATGCTTAATAATGACCCTGCTTTGACACTGGGTGGTTTAAGCTGTGGAAACAGTTATCTGCATTCAGGTCGGCATGGTACAGTAAAATAGGCACTTTTTGTACTCTGTTTAACAGGATTCTCTTCCTTTCAAGGTGTTTTTACACAACATAAAAAAGATGTGTAGTTCTATTCTAAACTTTTGACAATTCCATTGTGATTTATGATAGCAGTGTGCATGCTTGAGTATGTTTGACAGAAATAAACACAAAGAAAGGATGTTGTGAGCTGATGTATTTCAATTGAGACGCTTTGTATATTGTTCCAAAATATCTTTTTTTCCCCCTTTTGTTTGTGTTTGTGTGTAATGATTAGCTTGTATAACTACCTCTTTTTAGAAGGATAATACTGTACACCCCTGTACAGGTGTCAGTGTTGTAATCGAGTCACAAAAACTGGGACTCCGAGTTGAGCTGAGTCACAGAGTTTTCTTGAGTCAAGTAGTCATTAGTTCTGACAGTTTGAGACAGTTTGATTTAATCAGATTCATTTTACAGGAGATTAGCAATCTACAAGTAAAAAGAAAAGAACATTTCAATTAAAATACAAAATTGAGATGCACAATAATGTGGTCGTGCTTTCCCCACTGATATTCAGCATTAAAGGTCTACGGGTTCTGCCTTGTGTTTTGTCTCACCATTTCAGTGAATTCACGATTCCTTGGCCTATTTGTAAGCAAATTTTGTTATTAACCATACGGAGGCACTTTTACCTGAGTTCAATTGGTTTGGATGTACAGTAATGGATACCACAAAACAAAAGAATGCATTTCCCATTTATGTACAATATTACAGATGGCAGCCTGAGTGTTTTTCACCTTTTCTCAACAGTGAAACTCCCTGACAGTTTTTTTTTAGATACCTTAACCATATGAAACAACCTTTTGTGGCATTTAATTTCATATTTGATATATAGATCTTGCTTCTAAGCTTAAAATAGTAGCTACAAAGGAAAACAGACCAAGTAATGCAACTGAGGCGAAATCAGAATTTTAAAACCACTGCATACTTGCACATACTATATATGCTCCAGTTCAAAATCAATAAATTCTACCTAATTTGTTTAATATTGCAGAAAGAAATGTATCTTGAAAGGCTAAGAATTTAGGATAATAATGCATGTTACAATATTCTGGTAAGTAATAAGCATATACAAAAAATATAAACTTACACATATTTGTATTTACAAATTGTTCACTTAGTTTTTCTGCTTTTCCTCAGGCGGTGAAGCCACCATTGCTTCCAGGATGGCTGTTGCTGAATTCACTATACCAGAGCCAGGTGTTTCTAGTCTATGTCCAAGGACTGCGTCCATAATGTAGTAAAAAAAAAAAAAAAAATTCTAACAGCTCTGCTTTTATTATTGTGCTCTTTTAATTTCTTGTACTCTTGTTTCAGCTTCTTTATTTTTTCTCTGTACTGCTTCAGATTAATTCCCATCTCTCCTAAATCAGAGGACATTTTTTTAAAAATATCTTTTCGTTTCACACGGTTGATTCTAATTGCGCCAATTCCATCTGCCCAGAGAGTGACAAGTGCTTGCACTTTGTTCATCATTTTTGGAAGCCGTCATCCTTTTCTCTCTTCTCTCTGGAATAATAACTGAAATGGGTGAAATCACCAGCGTCATGACGAAAGTCAATAATCAATAAAATAATCGTCCAGGAGTTTCACGGTACAGGTCGGCTTGGGTCGGGTTATAATGCCAATGTAAAAGCAAAAGAAAAGCCTATATGGGTTTGGCATACTTTAGTTTCATAATGGGTTCAAGTATGTGCTCCAGATGTTAGTTCAGCAAATTACCCTTTTTATTATGCTGTAACCCCAATAGAGCTTAGTTTCAACAACTTTCTTAATGGTGTTTTTATATGGAACACTTCAGCTTTCTAATTAAGTCCCAAAACGTTGGTCTACTTGACTTCGAGGCACATTTAATAAGTATATAGTCCAGTGTTTAATTGTATTTAAAATGAGATAATATAAGTTAAGCTCCCTTAAGCACTCTCAAGTTGTTTGTTTCTCATGTTGTAATATCAACAGGGAATTTCCTCCTTTCAAAAAATATGATTTAGGAAAACACGTTTTTCAGTTTAATGAACAAAATATATGACAAGTCAATATATATATATATATATATATATATATATATATATATATATATATATATATATATATATATATATATATATATATTTGATTTTAAAGTAAAAGTAAACTATTTTTAAGTCACAACACCTCACAACACTCAGGATTGCCTATTACACTCCCCCTTTAACCTCGTCCCATTACACTCCCCGCTTTAACCTCATCCCATTACACTCCCCCCCCCCCCTTTAACCTCGTCCCATTACACTCCCCCTCCCCCCTTTAACCTCATCCCATTACACTCCCCCTCCCCCCTTTAACCTCGTCCCATTACACTCCCCCTCTTTAACCTCGTCCCATTACACTCCCCCTCCCCCCTTTAACCTCGTCCCATTACACTCCCCGCTCTAACCTCGTCCCATTACACTCCCCTCTTTAACCTCATCCCATTACACTCCCCCTCCCCCCTTTAACCTCGTCCCATTACACTCCCCGTTCTAACCTCGTCCCATTACACTCCCCTCTTTAACCTCATCCCATTACACTCCCCCTCCCCCCTTTAACCTCATCCCATTACACTCCCCCTCCCCCCTTTAACCTCGTCCCATTACACTCCCCCTCCCCCCTTTAACCTCGTCCCATTACACTCCCCCTCCCCCCTTTAACCTCGTCCCATTACACTCCCATTACACTCCCCCATTACACTCCCCCTCCCCCCTTTAACCTCATCCCATTACACTCCCCTCTTTAACCTCATCCCATTACACTCCCCTCTTTAACCTCATCCCATTACACTCCCCCTCCCCCCTTTAACCTCGTCCCATTACACTCCCCCTCCCCCCTTTAACCTCGTCCCATTACACTCCCCGCTTTAACCTCATCCCATTACACTCCCCCTCCCCCCTTTAACCTCGTCCCATTACACTCCCCGCTCTAACCTCGTCCCATTACACTCCCCCTCCCCCCTTTAACCTCCCCCCCCCCCCCCCCCCCCCCCCCCCCCCCCCCCTTAACCTCATCCCATTACTCTATGAGATTCAGGTCACAGCACCAATATAACAGGTAGTGGCTGGGTCTGAACTACCGACCATGCACACCACAAATACGAATCTTAACCAGTATGCAAAAGAGCCAAGCTTATCTGCATTCAACTAACCAACAGGGTCCAGAACTGTAACGGTAGAGCACACCACTGCCTGTTACATTACTCCTGTTGGCTGATATTCTTTCAGCCAGTAACATGCTATGACACCAAAATGACCAAGTAAGTGCACATGTAATAGAATTCCTTACAGAATGGCATGGAAACTGTGAACTTTTTTTTAACCTAGGCAACTTTTATGTGATTTGATTGGCTCACATCTTGTAGCGGGCGCATACAGAGTAGGCCCAGTTTGATGGCTGATACAGCTGCAGCCATCAGACCCAATAGATTTTGACACAACAACAAGGTAACCTCCGATCCCTGTCGAAACAGGGAGAGGCAACCTTGATTAGCTGCTACTCTGTCATCCAACAGGTATGCGGCATCAAACTGGAGTCCAGCCAGAGTCCCAGGTACATCGTGCACTGCATCATCTTTGCATCCTTGATGGTGAGGCCCAGCCTCGCCAGATGCTCTGTCACAATCGTCGTGTGGGCCACTTCTCCCTCTCGCGACTGGGAACAAATTAACCAGTAGTTCAATACTCTGATCCCCCTCAACCGCAAGGGGGCCAGAATAGCATCCACACACTTTGAAAACGTATGAGGAGCTAACGAGAGGCCAAATGGGTGCAAGCATAAGGTGCAAGCATGCCAGTATTGCAGCTGGTGTGTGGAAAACGGATGGGTCTGAGGCCTCAAGCCTTCAGGGCCCATGCTCCCTAGGGCAACGGCCCTGCAACTGCCTCCTAAAATACTGCTACTTGGATGCACCATGCCCTGTGTTCCTGGGCACCGGGACCATCCTGGTAATACTGTGTGCCTGGGGCAATTGCCATTGGCTCCACTTGCCCTGCACCAAAGCACAGGGACGGTGTAGCACAGCCACTTGCCAAAATGGCTCAAGTTTCCAGTGGAAGCTCTGCAAAATCTCCTCCATCACCAGCCCAAAAGTATGCCCTGGTGATATCGGTGCAACTAATAACACCGCCTTATCCGCGTCAAGAACGTTCGCTTGCGACAGCCAAGGAAGCAAGCTGTGACATCCCAAGAGGAGCGCACCATAAAGTCTGGAAAAGCTGGGAAAGGCTGCGGGCGGGGATCTACAGCCTGTGTCCAGAACGCGGACCAGCATGGCTTAGCCGCTGTCGTCCAGGGGACCTGCAAAAAGGTTGCAGCATGTCCAATCAGTGCCAACATGGAGCTCGAAAGTGGGAGCACACTCTCTTCAGAGGCAACCTAGGAACTAGGCTCCACCTCAATAGAGAGCTTATGCTCCTCTCCTTCCTCCATCTTAGTGGGGAAGGAACCCTCACCCCAGATGGCCGCTATGGATATAGTGTCCTCCTTTGCCACCACTGACGGTGCTTTCCGCTCACCTTGATCTCCCCTGGATGAGACAGCGGCTGGTATTGGGGGTGGCAATGGCAGAGCCTGGGCTGAGGCTGGAGCTGCAGGTGCCTGCTGCCTTGGCAAGAGCTCTAGGACCTTGGCCATCTGTGCCTTGAGGTCCATTATGTCCCTCACATGCATCAAACGCTTAACCTGTCTCTCTTGTGTAGATGGGGCTCTGAGACAATTGGAGTAGTGGGGGGACTGGGGCCGCAAGGGAGCGTCTGTCCTCATGGCCCTAGTCAAACTATTGCGAAGCACTGAAAAGCCACGCAGATTTTGCAAAAAGTCTCATCGCTGAGGGCCAAAGTGCCGTGCTGGACGCCCAGACACCACGCACATTGAATATGCCCATCCTCCTGGGACAAGTTTTCCTTACAGGATGTGCAAGCATGAAACCAGGACATGCTCATCTTCACTCCTTCAATATCGGCTGGTATAAAAGGCTCAGGCGGCACGAAGTGCCAGGCATGGGAGTGCTTAAGCACCGGATGCACCAAGTAACCAAAGCACCAAGCACCGAGCAAACTGAGCGCCACATGCACCAGGTGTGCCGAGCACCAAGGGTGCTACGCGCACCGAGGTACTAAACAAAGTGCTCAACACGTGCACAGAGTACCGCATGCACTAGTGTTGTGTGAAATTTAATTACTTTAAATTTAAAAGGAAGTTGATGTGGAAGTAAATAAGACAATTACTTCACAGAGTAATTTTAAAAGGTCCTTTATTATTTCACACACACACACACACGCAGTTACATACACAGATGCTATACTGCGAATAACGATATCCCTAATGGGACACAACCCAACAAGGTTACATACAAAGATTATATTAATCACAGATCAATACAATCCATGAGACGCAACTGAACTAATTCTTACCCTTCCAAGCGGATCGGGAGAGCCCTTCGACCCTGGTAAGAGAAAGCAGCTGTCTCCAAGAAATTACCGAGCAGGACTGCGTGCTATTCCTCACGGCTGACTCTCATCAGAGCAGGGGAGAACCCCGTCCTTTATAACTTACCAAGTTAGGCTTTTGCATGCGAGAGAGTAATTGGCCAGATCACTCCCTCGAGGCTCGGCCCTCTGAATAAACCATTCCTTTCCCTAGAACATTCTAACCAAAACAAGTTATATAAACGTGACAAAAACAAGTTATATAAGAAACGGGGTTATTATAGGGCAAGGGCAAAGATGAACTCGAACGCATTTCTAGAACTTTCTAGAACACACTTTTTTATTACAACTAGGTACCACGCGCACCTCGTATCATGTGCACCACGTGCACCAAGTGTAATGAGCACCAAGGGCGCTATGCGTACCGAGGTACTAAACACTGTGCCCAGAGCATCGCCTGCACCAAGCACCACATGCACTGAGGTACTGAAGTACTGTGCGCTATGAGCACTGTGGGCACCAGGCACCATATGCACCGTGTGCACCGAGCACATCGAGGCACTGAAGTACCAAGAGCTGATTGTGCACCTAGGTACTGAAGCACCGGGGGGCAGTTAAAACAGCAGTGCCTACCATGACTGCATGTAGTCACACACCTGGTCAATGCATAGCATAAACCAGGCCTGACGGTGAGGTCTCCTCTACAGCAGGGCAGGTAAAAATGCAGCCCTGGTGGAGGAAAATACACGGCTGACTGGCTGTTGTTGTTTTTTAAACAGCACTGCAGCTAATACACAGTACAACACAGGCAAATTGGGTTGTGTGATCAGGTCATGCAACAACAACAATACAATATTTTATTTTTATTTATATTTCACACTACTGCATGCACAGCAGTCGAAGGAATCACTCAACAGCATGGATAGAGAAAAGCCAAGCCCTGGTGGAGGAACTGTGTTCAAGAGTGTAGTCTAGAAAAGACAAACACACACTCCTTTAAATCAATACTGCATAGGCAGTCGCTCACATACGACAGACAGAAAGAAAAGGTAGCCTGCAATGCAAGCAAGGCAGGCTGCTGAAGAAAGGAGCAAAAAGAGGCTTTGATTTAGAGTTGCTAATTCCACGAAAGCAGCAAGCTAGCTTTCAGAACGAAAGCAGGGAAACACACTTGACTCAGAAAAACATGGCTTTCATGGGCTGGCTGTTTAATCCTTCAGTAGGCAGGATCGAGGACATCACTCCAGGAAGGGGCCTATCGGCAGCTCTGATATACATAGCTCAGTGTATAATTGCCAATAGGAGGCATATCCCATAAGAAATGTTTTGGTGGTCGTGTTCAAATTGAAAGGGAACTGGTACAGCACCAAATTTCCTAATGAAGACAGTAATCCACCTGAAAAATAGAAAAAAGTGCTACAGAAACTGTCAACAGTAGACACATAAGATTAAATGAGTAATAGCTAAATGAAATAGAAAACAAAAGATGAAAAAAAAGCATGAAAAAGCCAGTCTCTCACAATTCTATACAAACTTGATATATATATATATATATATATATATATATATATATATATATATATATATATATATATATATATATATATATAATTTATTTTTTTTTTTCTTCCCAAAATGTTAAACTGCTGCTGCTTCAAAGCTGTGTGACTTATCAGGTTCTGACTTGGCATTTAACAAGCTGGATATATTGGCTGTCAGATGCTGAAACATTTTGTTGCTGCTTCCTTTCAATTGGCGCCGTGATGCATTTTTCGATAAAACTTTTCGAAATCTTCTTCTTGGGAACCGGTGAAGCGATTGATCTGCAACTTGACATATATCATCCAAACCCACATCAAGTTTGCGAAGCAGAAGTTGCTGTGATAAATTTTAATGTCAAAATGGCTGCCACAAATCTTATCGAAACGCGCCCCTAACAACAAATTGCTGTTGTTTGAAAACCGTTTGACCAACAAACTCCAAACTTGGTAGTTATCATCCCAGTAACAATGGGATAGAAATATGTGAAAATAGTGATGTTTTATAAAACAATATGGCCGCCACTTATACGTTTACATTTGAAATTTAAACCTGTGTCAGTTGACAAACGATTTACTTGCTTAACTCCAAACTTCACATGCATCTTCCCTAAAACTGTATCAATACAACTTACTTTTCAAAAATTGTGTTGACTGGAAACAAAAATGGCCTTTTGATGCATTTTTAGAAACCTTTCGAAATCTTCTTCTTGGGAACCGTTAAAGTGATTGATCTGAAACTTAGTTTGTGAAATTAACCTTATCTCTTGTCCATTAAAACCTGTTTAAACTGGCATAAAGAGCTACTACATTACAATAAGTCACTTGTTGTCTAGTGTGATTCCACCGTAAGACACACTTCATTTCTTACCTTATTATTAAATTATTTGTTATAGATTTCAAAAACTATATAGATGCAAACGATCAGCATTGTTTTACTCTTTTACTAGAATTACTGAGTTTGTACTCTTTGCATGTCTAATAAAATGTGGTAAAATACATCAGTCATGTATGGAACCCCTTCACAGAAGTGGTGTAGTTTATAATGAAAATAAAAACAATATCCAGAAAAAAATGCAAGAAAATGAATTGTAAAAAAAAACTACCATAATGCAGTAGTTAGAGTTAAACTCACTGCCACAAAAGCAAGGACATGTGGCATTAGGATTTTTAACCCTAACTCACCATTTCCACCCCCCCAAGCACCCGCAGACTGACATACACACCCACTTCAGAACTGTATCAACTTTACTAAAACAACTATATTTGCGTGCACTTTTGATCTCAGTGCAACTATGAAAGTAATTGATATGTCTCAATGCATTACTACCGTTTTCTAGCATTTCAAAGCATTCAAATAACCATAGGGCTCATTACACCAGATATATTGTTTCCTCAATGGCTGCTTCCAGGGACATTCTTGTCCAGAAATTTGGAAGACTGCTACCTGGAAGTCAGCACACACCTGTAACTTCCATTACCATATCGACCCTGAGTTACCCTGGGATGCTTGTCTTGCAGCCTTGGTTTTGCATTCTCTTTTTCTTAAACAGGGGGTGTGCACCTTTACTCCTCCCAGAGAACTGCTAGGAGTCTGTCATAAGTGTGGATAGTGTACCTTATCCATGTCCCTAGAAATGAGACGTACTCACATGTAATCATAGTTCTAGCAGTGGTATATGATGCACATCAAACAATCCATGACCTCCCCTGGCATATGGCACACCGATTCTTGCTTCCAGCATGTAAGATTTGATGTCACATGCCTGTGTTGAGGAGGATACCACCCAGGTGGGTAGGAGATGTAAGCTTAAAGAACTTCTGGCCAGAATTAAAGGGGAAAAAGAATATTATCTGCATGTCGTTCAGGCCTTTCCAAAGCAGTTGACCAACCAGTCCTGCACCTTCAAATTGAAGAGATTTTTCATTTGGTGTCAAGGCACAGATTTTTCTTACCTGATGATGGCAGTCTGCAGTTGCTTGTGTTGTCTGGTTCCTTTGGCTACTTGAGTGTTTGATAGTTATGGATGACTAATTTCAAATAAGATACTATAAGATAATATACAAGCCAATTATATTAATACAAAAATATTATAAATATAATTGCTAAAGTTGATGTGCTGTGCTAGTGCTGGGGGTCACATTGAATGGATAAGCTCATTTATTGCACTTAAGTATTTGGTTTATACAATACAACCCAAGCTCCCAATCAATCAAACACATAGAGGAAAAGCAAAAACACACTGTGTCAGTCCATATGAGTGTTCCTAAAATACTTGTCCATGGACATATTTGTATATGTAAAAGGATATTAAAATCAAGATGTGTCAACTGGCACAAAAGCACAGAGTAGAGAGCACAGAATAGTACATTTTTATGACTTAAGTTCCCCTACCAATACATCAGTATTGAAATATTACAAACCATGTCAGCTGCCATCATATACACACATTTCCCAACGGCAACACAGCTGAGCTGTATACTCTGCCTCATGTTGTGCCAGAGGCTGTTACAACACTTCACAAGAGGTCTTAACCCTTTTCTATTAGTGACAGAACCTCTTTAAAATCAATCACACATGAATGTTCAAAACTCACTTTTTAAAGCTACTCCCATTCCTACACCACAGTATTGAAATGAGCAAAATGTATTTATTTCTGTCTCAATATGCTAGTAAAGGGGCGATATAATTACTACACTGTAAATCAAGTCATTAGAATTAAACATGAAGGGGTCCCTAAGTATCTCTCCTGGTAAAGTCATGGTAGTGCTGGTCATACAGTCGGAACGCAGTACGCATCCTGGCTGTCCAAAATCGCTGCTCTTCTCTGGGGATTCCACATGGAGCCTCATTGGCTCTGGTGCTCCTCTGGGTTAGGGAGTGCAACAGTGTACCCTATAGGCCAGATGCTTGAGCTCAAGCAGACACCTGCAGGGATGGCCTTTGTCCTCCAAAGGTGGGTAGCCCATCGACATCTGCTCTCCACTTGGGTTTAAAGAGGCAATTGGCTTGGTCGTGGGATGGGAGGACAATGTAATTGAGGGAATGTAATTGAACATTATAATTTTGGCAGTAGCCACTAAAATGTGTTTATAATATGTTGCATATGATTTATGTTTAATTCTTACTATTGGTATGGGTACTTCATCTAAAGCCCAAACTATGAGCAGCACATAAAGTGAGTGTGGATCTGGAGCTGCTCATGAAATTAATGCAATGGTTGGTGGCAGGACAAATTCGTTTTATCCCAGTAAAATCTAAACAATCTCTAGCAAAACAATTAGGGTCTTGACACTAAGTTGTTATTCTAGGAGTCTGAAATGTTTTAAATGACTTGATTATTATCCATTTAAGTAATTAATAAGGTTCAATAAATTATTTCAAGCACAATTTCCAGATATGTGTATTTATTAGACTTGAACAAGTATTAATAATGTATATGCTGCTGGGTACAGCAGTTAATTAAAAGTAGCCCTGAACATATGGGTCCTCATATTTTGATTAAAATTTTTATGAAGAGTGTCAGTGCTGGGCAAAAATATTTGAGTACAAATGTATTTACTCAGATCAGGTGGACCTGGATACATGCCAGAAAGCACAAACCATAACATTCTCAAAAATGTATCGATGCTGTGGGGATACTTTGTATACTCATTTACAGCAAATATGTACAGATTTTACAGATGGACACATAAAGAACGCACAATGAAAAGGAAAAGTGAAGGGTTACGGGTTGCTCTTCTGTCTTATGTAGGTTGACATTTTAAATGTGAACTGAAAATTAGAACAGGCTGACATGTTATTGGTGCCTTCTTTCTTTTATAGAATAAAGTAAATTCAATTAGTAACAGAGAAATATACCATGGAAATAATAACCTACAAACCGTTTTTGAAAAATGCTATCTGTCAAGAGGTGTTGTGTGACCCTATGATATTTCTTCAATTTACTGTTATTAATCTGGACAATGAAACCCTATGTTAAGAAAAAATGAGAAGTTAATGCAATATCACTTAAAGGTGGCAGCTATGGTAAAGAGCGATACTTAGGAACCCCTTTATGTTTAATGTAGTTGTTTCTCGCTAGTTCTGTAACATTATCAGTGGTGCAATTATAGCATGATGTTATTTTATTAACATGGACTTATAGCTAGAGCTGACCAGATAGGGAATAATTGACATAAATACAGTAGATACCTGCATTGCTTTAGATCAGTGGATTATAAACTCCGGTCCTCGGGACCGCTGTGTCTTCTGGCTTTCTTTCCAAATGAGTTATCTACTTAACTAAACCCTTAACTGAACTAACAATTAGCTTAATTATTCCTTTTTAATTGTTCTCAGCTCCTAAAAAGTTGCAGATTTCAAGTTATTTATAATATGTTATTGTTAAGTTGAAATCTCCAACGATTTAAGAGCTGAAAATAATTTAAAAGGCCCAATTAAGCGAATTATTAGCTCAGTTAAGAGTTTAGTTAAGGCTTACAGGCTCAACTTTCCAAAACTGGCGTTGTTAAATGCTATTTGAGCATTGTTCTGCAGTTTTGCACTTCAGAAAACGTGCACCATATCAAACAAATTTTCATTCGTCCGCAGGTTACATTCAGAGCACTTAATGCAATCCTCTACTGGGAACACAACAAACAAAAGCAGACGTTTACTGATATTCTGTACAGCGTTCACCTTTCATTCCATTATGTCACGTAGGTTTAATCCAAATGTTGTCTCAAAACGTCTAACAGATGGATGGGAATGATAACCAAAAGAACCCTTAACAGTCTTGTAAATGCTCCCCTGTCGGAAATGCGAATATGCAGAGCTGACGTGATTTTATACTAAACGTCATGAAATAGATGCTGTTTTAATCATTAAACCTTGTGTGTTCATATTAAGTTATTAAGTAGAACCACATTGTGCATATGCCCCATCTTTGTACAGATTTATTGTGTATCTTTGTTACAATTATCAAAAGTTCAATGCATAATCCTAACCACACATACTGGGATATAAGTTCACGTGTGCGCCTGTGCATATAAACAGTGCATGCTGTACATCACATACAGGTATATTAGATGCATATTCTTGGCTTGATATATTCCAGTACTAGAGAGCAGCCTGAATCATTCAGCTTTGCGCAGCCAGAAGGTGTGTTTGCTTTTTCAGAGGCGAGCTGCACCCTGTCCGCCGCGAGGAGCTTTTCAGTGCTTTGGTGCTGAACCACAATCTGAGCAGGCAAGAACACTTCGTCAGTCAGGGGTGTGCTGCTCGGGAGGAGCTACGTCTTTAAGAGGGTCTGTGGGGGGAGTGGCTCTGCTATTTCATTAGCGGCTGCCTGACGGCAGGGTAAAGTAAATGAGTCAGTGTAACTGAAAGGATAAAGAACAAACCCAGTGGAGAGATTCTTTCCTAGATTGAGGATTACGTTTGCCTGGTTACACATACTCACTGGCAGCGAAGATGGAATCTTGGTCCTCGTCTTTGCCCTATGTCTTCAGTTTGGTGGTGTTCAGTCTTTGCAGCCTTGCGCTGGCAGCTAACAATTGTAAGTACTGTGAGATGTAACATATTATACCAGCCCGAAGCAGGTGCCTTTACTCTTAAATATCTTGTTAACATGTAACTTACATGTTTCTAAAGTACTCTATTCCCCTATATATGTAACGCATTAAAAAGCATATATTCACGATATTAATATAAAAGGGAAAAAACTGCTAACTGTTTTATTTCTTTAGCATAAAAAAGTGTTTTCATTTGAGAATGAAAAAATAAGCGTTTTCATGTTTGTGTTTGTTCTTATTTGACTGGATCTTTTTGTTCATTTTATTTATTTTTTTTTTTTTTAAACGAATTCACGATTTTTAGATGCAATTTTGTATGAAACATGAACTTGAATAATATATTGGGAGAATCTCCTGATAACTGTCCCGACCAACCTTACGGTTAGTGTAGCTATGACTGTCAGATGTTTCAGCAGCTATGTATGGTTTAAATGTAACGTCTTCTATTCGCAGTATCCCAGTTTAGTGTTAAAAGCCCTGTTTACAATATTTATTTTGAGTGTCATATAGACAGCCATTCGAACTAAACTGATTAATAACCTACTCTGTCTCTAAGAAAACTGCAATTGAGAAAATAATAACGTTGTGAGGCAAAGGTTTGTGCATTGTAATGCTTTTTTAATGTTTTGTGTTTGGTTTTTAAATGTGGAGTGCTATCAGTGAAATAGTACATTCAAGGAATATAGTGAGGTATGTGATTGATTATGGCAGGAAAAAAGGATAGTATTGGTTAAGTGATTATCTTAACTGACAGTAACTATGATGTGCAATAAAAAGATTAGATATAAAAAATTACCAAAATATCCCTTTGAGATATATTGCATAGTTTTGTGTATTTTTTGTTCTTTGGGCATTGCTAAAAAGCTAAAATTTCCTGTGCAGAAAAGTTACCTCAAAGTGAAACGTTTTAAGTAGCATGGATGGATTGACTTAATCTTTTATTCCAAAAAATAAATACAACTTCTAATAGTAAATTGTCCTTGAGAAAAAGCTGAGTAAACCAGTTCCTATCTCACAGATAAATGCTTTTCAACCACAAGTTACAAGCCCATACATACTCATTAAAGGGCAGTAGGTATGCTGTCTACTTTATACATTACGTGGCACTACATTATTACTGTAATAAAGTATTACGCAGTATGTTTCGTAGAGTAGTATTTCTAGGCTATTAATGGAAACTGGAAATATGTCTTGATTAATGACACATAAGTGCAGTTCCAGTTACTGGCATTTCTATCACTAGAGGTCAGTCTACGCCTATGCATAATGCAGTACTTGGTCTCTTCCTTACCTGACATTGTTGGTAGAACTTGTTAGCACTTGATATATGTGCAGGTGCATGCAAAAGTAATACTAAGCGTAACTTGACATTCCCTTTTATTGCCAACTTGACACTTACAAGGTGATGGGGACATATATCACAAAACCTGTTGGATATATTGGATTCATACATATATATATACTATATATATATACTATATATATATATATATATATATATATATATATATATATATAATCCAGGGCTGGCAAGAGAACGTGAAACAAGCAATCTGATTGGTCGAGCAAGGTTTCAGCTGTCCATATAGTGGATGGATACGGACAGCTGGAGCCTTGTCACATATTCTAAATCACTGCACTGCCTCGCAGAATTTAAATCTTTATACTCAGTCACCTGACGTAGCATTTTGTAAACACTAGAAAAACACAAAAATACCATTCGGCACACTATGTACACCTCTCAGACACATACCTTGAAAAATTATTGAAATCTGAGATGTCGTTGTGTTTGTTTTTATTCCGCCCATCTGTTCTGCTCAAACAGTGTATCTGTCTCAACTCTGCCCCCTGGTGTATCTTTTCAATAGCAATGTTCACAATATCATAAATACAGATGTACTTTCTTTTGCATGTTCCAATAAAATTAATATACTCAGCTTAATTTAATGTGTAGTTCAAAGTTATAAATGGGGCTACTTTACTGGCATAAGGACATTTAATAATAATAATAAAAATATATATATATATACTTTTTAGCCCTAAACTTGAACTGGATTATAAATGCAATAAGGCCCTTCCAGGCATCTGTGTATGTTGAATATACAGACTTCTCGGGGGTTGGAGGCACTTGACTTAGACTCGTGCCTCACAATGCCATGAGGCATCCGTATATTCGATGTATACAGACGCCCTGTCAGGACAGTCTGGAAAACGTAATATATATATATCTATATATACTAATATATATATATATTATACTTATGTGTGTGTGTGTGTGTGTGTGTGTGTGTGTGTGTGTGTGTGTGTGTGTGTGTGCTGAATGGGGTGTTTTAGGTCTATCCTATATAAAACCACTTTTATAGTTTAATTTTCTATAGTATACTGTTATAGGAAACAGTACTACTATTTTTATATGAGATAAAAAAATGCATTTATAAATTCAATAACTATAACTTTGCTGACTCCAAATGTATTGATTCATATTTCTAACTCAACACACCTAGCTAAAAATCAACACCTGTCTTAAAAATTGTTTTGGCCAGAGTCTGTATTTGTATCAGCAATAAAAATACACCATGTATGTTCCTTATAGCTATCTATCCAGTCTCGAAACATTTTTTTTACATAGAAACAGATGTTTTATATGCAAGGTACTCTAAATAAGCCAAACAGATATACAATAATTAGGTTATTATGGCACTATACTTTCATTAGGACTAAGAGAGCTTGAATTTAAAAATACAATACAAATCAGTATTAACCAGTGGATAAAGAAACAGGCTTGTAACCAGGAGGTCCCCGGTTCAAATCCCAGCTCACTCACTGACTCGCTGTGTGACCCTGAGCAAGTCACTAACCTCCTTGTGCTCCGTCTTTCGGGTGAGACGCTGTAAGTGACTCTGCAGCTGATGCATGGTTTACACACCATAGTCTCTGTAAGTTGAACTGGATAAATAGTCTGCTAAATAAGCTCATTACAAGAAGGCCATTCCTTTGAAAAGGGGCGGGACTGACAGTCATGTGATCCAATCACATGACAAACAGAGACTATTGCCTGGTGGTGTAAGGATGCCAGGCAATAGATCAATCTATTTTTGCTCCCAATATAATGATCTTTTTACCAATCACAGGCCATGATTTCCAACCACTGATTCATATACACACACACACACACACACACACACACACACACACACACACACACACACACATATATATATATATACTTCCGAGGCAGTGTGGTCCTGTGGATGAGATGTTAAGTCAATGTCCTATTGTAAGTGATTCTGCATATAATGCACAGTTCACAGCCTACCTCTGTAAAGTGTTTTGTGATGGTGGTCCACTATGAAATGTGCTATATAAAGATATTATTATTGTTATTATTATAAAATGGGTATTTTAAATACTCTATCCTGATTGGTCAAAACAGATCACATGGAGGTGTTGATATTACAGCATATCACCATGGGCATATCAAAAAGGGACCAATCACTGGCAGATATCCCTATTCCCACTAGAATTCTGAAAAAAATCTAAACAAAAACAACAGCCATTTTATTGCAATAAAAATAACTAACCAGATGTATAGAAATGTTGACCTTTATGGAAATCAAAGTGTAGGTGAGATTTTAAATGAGTCAGACATCATTGACTCTAATTCAAGTAGTGAAAAGAAGCAAAAGTATTCAAATCAATTCAACACACCCCATTCTAATAACTTTGCCCCTAATCCCAGAACTACAGTGTTTCCCTATCCCATTCTGAAAATGCATAGTTTTAAAAAATATATCTTAAAACTTTCAGATTTAAAAAAATATATATTTGGGTAGCTCTTAAAGCAGCCTTTTGTGGATAAATGGCTGTTTTGTTGCCACTGTCCCTGGTCTACTGTATGTCTATACACCTCCTTTGGGTGGTTGCATCGCCTGCCCTGCTTGCACAGCTGTGTGATCTGTGATGCAGAGTATTTACAAAAAGCATCTTGACAATTCCTGCCATACTGTTCTCCTCACATAAATGGCAGGTTATGATGGTATCATCTCTTCTGCTGTGTCCTTCATTTTTTTATTGATTGACACGTGCCCAGCTGGTCTTCACGTTGTCCAGCCGTAAACCACAAAGTCAGTTTGATAAGTGGCCTGGTATTCCATAATGCAAATATCGTCTTTCTCGCCACTGTGAAGCAGTAGCGCTAATATGTTATGAATATCTCGTGTCAGTTGTGTGAAAAACAAAGGGTGATTAAAAAAAATAAATTAAAAAAAAACTGCGTTGACTAAAGGCAGACTCATTTGTGCTGTGTCATGATGAAAACGGGCAGTACTATTTTACTTTAAAATGTAATGAACAAACTAAGAAGTACAAGAAGTATGACAAATCAAATAAAGAAAAACATGCACTTTCAATGGCAATGTTCAATTCAACATCTATAAATAGCTTTATTTTTTCAATTAATGCAATTTTGTTTTTTTAATCTGCCTATTATGTTCAGAATTTAGGTAGATCTGTTATGTTTTGGGTCATGTTGACCCGATGCAATTTCAAACTAATTTAAACAGCCTTAAATTGATTAACTGTTTTTATTTGCAAAGGTTTTACTCTTTTATGCCATTTTAGTCCAGGAGCTGTGATAAAACTTCTTTGACTGCCAATCTGGGAGCTTATCATTTTGGAGTGTCTTTACCAGTGAGATGCTGTTGCAATACTACCAGTGAAAATTAGGCTCTGCCTTGTAGTGTATGTGTGTATATATATATATATATATATATATATATATATATATATATATATATATATATATATATATATATAGTTTGTTTTTTTGTTTATACATATCTTGACGAGTTGGCAAATGAAGAAATTAGAGGTTTGCCTCTAGACAACACTTGCTGGAGGGGGAGGGGCGGACAGAACTCAGTTTTCTAAATTAAAATTATTAATTTTAGCTTTTATTTTGTATGTTTCAAGCATATTCTACCATAGCACTTCTCTTACATTGTCTTATACACTAGGTATTCAGTGCATATTTTACTGAAGCACTATAACCACTATCGGTACCCCCTCCCCCCATGCTTTGGTTACTATATCCTGCTCCCTGTTTATGTAATATGCATTATATAAATCAAAAGATCCAATTTTTGCAAGTGAGTGACATTTAATGTGTGATTTATAGTATTCACACATTGTCAAACAAGAAAAATAACAAAAAAAACACAGTAGGTGAATGAACCTGACGAACCTTCGCAGGTTTAAAACTACCTTCAAATTCCTTTCTAGCAAACAATATGGTATTATTGTTATGTTGTTTAAAATGTAATTAACATGCAATTAAGTTTATTGTATTGTAACAGGAAAGTGACCTGATAAATAGAAGATACAAACTGTCGATCCTGCTGTCATCAGCATTAGGCATGGAGGAACTTGTAATTCATTTGTATGTGTGTTTTTTTAATTAACTGGGCTGGGGTTTGTCCTTGGGTAAAATGTAAGTTTCAGCAAAAGGCTAGTGCTCCGTATGACGTGGACTCATTGTTGTATGCATTTTTGTGTCATAGGAGGTGATTGATCCACCTCTATTCATTCATCTTCTTGCTGTTTAATTATTTCCCATCCATCTTGTGCAGTTGATTAATGTCACTGATTTATTTAATTTGCAAGTGACAGCAAGTTTATCCCTGTCCTCTTCCAGATCCATCTCCAGTCTTAGTATGCTCTCTTTTTTTATGCAGTTTGTGCTAAGGCCTAACAATTTAAAATGTATTTAAAACTGAACTACATGAAGTCCATGTGCGAGCTGTTCTTATGGTAGCTACATTTCAATTCCAAATAACAGCCTATAGATAATCCCATTTGCTTGAATAACTCTTCTCCTTCTTTTTCCAAAAATCCTTCCTTTTTGCCTTGACAAGGACCGGTTTCAGTATAATCAACTACCAGTGGTAGAACATGGCTGCTGTTCTCAAGTGTTTTCTTGTTTACGCTCTTTAATACCCCACATAATACCCTGATGGTGTGATATAGATTGGAAAGTCTGCTAGTACTGTGCTGGGTGCAGTGTGAATTGTCTAATTGCTGCAATAACGTAGATAGTTCATAGACATATAAGAACATATTAAAATTCCATATACTGGCACAACATTTTTGGGGTACACTAGATGGGTAAAAAGACAGATGAGTACATTATTAATAAGGTTGTAAACTTAAATAAGAAAGATGGGGAATAAAGGAAAAGGAAATTCACCTGCCAGTGCAAAATGATCAATTAGCATACCTGGTTGTGTTTTAATTAAAAAGTCCTTTTTGTGGCAGTACATAGTCCCTTTTAAGGAGGCTAAATCCATACATCTGTAATATTTATCAACCCCTAGGAATTGAATATATGGTCCTAGTAACACCATAACACTAATCAATCGGTTGAGTAGCCTTCGGTATTTTAAAACTCCTCTGCATTAATTTTGTCGAGAAATTAGGCATGTTACTGCTACCCCATCTTGCTAATCTCATGGCAGTACTGTATGTCTATCAATTGATTCCACCAGAGGGTTAAAAAGTAAGATGCTGGATTTGAACTAATTACTGTACTGCTGAAGTGTTCCTTTATTAAGACGACTTGATTGCTGGGACTCTAGACTATTGCCTGTATTTCATTTTCAGATTTGTATGATCCATTACTGCATTCATTGGCAAATGTTGGTGCAGACAAACTTGCTGCAAATTGGTTTATCCCTCTCACTTTTAGTTTATATTTGTTACCTTTGAATAGGAATGTCCTTAAATGATTCATTCTGAGCCCAGGTTTGCCCAAGGCATGTAGAGCAGAATGAAAAAGATGATCTGGTTCTGTATAATAAACTGTAGTCTGGAGTATAAATGTCTTACTGAGATGACCTTGACTGTGTACACAGAAGTGATCACAAAATAATTGCTGTGTTATTTTTTGCCACCACATACAAGTGGCAACTTTAAAATTGGTATGTTGGACAGTTAAAATGCCAAGGATGATGGTAGGACAAGGTCTCATTTATTTTGTATTGTATTGATTTTCTTCCCTTGTGAGTGAGACTGGAATTGAGTATGCTATATTCATTTTAGAATCCAGGCAGCTGAAAAATATATACTGTCCTGCAAATCGCATGTTATGCACTTAATAGATTTGGTGATATAGAGTTGCATTTACACAATGAAATACCATGAGGAGTAGGGGTGCATATGAAAATTTGAGTAATCAAGTAGTCTAAATAAAATAACTCCTCAAATACTTTGATCAAGTTTTGAATACTCGTTCATTTCTAAAACAAATAGAAAAATGCGTAAACTCGGCAAGGTATTTTTGAGAGAAGAGGAAGTTAAAAGTGATGAGCAACTACAATTGTCACCTGACTGATAATTGACAGGGAAACGGGCACCCTTCATTACCTAGCTCTGCTATTGGCTAAGAGAGTACATGAGCAATGAAAATGTCATCATAAAACAAAATGCAACTCATGGAAGTATTCTGAGAATAGTTAAATGAGACCAGCATGCAGTGTAATCTCTGCAGCACAAGTATTTTGTATTGTAAGTCAACAAGTTAAATGCTCAATCGTCTAAAATGCAAGCACCCATCTGCTACTTTGGAGGAAAACACAGAATGTGGCAAAAAATAAAGCATCATTGCATCTTTTACTGTGCGCAGTCGTCAGCAATGTGATGCGTGGGTTTTTTGTTTTGCTTTGTTAGAAGTTAACTTTATTTCGAATTTTGACTGCAAACTACCCAGGCAATGTTAAGTTCTGCTGTTATTGGTTTCCTGTTGATACCGGCTTGAATCTGGAATCAGCCTTTTTTTAAAATAATTATTATACTATGTAATCAGCAGTACAGGTACAGTACATCTTGTTTTTATGTTATATATTATAGCATAGATGTTACTGAGCAAACATTTTTGTTGTGCTTTGTCAGTAAGCAGTCATGTTGTATGTTGTGTAAATGCAGTTGAAAGTTTTTGAAGTTCTGTTTTATAAAGTTCTGGTTTTTATAGTTAAAACCCCTCTGCTGTATATTCTTATTTTTTACTTCTAGTTTAAATAATTTTTTACTTCCAATACATTAAATGCCTTAGATGTTTCTTCACTGTTACGGTTGATGTATTTATCTATGTGTCTCTATGTGTGGTTGCTGCTAATACATTCTAAGGACCTGTCACTGTTAAGTAATTAGAGGTTGAATATTCAGGTTTTCAAAACATTTTTTTTTGGTATATTCAAAAATCTTATTATTCGAAATTCCCACCCCTAATGGGTGATTCTGTGGTAAAGCAGACATGAGTAACAAAAAATAAACGTGCCTTAATTTTTTCAAGCATTTTTTCCAAAGTCAGTAACCTATATTATTAGGATTAAGAATGATTTTCACATTGAAACATTTTTTTTTTTTTGTATTAAACTATTCAGTTAATTAAAGTGAAAGTTAAAAAAAAAAAAAAAATCGTAAATTTTCCCACAGCTTTTTGAATGGTAGCTTCATTTAAAAAAAAAAATAACATGTGATACTGCAAATTACCTAATGGGGTTCTCAAGAAAAGTACAAAACTGAAAAATTAAATAAAATTTACTGAAAAGGTTATAGGGACAGACGGTTCAAAGTTCTGCAAGATCTTGGACAAAAGTACTGCATCAAAAAAAACTTCACCTGGAAGTACTTCGCCACAAGTCATGGAAAAGTCATAGCAGATGGAGTTGGGCTAAAAGTTTTGTTGTTCAACAGTGATGAGCAAAAACAATGATGCTCATGTTGTGCAATCTTCTGCAGATTTTGCTTGTGCAGCTAAGAAATTGTTACACAAAACCACTGTGTTTCATATTTGTGAAGAGGAAATCAGCTCCTGCATAGAGTGTATGAACCCCTGAGCAGATGTACAGCCTATCTCAAGGAATACAAAAGATGCATGTAGTTTGCTATGATTTTGAAACTGGAAAGACACAGTTGTGGCATAATGCCTTGGAAGCCACTCCAGCCATTATCATTGATCCCACTGATTATGCTCACACTGCCAACAATGACACTGCTACTGGGATAGCCAGTACTTCCACTGAGGGGTTCATGCACCTTCATTTGACAACACAGCAGCTACAGACCACGCTCCTGACACAAATACTACCAATAGTTCAGGAAGCACCAGTGGCTTCTCTGTTGGGGAGTGGTGTGTTGTGAGGGTGTTGGGTACCCAGGAGAAGTAACATGTATCACAAGTGATGAGACTGAAGTATCTGTGATGCACAAATCTGGCAAATATTTCAAACGGCCATGCAATGTGGACAAGATTTTCTATCTGGATGGTGATATAATAAAAAAAATCCAACCTGCTATTGTTGTTGGTTTCAGGGGTCAATTCTGTTTTGTGGAATTTCATACTTAAAGTACTAAACATATCCCTTGTCCATCAAAAGAGATGAGCTAATTCTGAAGATTCAAAACACTGAGACTTTTGTGTTAAGTGTTCATATTGGAGGTATTACTGCAATTGGTTAATGAACATGAGCCTGAGCAAGCTACTGAAAATATGGATGATGTTTCAAATGTAACATTTGTGCTTTTGTATGGTACTTTACTATTACAGCCTTGATTTATTATTGCCTACATATCCTAAGAGACATAATCTGCTTTACTTTGACAGTAGGATGAAAGTATGCCTGTTAGAATTTAGGTAGCCTTGTTTAAAGAGCAGTTAAACAAAGCTGTCCACTACAACACTGTTTTCATGTCCTGTACAACACTAGTTATGTAATGATAGTACTGTAGCTGGGTCTGCCACAGGTTCTGATTTGCATTTGTTTGTTAGATGTACCTCTCCAGATATCTATTAAGGTAAATAAAAGTTTACATCTCTAACAGATTCACAGACTTTTTATGCTTTTTACCTCATGCCTGAAACCATGCCCGATTCAGTGTCCCTTACGACATACAACATTTTAAAAAATATTTAATAGTAATGACCACATATTCTTTAATGATTAATACCCTGTGGAGGAGTGTCCCACCCCTTTGTTTATTATGTATCTATATTATGATTTATACGTATATGATGGTGAAAGCCGATATGAAAGCTGTTTTGTGTATATATTTTAAAAACCTTGAGAGGATGCATGACTGATCAGCTACTGATTGTTTAACTAGCTGACAGTCACGCATAGTTATTAATCTTCCGGTGTTCCTCATGGGTCTGTTCTTTTACCTTTTTTCTTCAACATCTACATGCTTCCCCTGGGTCACCTCATCTGCCAACATAGCCTCATGTTTCACTCCTATGCAGGTGACACCCAACTACCTAAAACTAGACCCTGGCTGTCCCTCTGCCATGATCTGACTCTCAGCTTGCATCCAAGACATCGAGGCCTGGATGTCTGCCAATTTTCTTCAGCTCAACACTAACAAATCTGAACTTCTAGTAGGATCTAAAACTCAATTCAAGAATCTCAATATTGCTGCCTTGAAATCTGTCTGTTGCTGCCTGCCCCCACTGTATGAAGCCATGGTGTACTTCTGGATAGTAACCTCTCCTTTCATGTCCAAATCTTTGTAGGCAAATCTTTCTTCTACCACCTCCGAAACATCTTCAGTCCCTACATTTCCCTCCTAGATGCAGAGATACTTTGTCATGCCACTCGACTACTGCAACTCTCTCTATGGTGGTCTTCTGTCATGCGCCATAAAACGATTGCAGCTGGTTTAAAATGCTGCTGCTAGATATAAAAAAAAAACATGATTACATTACCCCCTGTCTTGCCCAACTGCACTGGCTACCTGTAAAGTTCAGGATTACTTTCAAAATTCTCCTGTTTGCCTACAAGGCCCTTCATCACACAGGTTCAGAGTATCTCTTCAACCTGTTGACCCACTGTGTCCCTGCATGCAAGCTGAGGTCGTCTGACTCTGGCTTGCTTGTTATACCCAAGCAAAAGTGCACCACACTTGGAAAGCACTCTTTTAGCTTCATGGCCCCAACTCTGTGGAACTCTCTCCCAGCTTTAGTGCATGTAGCTCCTACTGTCGCTCGCTTCAAATCAACTCTCAAGACACTGCAATTATATTTTACATCTACCCCTAAATGTTAGATAAAGTAATTACAATTTATTTTATTTCATATTTAAGGCAACATTGCTGAGCTTACACATAGCCAATTACAGTATATACATTTTATTTAATATAACTAAAGGCTGCTATAGTTTTGTATTTTTGATGTTTTAGTAATCTCTTTTCACAGTCTTACCAGACTATTGCAGTCAAACTTTATATTTGTTGAGATATGGAACACACTGGCAATTCTTTCTACAGCTCTTTAATCAATGATGCTTATCATATGCTGTGTTGTTGATCACATCAAGGGCTTAAATGATTCCCATGTATCTCAAGGCTCCACCAATACCACTGTAAGACTACAACTAGAGAGGTTTGGAATGCTCCATATTGTGTAACATAAAACTTTTGTAACAGTTTGATAGAAATGCCTAATTTATTATGTTGAAACAATCAGGAATGGTCCTGCTTTGAAATTGCACATCATTTTAATGAGCCATTCGCTGTACAATGCTAACTTCTCAGGACAATCAATCTGTTAGTGCTGAATACCAACAAAAGCAGTCTTAGTCTCATATCCCTGATGTCACATGTTTACCATTTTAAGTGAGGTGTTTTTCAAGAAGTGCACATGCCAAGCTGCTGAAGTCAACTTTCTTGAGGTAGGGATATAGTTTGAATTGGCAAAGGACAGGTTCATGCAAATTGCTTAATAAATAATACCCCCACATCAGAAATGACCAGTGATCAGGATCGGTTATTGGCAAAACTTCAAAAGGATTTAACTTCCAGGATTATGGACCAGTTTTTTAGCCAATACAATTGCGAGTATTCCAGCTGTTTACATTTACAGTAATTAAAGCTCAGATATTGTTAATTGTACATCTGACCACTGATGAGATTATGGATCTATAGTCACTAAAATGAGATTCCTTTAACCCCCTTGTCTGTTGAGGCCCTTTTGATGCCCTGTGCTACAAGACTTTTGTGATTTTGGGAGTCAGCCGTTTTACACAAAAATGATCATATATCAAAAATTATCATATTTAACACTAGAACCACCACAGCATTCATTTTGACGGTTTGAGGTTTTCAGATTTAAATTACTCTGTGTGTCTGAAAGTTATGCGGTTGTCCATTTATGACTTTTCCCAAATAGATGTTTAATACCCTGATGGCGTTTGAAAGGCAGGATCACGAAAATAAGAACATTATAATCCTACCCATCTAGAACCACCAGAGCAGTCATTTTGACTGCCTTTTTCAATACATTTAAAACCATACAATACATTTTGAATATACAGTAACCTACATATTTCTATATACAAGCCTGTTGTTATCTCTACTGGACCTGGCAGCCATCAGTTCCATCGTTTTGTATAAGGAATGCACCAGGGAAAATATCAGTAGGAGAGATTACATCTTGAAGCTAGCCACAGCGCTTCAGCAGAAACATTTTGATCAGAAAACTGCAAAGCAGCAGACTGCAGCAGCTCAACCTGAATTCAATGCTGCAGCAAGTGACACACTCAAGAGAAAACATAGGTTACTTGTGTTTTAAATTAAAAGATCATTTTGTTTTTATAGTTTTGTATGTACATATATCTGCTTACACACAAGTTTCTTTTGAAATGTTTATTTTATTATAGTTTTTCATTTTTAGTAGTGCTTTTTATGTGGTAAATTAGAAAATACACCATTATGTTTAATTGTTCATTTAAATACAGATGTTTGATATGATGTGCTTGAATAAAACATTTGAGTTGTATCCAATAGTTTGTCTTTCATATTTAATATTGATGTTGTTTAAAAAGTAACCATCATAATGACTGCTGGCAGTGGTTTTAGGTATGAGTATAACCGTGGCGGTTCTAGTGTTAAGATACCCAGGCAAATTCTATATATCTATTAATATATATATATATATATATATATATATATATATATATATATATATATATATATACTTGTTCATTGCTTGTTCATTGGTGAACCGGCATTTGTAGATTTTTAGTCATGTGACCACACAACAGCTGTTATTGTATGCCAAATGCAACTTTTTCATAAAATGAATCTTCCTTAGTCCCTAAAATCCTTATGTTGGATGGAAGATGTTTGAGACTTTTAACCTGTTTGATTTGACTATGTCTTTGTGTAAATCGTTGTATTCATTTTGGGAGTATTAGGTGATCTAGGCTGACACCAGGTCACTTTGACCTTTCTACTTCGAGTTATGCAGTCCATGGTGTATATTACCCACCCCAATTTCATGTGCCCAGTACGCCACCAAAGAATGAGATACCCAGGCAAATGTATATATGCACAAAATAAGGATTTTAGAAATGGGTAACATAACATCTCTGGTCAATGGTTTGTTTCTTTTTTTTCCATTACATTTTTAATAAAATTGTCAATTACATGTGAATTATAAAAAATACAAACAGGGAACAGTAGACAAATAAAATTAGATCAAATATAGAAAACAGCGGTTCTGGTACTATAAATTGTGAGAAAAAAATAAATACATAGTTTATAAATTTCCTGTGTTTTATTTTTTAAATAAATGTGTAGCACTTATTGATGCTTTTGTAATATATATTAAATCGTACAGTTGTGCAGGAATCAGGAGATGTGTGTGACTTGACTCTGCAAACATTTAAAATACATGCTGGTTATCGGAGACAGATACTCCGATTCATGTACCATTAGTACTGGCACACAGGGAATCTGATTCCTAATGCCTATGGCATGGTACAGAAAGACTAGTTTGATTTCCTATTTTGATTTCCACATGGAAAAGAGATTCTTAAGTTGATGCTTAAATTAACTCTTACCCCTTAGCAGTCCATTTATTCAGCGCTTGTAAGGCACGTCTGGGCCAATTTATTTTCACATGTGCTGTTTATTTTACACAAGCTGTTTAATTTTTTTTTTTTTCAGAATAAAACAGGTTTAAAAGGCACTGAATCGCAAAAGGACACTCAGTACTGAATCTCCAGACAAGCCCTACCCCTTGTTCGCTGTATTTTTCACATACCTCTTTATAGACGTCCATACTGATAAATCCTCTCCTGATCACCAAACTCGTCAGTAATGCGATCCAAGTCATTATTTTATTACTGTAACATCTCAAAAAGCTCTGCAGAGCTCTGCAAACTTTACAGTCCAGGGATTCCATCTAACCTGACATGAGAGTTTTAAACATTTTAATCACTTTGTGGATTCACATTTAATGATTGGATTAGCTTGCATTTAGATAATTTATGCACTGTTATTGATCAAAAGAAAGAGAATGGTCACAGTTTGAGATCAGAAAACGTTGGCCTTACATTAATCATAAGATTCTAATTAAAGATTGACAGTGCCAGGAATTTTGCTAATGTGACCATGTTCCAAAACTCAGTAATTCTTACAGTGTCCCCTGGAGTGCTGAGTCAATAATTTTAAGACTAAAGACTTATAGAACAGCCTTTTGTTTAACTGGCATTCTAGTGGTTCTTTTGGTTTGTAAACTGGCTCCCCTGAGTTGACACAAAAGAGCTCCAGCTGAAAGGAGGAAGTTGGCAGTTACTGCAGTATAAAAGCATCTAGCTGGCAAGACCTGTGGACAATGGAACAAAGCTTCCTAATCAAGTACACATATGATATAATTCAATCACCGCAGAACCTGAGCGTTTTGGTAGGAAAGAACCCTGCATGTGTTTTGTGTTCATCACCGGCTACCCTGAAGCACATTCTTACAGGATGAAGGTGGCTCTGAGCCAGGGTCCCTTCACTTAGCATCACAACCAGGTGCTGCGATGCTTGGCATTAACACTGGAAGAATGGTTAAGATCAACAGCTCGCCTCCAATATCAGCAATAGCTGCACACTACTCTGTCCAGGAGAGCAACCAACAGGAAAGGTTATTAGAACTAAGATTTGATGGGGCTCTAGAAAATAATTAATGGCTGATGGCTGGTGCCACAACTACTTTACTATGTAATTTTTGTGTGGAATATTAGCATGAAGTAAATAACAACTGTATTTTAATAAACAATAACCTCTCTTTCCTGACACCACAATTTTCACTATAATGTAATGCTTGCTGACAAGAAACTAATCTCCTGTCAATTTAAAATACTATTTGAAGGGGTCCATAGAGGCTGACCTGGTAAAGGCATGATTACTTAGTGTGCAGGTTGAGTCATACAGTCAGGAGAGTTCAATTTTTTGTCCAAATGGCTGTGGTGCATGTTGATAAGTCGTCAGAGACTGAGTCACCTCCAACGCCCAGTAGCTTATCATCTTCTGTAGAGCTCCTGGGTGTAAATAGGCACTTGGCCTTGTCATGGGATCAAAGAATGTCAACTGAACTTCAGTTCTCCAGAGCTGTTGTAATTCATTGTAAAAAAATAACAGGACATTGCAAATTTTATAGGAAGACAAGCATTAAAATAATTTGGCATTCTTAAGAAGGCTTTTGAAGAGTTTAAAAAACAACCAACTAATCAAAATAAAACTGACGTATTTATGTAGGCAAACTCACATGACTCGTATTACTTTATTAACTGTATCTAATTCTAAAAGGCACAGGTTTAGCATACAGATAATAGACAGATGCAAGTCAAAGATAATAAATCAAGTGTTAGTGCAATGACACAACTACCTATGTGAAAATACATGCACTCATATTGACAGTGATGCGCACATGCCACACAGTTCTTTGAGGAATTCCATGCTGCATGAATTATGTTGGAGCAGTGACTGGGGATTTTAAGTGCCATATACTAAAGATTAGATTATGAAGGACTGTGCACTGTTTAATATTTAACTCCCAGTATGAGTATCTCTTCCCAAAACCACTTTTTAAGATTCATTAAATACACCACCCACTCGATATATATCGCGGGTGTCGGGGTCCAATACAAATCCTATCCTATAATATATATCGAGGGCCGCGATATAGCGAGAGACCCATAGAATACAAACAAATGGCTTATAACAAATACTGTACAACCACTCACTCATTTTATCATGGACTTAAGGGTCCAATATAAAACCTCTACACAACCTGCTTTCTCTTATTTTTTGTATAAAAAGCAGCACGCTGTTTTAATTCGTACTGCAGAGGGTAATTGCTTCTCATCAACTTAAGTCTCCAATTAATTTCATGAATCTTCCTCTCCTTTCTCAAATGCCCTAACCTGCTGCATTGAAAATATCCATTCCCAACAAAGGAGGCTTGTTGCTAGGGAGCTGACGCCACTGCCCTGCTTCAGCAAGTAGATTTTAATTTGCTTTGTGTTATTGTGCAATGTGTGATTATATGATAACAGTACGATATTAATGGTTTGTTTTCAGTTGTTCTGTATATTTTAGTTTGTGATGTACAGTACGAAATAAAACCAACAGTAATTCTAAGTGAAATTGTCTATGGATAGTGCAGCTAAGGCAGGCACAGTTAGACTGTAAAAACGGGGAGCCAACTCCAGGACCGTGATATATCTGAATCCGCAGTATAGCGAGGGGTGATATAACAAGGGGTAGGTGTACATGTAAACAATTGTCAGTTTTTCTTGAGGTCCATGATGGAACAACACGGCATGCTGTCAGGATTGTAGTGCTACTGTATAAAGAGCTGGGAGAAGAAGCTGTAGTGGCATCTACCTCACTGTTTAACCAGCGCTGTGAATGAGCGGTGAGAAGCAATGGCCCAACTATGAAAGATTTGAAATAGAGTGCATCTCAATCCTGATTTGAAGACATAAAATGCTAGTATGTGGTTGTGTCACAAACCTCCCTAAAATATTTCTATAAAATTTGCATAAAGACAGTAGACAAAACTTTTGTGTGGCAGGGCTAAGGGCCTGCACATGTACCTGGTGCAGGGGTGTCCAATTCTGGTCCTGGAGGGCCGGTGTCCCGTCTAGTTTTGGTTCCAACTGTACCCTAAATTACTTAATTGGACCAATTAAGTGCTTATTAGAAGAAAGGTACAGTTGAAACCAAACCCAGGAGTGACACTGGCCCTCCAGGACCAGGATTGGACACCCCTGACCTAGTGTGTTTTTTGTATTTTGTTTGTTTTCTTTCAGTTTTCTTTTGTAAATAGTTTTGAAACATGTAAAAGGAAGCCAGACACTCCTCCTGAGATGTGCCCTGCAGCTTAAATAGTGTGTCCATGGGAAAGTAAGGTTGGCAGGGATGGGGATAAATCTGTTCCTGCCAGCAATCAAATGTGGGGCCATTCCCCAGTCAGGTAATTGATGTTAATTGGGGAGTGGCCACATGTATAAAAGCAGAGATAAAGCCTATGTTTGGTGGAGGTGTTTTAGTTGGTTAACTGTACAATTACTGTACTGGTCAGTGAAGACAAATAAACCTTTTATTTTGGCCACTGTCTTTCTTTGTTCCTGTTTTTTGTTTCTCGATTAAAGGTGTGTAACAGCGCTTTAAACTGTAGCTTTTCTGACTGTCTCCTTTCTAATGCAATCCTGCAGCAGTTATGCCGTTAAAAAGAGACACTGATACACTCTGAAGGCTGATGAGCCTGGAAGGGACGGTCCCCGGGGCGGTGCTTTCCCAACAACCTTGTGTTAGTCGACCAACCACTTGACCATGTCAGGGTCATGGTTTTAAAAATAGTACATAGTTTAGAATATGTGTTAGCATAAACATATATCGAGAGTGTGCTAGTAGTTAAGATAAAGCCTCAGTCTAAAGAACTAACATGAGATGTTCAATTGGAGTAGCACTCTCACTCCTTTGCAACTGATTCCCATGACCCTTTTACAGTTTGTCTACTCGCCGTTTAACTAACATCCGGAATAACCCTTCTCCTGGTTCTACTGTATAGAAACACAGGGTAAATAACAGTAGTACAACCCACCCTAGTATTTGCCATTAAGTGCACTGTATTTTGTCATTATGTTTCTAATTGATTAACACTGGGGCGCCTGCCTATTGCTAAGCTCCTCCTCCACAACCGTCCACTCTAAATAATGATTTGTTCCATCTCGGTGGTTTCACCAGCCTAACATAATTTTAAATTAATACAATACCACAGTCTTGTGCAGAATGGAGAAAGTGTATAATAAATCAGTTTGTTTTGAAAATGAGAAAAGGACTTTGGAAAGGTGCTGACTAAGGTTACATTTTCTGTTTTGAAATCATGTGTTTTTTATGTCATTTTCAATTCTAATTATTTAATGGCGAGTTGAGTTAATGTAGAGTGAAATTGTGTTGGAAGATGTTTTTTATTGAGGAATGATAATGTAAGTAGTTTTATTTCTGGTCATTCATTTTCAAAATGCAATGCCAGTAGAAAAAATTACTTAGAAACAATACAGAATAATTAATGTGTTTGTGTTGTGGAATTGTTTTTACAAGGAAAACCCTCCATAGAGATGTCACATGCTACATTTACTGAATGCACTGAGAAACATCCCAGACCTAATATATGTGCATAATTTTGTTCCTCAATGTAAGTATTCACAAAACTACTGTATATAGGCAGTTTTAAGGAATGTTACTCTGTAAGTGATTATAAACAGACTGTTACTGCAGTTTAAAATACAGTAAGGAAATTAATAATCCCTCTTAGTTGACAGTTGAAGAGATTCATATACTATAAAAATAGCTTTGGTATCTGATTGAGTATGCCACAAAAATAAGTTCATACATTTTAATGTCGACTTTTATCACCCTTTGGAAATACGTTGTTGACAAGAAAATTATCAGTCTTAAATGTGTACACAGCTTTACGGTAAGTGAAAATAAATTATGAACGTGTATTTACAACCACTGTAGTAGGATGAGAACGGGATACATCACATGAGAAGGGATTTTTTTTTTATGCTTACTGCTGTGCGCATACACATTTTAACAACACTTTTTTGTGTGTGTGTGTGTGTGTGTGTGTGTGTGTGTGTGTGTGTGTGTGTGTGTGTGTGTGTTAGGGAACGTTTAGCCGAATAGATTGTTGTTGAACTTATGTTAAAATTCCAGCTGTTACCGGAATCGTACAATGCAGTATAAAAATGACTTGAACTCAACGTAAGCCTTCTGCTTTTGATATTCAAGGGCTTTAGCGTGTGACATCCATTAGCTAAACACTGTGTTTCAATAGTAATCTGTAACAATCCAGTTTACAGTCAGATAATGCCCTATAGGGGTTAACAAAAATGCATATTGCATTGGTTTCAGCTTTACAAATTTCAATGTTTTTATAGTTGGCTGTGGCTACTGCAATGTTCAATCATTTACCTAGCCCTTTAAGAAGTTGAATGCATTGGGCATTGATAGATGATGTACAGGAAATCAGTAGGTAGAGGAACGGATATAAAGGGAGAAATAGGCAGAGAAATTGGGTTATCAGCCTAGACATGTGAGCTACATTAAAATGGCTGAAACACGTTTTGATTATTAAAAACATTTAGAAAATGGTGGACTTACTGCATACCTTCCCAAAGTCTGATGTGTCAGACAAGAACAATCTTGCTTATAACTGGAGAAAATGTATTGATAGACTTGAGAACTTTATGATAGCCATGGACATAACTGAGCCTAAGAGACAAAAAGCACTACTACTTCACTATGCTAGCCTTGAAGTACATGATATTTATGAGACCTTTCCAGGCAACGCAACTAAAACATAGGCTGCTCTCTGTGATTACTTTAACACTAGAACCACGCAGTTATACTCATATCTAAAACTGCCGCCAGCAGCCATTAAACAACGTCCATATTAAAATGAAAGACAAATTATCATATACAACTCAAAAGTTTTATTCAACCACATCATATCAAAACACTGTGTTTAAATGAACAACTAAACATAAAATGGTTTATTTTACCAAATGTAAAGCACTACTTCAAAAAATGAAAACATTTCAAAAGAAACTAGTGTGTAAATAGGTGTAAACAGGTATATGTACATACAAAACTGTAGAAAACTAAAGTCGTTTTTAATTTAAAATGAAAGTAGCATGTGTTTTCTATTCTCTGTGTCATTTGGTACAGCACAGAATCCAGGTTGAGCTGCTGTAGCCTTCTGATCGAAATGTTTCTGCTGAAGAGCTGTGGCTAGCTTCAAGATGAAATCTCTAGTACTGATATTTTCCCCAGTGCATTCCTTGTACAAAATGAAAGAATTGATGTCTGCGATCCTGCCTTTCAAACGGACTCAGGATATTTAATACATGTATTTAGGAAAAGTTGAAGACGGACAACCGTGTATCTTTCACACACACAGAGTAATTTAAATGTTAAAAGTGAAAACCATCAAAATGACTGCCGTGGCAGTTCTAGTGTTAATTCTAAGCAAAATATTGAATATGAAAGATACAAATTCAAAACTGCCAAACACCTGCCAAATGAATCAGTTCATGCTTATCAGAGATTTAGCACATACTGTACCTGTGAATTTATGGATCCTGATGGAGAAGTTAAAACACAAATAATAGTGACATGCAGTTCTGCATGTGTCAGCAGGAAAGCCTTAAGTGAAGAACCTACATTGAAAAAACATTTAGACATAGCAAGGACATTAGAGATAACAAAGCATCAAGCTAAAGTTGAACAGGGGTCAGAGCAAACTAATGTGTATAGTGTACAACATAAAAACCATGACAGACGATCTAATAAATGCTACAGGTGTGGCAATAAATACCCTCACAAGGGTGACTGTCCCACAAAAGGACCATCCTGTCGAAAAAATGTGGCAGAAAGAACAAGAGAGCAATCCAGAGTAAGATATGTAGAACTCTCTCCACCCTGAGAAGAATAAGAGTTCACAGCCACAGATGAGACTGATAAATCTGAAACACAGACCCCAGCCACTGAAATTATCACGCTGAATACCAAAGTCAAATTCACCATAGATTCAGGAGCTTCAGTGAATGTCATGGACAAAACCGTGTGCAAAACTGACAAACTACAGTAAAAAACAAAACTGAGCGAGGTCAGGACAAATATTTACCCATATGGTTCAGAATCGCCATTAACGGTAATTGGAAATTTTGACTCTGGTGGAATCAAAGCAGGAAATATGCACAGCAACATTCTTTGTAATAAAGGGTGGCAAACAATGTCTTCTGAGCTATGCAACAGCAAAAATCCTTGGTCTAATTAAGTGCAAGCAGTCAACAGTAACAATTCACAATTTGATATTGAAAATCTCAGAAAGGAATCGCCTTCTCTTTTTGAAGGAGTAGGCAAATTAAAAGACTGTCAATTTCACTTATAGTTGGAGGGGTCAGTATGAACCATTGCACAAGCACACAGACGGATTTCATTTCACTTGAGAAAGCAAACTGAAGATGAATTGCGCAGTCTGGAGGAACAGAATATAATTGAAAGATTATCTGAACCAACTCGATGTGTGACCCCGATTGTGGGCCTTCCTAAACCGAAGGAACCAGGAAAAGTACAAATTTGTGTGGATATGAGACTGCCTAACGCAGCAATACAGCGTGGAAGACATATTTCTCCTACTGTAGGTGACACTGTTCTTCTTTTAAATGGTGCAACTGTCCCCAAATTTGTCTTGAACAAAGGGTATCACAGGTTAAAACTTGCACAAGAATCATACTATGTAACCACATTCTCCACACATGTGGGATTACATTGATGCAAAAGATTGACTTTTGGGGTCTGGTCAGCTGCTGAAGTCTTTTACGAAAGAGTCGGACACGTCACTCAGCACATTCCTAATTAATTTAACTACGGTGATGACATCATAGTTTTTGGTAAAACGCAGACAGAATACAATAAAGCTCACAGAGCAGTATTTGGGTGTTTGTCAGAGAGTAATTTAACGCTAAATAAAACAAAATGTGAATTCAACAAGAAAACACTTGATATATGGCCACATCTTTTCAGAACAACCCCCCAAAAAGTAGAAGCAATCAAGAAAACGTTAACACCTAAAGATGAGTGCTCCATTAATAGAACTAAGAAAACTGAACACTAGATTCAATTGGACATCAACCTGCCAAGTGGCCTTTGACAAATCAAATACCAGGTGGCTTACTTTAATCCAAGGTGACTGACAGTACTAACAGTTAATGCCAGTCCAGGTGAAAGGAAGCAGGTGAAAGCAGCCCTGTGATTATATCATATGCAAGTCAGAGCCTTACAGAAACTGAGAAAAAATATTCTGAACTAGAGAAAGAAGCCCTCACAGTTATATGAGCATATGAACATTTTCATCAGCTTTTGTTTTCTTAACAGAACTGAAACTCTGTTCCAATGTTAAAGACGAACTGTCTGTCATTGAAAACAGCTTCGTATTGAAAGGCTCCAAACTAGTAGTACCAATGCCTTTGTGTGAGCGAACCGTTTCAATTGCTCAGAAAGGACACCTTAGCATAGTGAACACCAAGAAACTCCTTAGAGAGAAAATGTGATTTCCAAATATTGATAAATACATTGAAGATATCATCAAACACTGCCAAGCATGTCAAATAGTACAAATAATGTAAAACTGGAGCCACTGTAAATGTCTTTACTACTTGAAACTGTCTGGGACAGCATCACAGTCGACCTGTGTGGACCATTTCCAACTGGACAATACATTTTAGTTGTAATAGATGAGTACTCAAGATACCCTGAGATTGAGTTCATCACATCTACATCCGCAACAGCAGTGTTACCAGCTCTGCAAACTAGCTTTTCTGACACTGTCAAAACTGACAATGGCCCTCCTTTCTAGAGTCATGATTTCCAACAGTTTGCTGCTTACTTGGGGTTCAGACACCGAACTCCCTGTTGGCCTTGGGCAAGCGGTATGGCTGAGAGATCCACGCATGCATTGGGGTCCGAACAGCTCAAGTGGAACGAGAGCCACTTTAAAAAGAACTTTACTTATTCCTTAGAAACTATCAAAATATACCGCACCCCACAACAAACAAGACACCTGCTGAACTGATCTTCAACAGGCCCATCCACATGAAACTACCTGATCTCAACCAGGGGAAGACAGATAGATCAGAGAAAGAGATTACAACACAAAGAACCAGGTTATGCTGACACAAAGAGACATGCGCAGGCCTCGTGCACAAAAAAAGGAGACACGGTAATTATATACCAGAAACGAACAAAGCTTCAACTGTGTTCAGTCCAACTCCTTATCATGTCATCCACTGAAAAGGAAGTATGATAACTGTGGAGAATGGACAACACAGATTAACATGCAATGCCTCACATTTCAAGGCGTTACCCAGTACCAATGCCACACAGGATGAGAGTGAGGACACATCTGACATTGACTGGAATCAGGGAAGGACAAGGAACACAACAAAAACAACAACAGACACTGTGCCAAACCAACTATGCCAAAGAAGACTGAGGCAAGACATGCATTTAAATAAACATAGAAAAAGAAAAAAAAAATAACCTTGGTTTACAACTTATTATAGGATATACAGTTAAATATATACATTTTTTTTGTTTTATTCTTTATAATAGAAGTGAGCAAACAAAATAAATATGTTAACTTATGTTTTTGTTGTTAAAAAAGAAAAAAAGGGGATGACATACAGGAAAACAACATTACAGCTACCACTGTACACCCTACCTACAGTGCCTATAGAAAGTCTACACCCCCTTGAACTTTTTTCACATTTTGTTGTGTCAGTGCCTCAGAGTTTCATGCATTTAAATGAGGATCTACACACCAAACTCTACACTGTTAAAGGGGAAAAAGTTTTTGTTGAGAAAAAAATTATATATTAAAAACACAAAACTGAAAGATCATAATTGGATAAGTGTCCACCCCCCTCCGAGTTAATACCTGGTGGAAGCACCTTTGGCAGCAGTTACAGCTGTGAGTCTGTTGGGATAGGTCTCTACCAAGTTTGCACACCTAGATTTGACAATATTTGACCATTCTTCTTTACAAAACTGTTCAGGCTCTGTCAAGTTCCTTGGGGAGCGTTGATGGACAGCAACCTTCAAGTCATGCCACAAATTTTTGATTGGATTTAGGTCGAAGCTCTGACTGGGCCACTCAAGGACATTTACCTTTTTGTTCCTTAGTCACTCCAGTGTAGCTTTGGCTGTGTGCTTTGGGTCATTGTCATGCTGAAAGGTGAATTTTTGCCCCAGATCCAGCTTTTTTGCAGAGGGCAGCAGGTTTTCCTCAAGGACTTCTCTGTACTTTGCTCCATTCATTTTCCCTTCTATCCTGACAAGTGCCCCAGTCCCTGCCGATGAGAAACATCCCTATAACATGATACTGCCACCACCATGCTTAAAAGTAGGGATGGTGTTCTTTGGGTGATAAACTGTGTTGGATTTGCACCAAACATAACACTTTGCATTTAGGCCAAAAAGTTCAATTTTAGTTTCGTCAGGCCACAAAAAGTTTTTGTCACATGGCTACAGAATCTCCTGAGTGTTTTTTAGCATACTTCGAACAGGATTCAAGGTGGGCTTTCTTGAGTAATGGCTTCCTTTTTGCCACCCTACCATACAGGCCAGATTTGTGGAGTGCTTGGGATATTGTTGTCACATATACACTTTGACCAGTCTTGGCCATAAAAGCTGTTTTACAAAGTTACCATTGGCCTCTTGGTAGGCTCTCTGATCAGTCTCCTTCATGCTCGGTCATCCAGTTTGGAGGGACGGCCTGATCTAAGCAGGGTCTTGGTGGTGCCATACACCTTCCATGTCTTAATAATAGTCTTGACCGTGCTCCAAAGGATATTCAAGGCCTTTGATATTTTTTCAACAACTTTGTCCCGGAGTTCTTTTGAAAGCGCCTTTGTGCTCATGGTTGAGTCTTTGCTTTGAAATGCACTACCTAGCAGTGGGAACCTACAGGAACTGCTGAATTTATCCTGAAATCATGTGAATCACTACAATTTAACACAGTTGGAGGCCACTTAACTTGGTGTGTGATTTTGAAGACGATTTGTTACACCTGAGTTAATTTAGGATTGGTATTACAAGAATGGTGGACACTTATCCAACCAAGCAGTTTTTCTAATTAATTTTCTACAAATTCCTAGAATATTTTTTTTCACATGGAAGTTGTGGGGTAGGATGTGTAAATAAATGAACAAAACTGGTATTTAACTATTTAAAGTATGCATTTTAATTCTAGGCTATAAGGCAACAAAAGGTGAAAAATTTTAAAGGGGGTGTAGACTTTCTATAGGCACTATACTTACAGAAAAAAATTCTGTCACTGTTAAAACATACTGGTATTTATCATTGTTCATATTATGCTGGTGAAGTATGTTACCTTAAAATCACACAATATAGATATAGAAAAAAATACTACATCAAAGTGCGATTTGTCAGTGCTCGTATTTCTTGTCATCATACCTATCTAACAACGTTTAATTTAATAAATTCCAACTGGAGATTATTTAAAGAATGTTTTGTTAAGGCTGTTTTAAAAGATATATAGTAATGGGCGGACAGTTTTTTATTACAGCTGTCAGTTAACTTCTGTGATTAACCTGAATGTTTTTTGGTAGATTAATTTTTTTTTTAATGCACGTTAATTGCCTCTGTCTTGTCCCTTTTAGCATACCGTAACCCATTTCCTGCAGCAACATTTAAAGACACTTGAACAGGATTGAATGAGTGTGGTTATCGTTTGAATACAAAATTTGTCCTGGAACCGCATTATGAAGGACTCAAACTGAAGGACTTGTGAACGGTTCATTGGATAGAAAGAGGGATACTTTTATCTACTGTCATAGTGAGTTCCAGTATCACAGAAGTGCATCTAGTCTGCTCTACCACCTTTCACTTCTCAAAATACACTTTCTAGTAGTTTTTCTGCTACAGACAACAATAATACAACAACAAAGGAAACCTGTCAGTTTCAACAGAGTACTCTTTTAGAAATTTAGGATTTCTGCAAACCCATGAATCAAGCTAAGTACGATACAGTAACCAATGCTGTTGCAAAGTCGATAGCTACTGACTGCAGACCAGTTAACATTGTAGCTTTGTTTTATTTCAATAACCACATTTATTTTAAACATTTTTATTTACAATTATGGAGGATATAATGGTTAATCAGTGATTTTTTTTTATTTTAATTTTTATTTAGGCAATTTCAAGTTATTAATAAAAGAGCATTTAAAATTATTATTATTATTATTATTATTATTATTATTATTATTATTATTATTTTAATGGCAATGAAAAGCAGCCGTTTATGAGTGAAGGAGACTGTAAAGGAAACTGATCATTTTAAATGCAGTAAGGTGAGTAATAAACTTCAATTGGGATTTAGCAGTTGGTTAAAACTATTTAACTGGATTGTAAATAAATATAAAACTATACAGAGCATCTAAAGAAGTTACTGTTATTTATTTTCTAAAAAAGGTATGGTATATAAATGATGGAGACTGACGAAATTTTTTTGGTTTCTTTTTAATCACTCGATCATTCATCCTTGACAATGACACGCTTGAGTGACTATGACCGAAGCATATGCACTTAATCACCTAATTAGTGATACAGTTGATTGGACACTGGATATGGAGTGATTTCAGCTGTTGAAATGCAAGCTTGAATAAAATCACAGAAAAAAAACAAAAAAAACCCCAAAAAAACAATATGCCATGTCTGTCAAGAGAGCAGCGTCTTCGTTCAGTCGGCATGTTGGAGGCTGGACTAGGGCAGTGTACCGTGACTCGCCATCTTGGGTGTTCACAGCCAGAAATTTCTAACCTGGCGAACGTATAACCAGACACACTCTATCAATGACAGGCCACAAACTGGGAGACCAAGAGTCACAACACCTGCCCAAGATCGACAGATCATTTTGCAGCATCTTCGTGATGTCAGTTGTTAATCAGCACAATAGAAAGTCACTGCACATGCTCAAAAACAGAGTTTGTCATTTTTCATTCACATCTAGTGAATTTTACCCACTTATAAATGATAAGTTTCTTTTGATGCTCAAATAATAATAATAATAATAATAATAATAATAATAATAATAATAATAATAATAGCACCAGTAATAAAACAAACTTAAATGAGATGGATGCAGTAATTGTGATTAATTGTTTTAATCGCTTGATAGCCCTAGTTTTCATGATTAGGACAGGGGTCAGAGTGTTCTGTTAAATGTGGTGAAGTGCTTTACGACCTAGTAATTTGATGATAAAGACATGGTTGAAATAAAGACATAGGCTGGAAATGCCATAAGATTTCCTCAGACAGGGCTGCACAAAATTGGCAAGTCACTGACTACTGTGTAACAGGATATAGTTCTACTAATCCAGACCAAATTTTCTGTTCAGTAGAAACCCAAAGCAAGTTTTAATACATCCCCTAACACACAGGTTCGTTATGAGGCAAATGATTTAAGGAGTGCGATAACAAATAGTAAAATGGCAGGGAACATAACTGAAGAAAAACAATATCAATATTGCTCTGTTTAAAATCAGTTGTTCATTAATAGGATATAATCCTCAATTGGTAGTCAATAGTTTGTCTCCACATAAATAGATGTATTACTGTTAATACCACTTATTAAGATTATGATCTGATTTCAGTGAATATAGTTACATATCTAATTACAGCAAATGGTCAATAAATATAATGAGCCTGCCAGACACACAGGAAACCTTAATAACATAGACTGATGTGGTTACTTTATTAGCAGAGATTTACTCAACATCAATTTAAAAGCTCTGGAAATATTCAATTGATTTATACCCTGCTAGATTTTATTTGAGGATTGTATAGCTAACCCCTGTGGTATGTGGTAGCGGTGCTTGTAACATTGCATTTTGACTGAAACATATTGGCAATGTGTCATCAGCCTTTCCGTTTAAAAATGTCGCCTCATCCTGTCCGTCCATCTCTGACTGGGAGTCGCCCTTCACATGATGAACAGCTTGATTTTGCACTTCTCTTCATCAAACTGCACACTCCAGCCTCATCTAGACATTTCAGATATATTTGCCTATAATCCAATACATTAATACCAATGTTTAACCTGTAGTGGTATATTAACTCCTAAAGAACCTCCTGCCAATGCTTCTCTGTCAGTCCACATTAACACATATAACTGTCTTTCTGAGTCTATTCTTAGATCTCTGTATGCTGCTGATTTAAGTCTGAATGACCAATGTTTTTATTGTAAATGAGGCCTCGGTCTCAATGGGTAAATCTCCTTGTTAAATATATAAATAAATAAAATAATAATAAAAAGAAATTAGAATCTACAAATAAAATCTACTTGCATGTCTAATAATCACCATATTAATGATCTTAACAAGACAATATATAAGGAAAACAACTACATCAAAGTGCTATTTAAAATACAACTTGAAACAAATTATTCTCCATTGTGATTTATCAGTGCTTGTATTTCTTGTCGAACTGGATGTATTCTTACAGAGCTCCGTACGTCACTCTAGTCTCCATAGAATGTGCTCTGCTCTGAGGAGGTAAAAGCTGCAGTAAACTGTACAATGTGTTATGCTAAGTAAAGAACACTGGGGTGTTTGGATGCTCAGGAGTTAAATTGTGATTTTAATTTCAAACGGATAATAAGAGACTAAACAATATATCCAAGAAAAGGTGAAACACACACAAAGCAAAGGCAACTTTCATACCTATCAACATTTACTTTCAGGTGGAGACAGTTTTCTGTCAAGTGAACTGTGCAAAATCTAATTAATATACTGTTGCACATTCAACAAGCTTTTGCTGATTTCACATTAACTAGTCAGAAGTGCACTGCAATCAACAGAATGAGAGAAAATCTCTCCCCCCTCGCTCTAATTAAACCTTTTCTCTTTGCATCAGTGAACTTTTTTTAATTGAAAATTACCCAGTTGATATATTTATTCACCCTTAACATGTCATACCATGACATTATCCTAACCTTGGCTAGAGTTTGCACATTCTACCTTCATGTCAATGTTACAGGCTCAGTCAGAGTTGTGAAACAACCCACCAGTAACCTGGAACTGTGGTACCTTCAGAGAAAAAGGTTTCACTTGAGAGCTTTGTGATTGGAGTTAAGTGCATTATAGCATCAAGGTCCTAATTAGTTAGAGTACTTGCCATCCAATACTTAGCTTCACTCACCTTGGGGACTTTTCTGACAATAGTTTCAGTTTAGGGTGGTATACAGTTTCAAATTAGTGGATCCCAGGAGGGACCCATGAGGACATTTGTATTTTGCTTTATTTATGCAAAGTAGAGCCTTCCCTGAAAAAGACCTGAAGCATGAGTTTTCAATGGGCATGAGAAGGGGGCTAAAACTATTCACACAGCAGCTGGTAAACACAAGAAGTGAGGCCAGAGAATCATGTAGAACATCAATATGGGATCAGTACAAGGGGGACTAGCTTCTCAAAAAAGACTCAGGTCTCAAGCCTATATCATAGAACAACTACACTGCTGCAGCAGTTTTATTTTATTAACATACTAAATGTACACATACTGTACACACGTATCCTTCCCCACTGACTTATATAATGGAGAATGTAGGAGCACTGACTCAATTGTATTAATACAGTCTTTTAACATCCATGATCTCTCTTGCTGTAAATGTTTAAAAGGTACCTAGTCTTTGTACGACTGATTGCAGAATATGATGTATGACATTTATGAAATGTGTTCCATCATCTCTGTCATACTTCTTTCTATTCATCCATGGCTTCACTTACTAGATACAGTAGCTCCTGAGTGGCACATCCTCTAAAGGTGCTCTGCATGGAGTGCAGGATGCAGCCTATAGCCTGGATGTCAACGGTTCGAGTCCAGGCTGTTCCACTGCCGACAGTGGATGGGAGTTCCCAGGGGGTGGCACGCAATTAGCCAAGCACCGCCTGGGGGGGGGCTCACCGCGTACCAGCGACCCCTGTAATTTGGCCAGGTGCCTGCAGGCTTGCCTGTAAGCTGCCCAGAACTGCATTGTCCTCCAATGCTAAAAATATGCTTTAGCTCTGAGGTGGGTCTGCTGTGTGAAAAGATCTAGTCATTGATCTGGTGCCAAAGTATGATGAACTGAACAATAAAGCAAACAAACTCTACACAGATATATTTAGAAAAGAAAATATATGGAGTGAAGTCGTCGCCAGGATGAATTTCTCTATTGGTAAACATTTGGTTTAAATAATGGTTGTTATCTTAACTTCACTTGTTCTCACACTATGTAACGTGTTTATGCATTGCATAATTCATATTAATCAAAATTATTATTATTATTATTATTATTATTATTATTATTATTATTATATTATATTATTATTATTATTAATAATAATAATAATAATAATAATAATAATAATAATAATAATAATAATAATAATTTAAAAATAATGTTTTCTGTGTGTTCAGAACCTTTACTTAAATATATACACACACAGTGACATTGATTTTATTTGCCATGAGATCCATTCTCATATAGTATAGTAGCAGTAGCGGCTCCTGACTTGCTAAACAACCAAGCCCTTTACAGGTAGACCCTACTGTATTTCATTAACACAGACAGACAGAGATCAACCTAATGAAAATGATTGATTTAAAACTGTAGATATTGCCCAAATGAAAAGTTTCCTTAAAAATAATGGAAACAAATATATCTACAGTAAAGAAAACAAGAAAACTGTCTTTCAAGGATTTTTAACAGCAACACAAAATGAGACCCAATGTGTTAAAAAAAATACCTCCATCTGAATTAAATGAATACATGTATTACTATAATGTATATAATCTTTATGTGTATGTATATTTTACATTATTTTTTTTTTTTTAGGACAGACAGTAAATTCATAAATATCCAGTCATCAAAATGCATACAGCTTATTTGTGGAGAATGGCATGAGTATAGAGCCATGTGTTTCAAACACAAACTGTATTTTTCAACTGAAAAGTTTTGTTTTTTATCTTCTAACTTCAACCATAGCCTACATATAAAAATATGCAACACATTAATGGTTCTGTTCTGGTTAAAGTGCTATAGCAGTGGTTCTCAAAGTGGTTCCCCTTTGGCAAATTTGTGCCCGCGAAGCCAGGCCATCATACCCAAGGCAGCTGTTCTTAAATTATGGGTGGTGAACACATTTCTGGCAGGTCGTAGTGTGGGAAAATAAAGAACGCTTTAAATACGTTTTCTAACGAAAGCGTCACAGCAGTCTGTTAACAGTACTGCTCACTTATGCTGTGCTTGTACGTACTCTAGATTTTTTTTTTCCTGAAGGGCCTCTGTGATACGATCAGCCATTTGAATATTTGTATTTCCTCTTCGGAAGTCCAGTCATAAGTTAGCTGGTTGGGACATAAACTGTGTCTGTTTCAGTTGCAGGTACTGACAATAAGTTTAACCAATAGGAGAGTCAAATTTCTGTCAAGTTTTACGTAGCTGTCCAATCATAAGCAAGCAGAGGCCGTTCAAGAAAATTAAAGGCAATTGAGTAGCCAATGGGAAAGTGACAGATCTGACAGCTGTCCAATCATTCGTGAGCAGAGGCGGGGTGTTAATACGTCGGATAAGCACTGAATTTCGCCAACTGTTATTGAGAAAAATAATACATTTCAGTATTTTAAATTTAATTTTCTCTCAATAGATTTTTTAATTTCACCAGAGAAGGGAAACACCGAAGTATATTTAGTTACGAATCCACTTTCTCTGAATAATTGTACTGGAGATTAGCGATCTTTAAAACAGAGTGTTGACATATTTGCCAAATTGAAACAAAAGCGAGATGCTGTCTATTTAGTTTATTATGGTTAACTGTGTAAACATGCTATTTAAAAATATTTGCATTGCGTATTTTATATAAATTATTTAAAGAATAATCATGGCACCCACGATTACTGCCTGAGACATGTCAGGAGGCACCCTTCCTCTCATTTAATAAAATAGTGATTAAAGGGGCTCCAGAGTGGCACATCCAGTAAAGCACCCTATAGCTTGCCCTATCGCTAGTTCGAATCCAAGCTATGCTACTGCCAACCGTGGATAGGAATTTCCAGGGGGTGGTACACAATCAGCCAAGAACTGCCCAGATGGGGTAGGGGTTAGGTTGGCTGGAGAGTCCTTGGCTGACCACACACCAGCGACCCCTGTGGCTTGCCAGGCACCTGCAGGCCGGTCTGTACGAAATTCAGGTCCTCTGACGCTGTAAGTTCTGAGATGGCTGTACGACGGGCTTGTAGAGTTAAAAAAAGCAGATGGCTGACAGTTCATCCTCATCTCTCCCGAGTTAGATAGGGGTCTGCAGTGGTGAGCCAGGTTGAATAATAATTGGACATTCAAAAAATTGGGAGAAAATAGCAAAAAATTAATAAAAATAATTGTTAAAAAAAAAAAAAAAACGTTTAAAGATGGTAAATGCTGTGGTTGCTCAACAGAAAGGCAAAAGACATATTCGTTGAAGCACATCAGTTCCGAATACATTAAAAGATCTAGAAGACTTGTACAGTATGAATGCCCATTTTTATTAGAGCAGCAGTAGCTGAAGGATTCGTTGTACTTATTTAAAAGGTCCTGAGAAGTTGGAAGGAAAAATGTTAAGAGCAAGAACATCAATTAAAAACAGATAAGTACAACAATCATTAAGACTGCAATTTGGAGACAGTTAAGAGGTCAACTACAATTATAATTTACATAAAAAACGGTATGTAGACATGTAGACCAACAGTACAAAAATTCAATTTCTGCAATGCTTGTCTGAAATTTTTGATAAAAAACAGATTTTTATCACTTTTACCCACATTTTTTAACCCAATTTGAAATGCCCAATTGGAATGTTGCTTCACCTTTGCAACCTACTTACCAATCAGGCAGAAGATCAGTGAGCATCCTCTGTTCACTGCCAAGTCAATCGTCCCGTTTGACCTGCTGAACCAAAATGTAGGTTGCAGCTATATCTGTCTTTATGGAAAACAGATTTATAAAACTACCATTATAAAAAGTCATTCTTTTTTATGCCAAGCTCATTTGGTATGCTTTTGAAAGGTTAACTGGCTGCATATTCAGATTTGTGGAAGGAAACCAGCATTGGGATTTGGGGCTAAAGGCAAAAAAAGTTTTTTTTGTTTTTTTTGTTTTTTTAGTAGGCCGCACACACGCAGACAGGGGAGTATGACTGCCTGACAGTGAAGCTTTTTATTCTGCTGCCTGTTTGTGTTCTAGTTTTATCAACAGTAAAATGTTGTGTTCGCATCAGCTTATATCCCATTCTGCTGCTATGATTTTATACTTATGTCATCAACAGAGAATGGGACAAGTTGCCACTGCCTCCCACGCTGCAGTCAGCATATGAACTGCCAGCAGTAATGTATTTTCTGTGCAGTTCTTTGAACAAGGAAACACAGACTAATACAAAGAAAAGCTGCTGTGCAGAAGCAGTTTTTGTAAGCTTGCATATTTCTCATGTCAGCACCAACTGTGTTTGGGTAGCTAAACTAATACCGATCTTACATTAAGCTTAAATTCAGAAGTGCCCACTGGCTAGAATTCTTCCTGTCCTTCCAGCCAGAGGACAGTCAACGAGTTCACCTAACTGTAACTCAGAAGAATCTTTTTCTAGTGAATTATTTTAGGAGTAAAATCCAAATCTGCAAACCAGTATCAGCACATGTAACAGATCCTATACAGTATCTTTACAGGACAGATTAGAAAGGAGACTCACCCTGTGCTTGCTCTAGCCTCTCTGAATGTGTGGCTGTTGATGATCAAAGAGATACAGAGGAGCACCTGTATACATTTGTTCCTGCTGTTATATCCCCATTTGGCTTTTGATGAAGTTGTAGTATTATAATTATTATTTCCGTATTCAGACTAATTACTATTGTGGCTGTGTAAACTCAGGCTCAACAATGACGTGGTAGGTTCCTGTGTAGCTTTGGAAGTCACTGAAGGTCTGGAGCCCCATTGCGCAGACCCTGACACACTGCACTTTGCCTACTTTCTGTATACATTGCTTGATTTCTGGTTTTTATACTCATACACAACTTTAGCATGATATTACTTAGTCATGTGAGGAACTGCCCATTTGCACCGATGTGTGTGTTATATATTTCAATTTTAGTGTTCAACCTTGTATTTTAATATCCCCATTAATTTCCAGCGGGAGAAGCACATTGATTTAACACAAGACTGTACTGCACTGGAAATAAAAGCCAGAGATAAAAGTACAGAAAATACCTCCCCTGTGGGCTAAGATTAATTCATCTAGTAAACACTTCTGTCTTCAAAGCAAAGAATAAACCAAAAAAGCATTGAAGGTCTCAAATCATTTACAAGGCACAAGTTTAGAACAAAGTTTATTGGTAAAAGGGGATTTAACAACTGAAAAATAATCTCCTGTAGCATGCAGTATCTGAAGAGAAACCCAAGCTCTCACTTCCAAACTATGCATACATTCTGTATCTCCAATATGCTGACAACTCTTTTCAATCTAAGAAGCTCTTTCTAATATAGTGCTTGTCATGATGTATAATATAAGTTTACACATTTGTGTTTATAAGTTTATACATTTGTGTTTTAATATTTTGTAATATTGGTGACTGTGATGGGGGAGGACCCAGTCTGAATCTCGGTGATATTGAAGTCAGCGGAGATCGCTTTCTGGTTGAGCTGAGGTGAACATGTGAAAATACAAGGAATGCAGAGTTCAATGTTAAATGAAATAACTCAATGTTAAATTGAATAATTGATTGTGTATAAATAGGAACCTGTGACAAAGGGAAATTATTAGTTTATTGCTGGCAGCTTATATGAGCTGAGCGGCTTTGAAACTTCATTACTGTTTGACTAAACTAAACTACAGAAAAGAAAGTTCAGGATGAATTAGCTCTAGGAGCCTAGCGACATTGAAACTTCACTGCTGTATGACTAAAGGTATAGAAAGTTAATTGCCAGTTTGAGTACACAACCTGTTACAACAAGAAACCCTCTCTCACTCCTTTTACATTATGTAATATGTAGTAACATGGTGTACTCTTAGAAATAATGCTAGTGGCGATGGCATGATTTATAAAACATATATACTAGGTGTACTGAACTTCAGTAAAATGACAGCTACATTTGCAAGTACCCACATTATTTGTTAAGCATATTGAAGCAATGTCACACCACCATGGTTCTGCATTGTTCCACCATGAATGTCTCTTACCATGGTTAACCATTGCCAGACCGTGCTTTGCATGTGGCTCTGCAGCCAAACCCATTTCAACTGTTGACATTTTAATTGTCAAACCAGTTCAGAACATGGCCGTACACCATAACCAGCGAGTGTTATACCTTGAGTGCCCATAAAACAATGAATTATGACAAATGTGGTAACATAATGTTGGATGCAGAGGACCTTGAACATAAAGTGTTCATAAAACATGAACTGAGTCACCAAGCTTATGCCTGAGGGAACAAAAAACTAAAAGAGAAACACTTACTATTATCATGCTGGTGTATGGGAAGGTATTATTATCCTATTATCTGTTTTTACCCAATTATATTTATATTAAAAATTATTATTTAACCTCTTGTTAGCTTTTGTCATGTTAGAATGGTAACACTGGCTTGTATATATGTATAAGTTACCTCTGTAAACCATCTGTTCTGTTAAAAAACACATCAGAGTTGATGTATTAAATCTCACTCACTGAGATGGAAAGAGCCAGCAGCATCACCAATGTTCATTAAGGGATTAAGGGAAAATCAGCACATTAAAGTGTTTAAATGGATCAGAGATTTCCTTTAAATAGATGTCAGTCAGTGCAAATTGCCAATTATTAGATATCATTGACTTAAAGTCAATCATTAGGCCTTGTAACAAAGTGCCCGCCCCTGTGTATATTATCTGTTATGTGTTGCGTGTGGTGTGTTTAAATGTTGGTGTATAGACATTGGTACACGGGATATTCTGTGTAACACGAGTGTTATTTGTATTTAGGCACGAGGATTGCACAGCACTTCACGTGCAAGTAAAATGTAGTAATATGTGAGCATTGCACTTTATTAATTCACGTGCTGGGATTCAAGTGAATAATTAATTGGTAATTGAATCCCAGCACAATAGTATATATAGATGCACGTTGTCACATACTGGTGGTTGGGTGTTCGGTGAGCGGAGAACGGGATTGGAGACGGAAGAAATAAGCAGTAGTAGTAGTAATAATAAGAGGAGAAAGTATCCGCTCACCGTGTTTGTCAGTGTCTGTCCGTGCACCGTTTTGTTAAGTTTAGTCTGTTTTTTAAGTTTGTCTATTTATTTTGGCGTAGAGTGCCGTGTCCTGTCTGTTTGTTAAACCTTTTATTTTTAAACCGGATTAAAAGCCCATGGCATGGGTAATTATTTAATAGGTGTCAATCATTAGGCCTATATAAGGCAGTGGCTACAGCTGGTTTGGGGTTGTAGCACCATAAGAAGAAGACAGCAGCAGCAGGAACAAGTGTTTGAAGTTGTAACTCAAAATCAAGTCCTCTTCATAAGAGTGTTGGCAGTCCAACTCAAACTTTTAGCTATGGATATGTGTTTCCTGCTTGTGATACAATATTCTTATTAATAACAGCCACTGTAACTGATTTTCTGAATGTGTAGAGAAGGTCTTGACCTAAATCCGCCCTTAAACTCCTGATCAAGTTTGTAAAGGTCTCAAGAGGACTGATCACTGTAAAGGAATCCATTTCTTTCAATGCAAGACTATAGAGAATCCACACTTACAATAGACTAGACCATTTTCTAATACGCAATAGAGAAGTGTAATATAAAACACTGCAATACTGGAATAAATTATGTATTTTATTATACATGTATTTGACATTAGAACTGGGAAAAATTGTAGTGATTTGTACACTAAAGTTGCAAATTGAAGAGAAAAATAAAGCTAATGATATGGTTGAGATGTCCCCGGTGAGCAGCGAGTCCTTAGAAGAAAATTAATTGCTATTACCTCGCACAGGAAACTTGCAGACTAGGCTTGAAATGATGCAGTTTCCCCACACCACAACAGTTGACAACATTACATGATAAATGTAGATAAGTAAGGAAGACATGCAAACAGAGATTTAAAAAAAAAAGCAAGTAGAATGCTCCAGTTCTGCTGTAAACCTAAATGACTACGATTAGGTAAGTAAAACTGGAACGTTTCTGTAGTATTAGTCTAAAATCTTACAAAGTTGTGGTAAACACCTTTTTGATCCAATGCACATTTAATTAATGGTATGCTTCTAATAATGCATGACATCTGAAAAATAGCATAGCCCTATGTCCTTCTTAATTAGCATAAAATGACACTCACTGCAATGGCACTTAGAAGATTGTTGAAACCTGTGTCAGAATAAAAAGGACAGGGTCAAGTGGATTGGTTCAGGATTAATAGCATGACTGTCACAGTGTGCTACCTCTATTTTTGTTGTTACATTGTTTGAATGACAGATATAGAGAACAATAATGCTAACTCATTATTGTATGTTTAATATTTTCATATTGTCAATTATCATGCTTCCTATCTCAGCAAAGATGTTATTTTTCAACTATTCAGCTTTGCAAAAGACTATATTTATATCTTATATTTATCATTCATGCATGCGCCAGTATTCCCTTCTAAATTGTGATTTATCAGTGCATTATGTAAAATAACAACATTCTCATCAGGTTTGTTATTGATGAAGTATTGATGAAATTGCGATGTTTGTTGCATATAATTTCATAAATTATTGCTAGCATATACCAAATATGATATTATTAACATTGTTATTAATATTTAGGCTGTAGTATAACATAAATGTTAGTTACCACCACCAACCGATGGTATACAGAACGACTCATTTTTTAACAGTGTTATGTTATCAGTAAACCACTGTACATAAATATTTCATTTTTGTTTAGCAGCTCAACGGTTACAGTCTCAATGTAGTTTCAAAATTATCATCAACCTTTATGCTTTTGTAATTGTCTGTTTAAGTGAAGATAGTAGCGAGGATTATGTTTTAAATGTAGAACATGAAAATGGCATTAACAAAATAAAAATGCAAAAAACAAAAAATGTGAATCAGGAGTGGACAGTAAAGTAAGTGATCGGTTTTCGAAAAGTATTCAGGCAAAATAGAAGTGGGCTGCTGTTCTTGAACCTGTCCAGAAGATATGTGAAATAAAAATTGGGATGTTTATGTGGAAATTAGCTTGTAATTATGGAAAGTTTTTTGTTATTTTTTTTTTATGTTCATGTATAATTGTATTTTCTTTAGCAATATGAAATGCTGAATTGAAATTGCAATCACTTTTCCAAGTGTAACGTTTGAAATATGTAGTACTATAATTAGCTAATTGTTGAAATGATTGTTGTGTAATTAAATGGTATCAGCTTTTCTGTTGTATTGTTCTGACCTGAGGTTTTCTGTGAGTAGTACACACTGTGGATTTGTTATTCAACAATATCTCCTCCACACTCCCCTTCTCTTCAAAGCCACACAACCACTTTTATTTAGAAGATTTGTAGAATTAAAATATCAAAAGATCAAAGGGTGACATCACAGAATGTACATTATAAAAGTGTCTGCCAAATAAATGCATAATACCTTTTAAATGTGTTCTTTTGATTGACATGGGATTTTAAATTTAAACACAGCGAGACATTCGTTCAGTTAACAAGCCTTCAGTGTGGAAGAACCTGTTTTTGATTGTATGTATGACACGGATTGTACTGACCGTACCTAATACAGTAAGTGTTAAGTTTGAGACAGCACCCTACACATTTTCCATATTATTTTTTATATAGTCTGTGTATTAAAGCATAGCACTTTTCACTGTTCATGAAGGTTTCAGCATAAAGTGTCTGCATTGCAAATAGACACAGTCTCCATATTATTACTATATGGGCTATATACTGTAGTTCAAATAAATTATAACTTAAAACAATGCAGTTTTAATTTTTGTGGTATGGCTAAAACAATGCAGACAGAAGCTTTGGATATGCCTTTTTTAAGTGATAGTGCCGGTCAATGATGGCTCTACAGGCTGGTAGGTGACCGCGACTGGAGTTCTGTGTCCCAAGGCGAGGGCACTAACGAAGGTCCAGGCCAACTACCACATGGTATGAGCCTTCATCAAGAGTGTGCTATCGATATTAGAAAATAATTTTTTTCACTATTTTCTTTAAAACAACACTTTAAAACCAAGATTCTCCTTGAACTTTTAATGATTCATCAGGTAACCTTCCGCTGGGAAAAGGTTTAGGAAAGTAGTTCTTACATTTTTCATAAAGGATCACATATATAATTAGAGAAAAAACATATACCGGTAATAAACAAAATACTTTTTACTTGTCAGAGCTGCTTATAGTTTATTTGAACAGTGCCGGAATGGAGCTATATTATTGAATTGTTTGTGTCTCGGTTTGTTGAAAGATTCTGAGCTCCAGTCAAGCTGATAGGCTGTGATTGGCTGATTCAGCAGTTGCGGGTACAGAACTGGTAGCTTTTCGCAAGTACAAAGTATTGATTGGCTGGTTTTGGTGGAAAATAAAATATATTTGAACTAATAGTGTCTTTGCTTAGTATTTGCTATCCAATACATGTGAAATGAGCTTTCATTACTACAAGTCAAAATGAAGAAGCTGGCACTTGCACAGATTGATTTTAAGTTTGATTCACAGTTGATGCTAGAGCTGGAAGATGACTGGTAGTGAATTGCTTAACCAATTGCAATAAAACTTGGATGGGGGTCGATGGAGGCTGTGGCTGTCTATGTGTTAGTCTGTCACACTTATGTATTTCCATGTATCTAGAGTACCACTTATTCAAGCTTTGAAACTTGCTCAGGACATTCTTTAGCTTAAATGTAGGATTTAGTATTGTAAAAAAAGGCACTCCATTAATCTTTGTGGCTGTCTTCAATCAAACTCTCCCGCCACCAGTTCCCCTCCACCCTGTGCTCCCAAGACATTGGGGGTGACCCCTCACATGGCCAAAAAAGGTCAGTTCTCATTGGGATGCACATTGAAATTATTATAGTTAACAAAATACTTCCATAAATCTTACCTGCCAGCATTGCCATTCACTATATACACTGCCTGGCTACTTTATTAGGACATGCCTACCCGACTGGATTTGGCATCGTCCTGGTGTGGGACATATTATACCTGTGTCCCTTGATTACTCTGAAAAGCTGACAAAATGCTGTAGTTTACTTCAGCCTCTCAACAATGCTTCATGTGACCCCGAAAGCTTCTTTCAAGATAATAATGTACTCATCCACTATGTGAATAGTTTCAAGAGCATGATATAGACTACAGGCATCTCCCTATGGCCACCACATCCCTAGATTGCAGGAAATGTTATTACCAGAATGTATTCATCTTCCAGAATCTTGTGCAGTCTAAGCCACTTTGTGTCAAGGCTGTGATCAGGTTCAGCCCTATGTCCTATGTTGCCAGACAGTATATGTATCAAATGTAGAACACTTGTAATGGGAACATGCATTTAAAGGTATTATATATATATATATATATATATATATATATATATATATATATATATATATATATATATATATATATATATATATATATATAATGTCTACAGCTTAAAGAAATCTATATTTGCAAAGCCTTTCAGTAGTCTTGCAATTCCTTTGTCATTTCATCTGGACAGTGAAATTGTCCCCAAGGGATCAATGCTGTCTTTCCTGTCATTAACCAACCAGCTGTTTCTCCTAATGCCTGAACACACTGCTGAGATTAAGTGACTTGGGAAGAGAGATAGTATCAGCCTACCTGAAAGTAAGGCAAGCAAACATAAAACTTAATTTAATAGAACTGTGTATTACCAGAAATCATTACAAAAAATTAAATACATGTTGACAATAACCTGTATTTCGCTTTACAATGCACACGCCTTCAGTATAGAGTGAATGCAAGTGCACCACTGGTAAGATTTATGTAATAAATGTGTTAGCTGGAACCACGTCAAGATACAGCCACAAATAAACAGGCAATCTATGTCTTTGGAATGGGCTTACTGATTTGCAGCTACTTCAGATTCAGGCTAAGGTGTGCCTATTGCAGTCTTCAGTACCTAGGGAGGCCTTTGCTGAATTTGCTGGTGTCGGGGGATTTCCAAGGCGTATTCAGCTGAACCTCATGCTGTGTGTCTCTCTTTCTTCTCACACAGATAACTGTGATGATCCGCTGGTGTCAGCATTGCCTCAGACATCCTTCCAAAGCTCCTCCGAGCTCTCCAGCAGCCACTCTCCCCGCTTTGCCAAGCTTAATAGAAGAGAGGGTAAGACGGCAAATGGTCTATTTTTTCCTTAAGGAATAAGTAGCTTCAAATTAAATGTTCATTAAATGTCCAGCTATCTATTAATTCTGAGTGGCTCATGCAGTGGCTGAATTACTGCTTTCTATTTCTGTGTTCAGGAGCAGCTCTTCAGTTCAATCAAGCTGCCTGCCACAGATATGCAACATAGGCTAGATCAGCCCAAGTGACTTTTTATGAGTAAACGCCTGAACAACTTAGTTCACTGCAGGGAGAAAAAAAAGCAAACTTGAACCACAGTAGCTGATATCTAGATGGCATTTACCTCTAAGGATATAGAAATACTAAATGTCAGTTAATAAATTCAAAGACAAATGTCTGCCTGAAACCTCAGTGTCTCCAAGACTTTTAGTGAAAACTTTGGCCATCGATATATTGCTTTTCTTTTAGTATTTTTATATTTAGCACTAGAGTGTTATATACTGTACTTATGTCTGTAAAGACACTTTGGCTGATCTATAATTCTGATTCTATATCTGCTGCTTTTGTACTGCATTGGCTGAGCTGCAGATGAGCTCACCTCATCTGTTCTTTTTAAAACAGCACAAACAGAAGGAAACGTAAACTTTAAATTCAAGATCACCTGGTAACCTCAGGAATGATTACACTTGGCCAGTTCACATGATGTTTGATAATGCTGCCCGTGTGTAAATATTCCCTCAGTACGCAGGTGCTGCTACTTCATTATTATGTTGACTCATTGTTCAGACCTTCTCTTGTGTGTAGTAGTGGCTATGCATCCATACTCACTTTTACTTTTAGTTTCATGAAATTTGTATGGTGCCCATTTTGGTGTCCTCCAAAACATGCTCCTGCCAATCCATCATTTTTTGCACTGCGGATCCACAGCGAGGCCACCAGACCTATAGTGCTGGAGGACAACACAGATCTGGAACTCCACTGCAGAACCACAGGCGCCCTATCAGCCACAGGGGTCGTTGACGCACGGTGAGACGTGGATTCCCCTACCCGGACAGCGCTCAGCCAATTGTGTGCCACTCCCTAGGAACTCCCAGTCACGGTGGATTATGACATAGCCTGGACTCGATCCTGCAATCCCCAGACTATACGGCACATCTTGCACTCCACGTGGAGCGCCTTTACTGGATGCGCCTTTACTGGATGCGCCACTCAGGAGTCCCCCTGGACAACTTATTTAATAATGACATTAAGAACTCTGGAATTCTACTACAGATCAATTTAAATACTGTAATACCTAATTCACTACAATACCTGTAAACATCATTGTTGATGCTGAGGCTATTTTTTGGCATTAAAAACATGCATTCATAAATGGAAAAGTTTTAAATGAGCTCCTTTATAGCTGTCAGGTTATTTTTTTTCCAAGGATGAAGACTGTCTGGTTGTAGATAAGCAAATAGAAAAGTGAAAGGCCTTCCACAGAACTGCTGTCAATACCTCCCAGCTTAGAAGAAATCTATCATTGGGGCCTCAGCACTGTCATGTGGGAGTCAAATGTTTGATCACAGCTTTAGAAGAAAATCTATGCAGCTGAAAGCCAGAGAGTTTTTATCCAGAAGCAGAACAGCTAATTGAAATGCAAAACTAATGTGGGTGCTTACGGGAAGAACCAATCTATGTTAGTTGAACATGTCTGCTGGGATAACAGATGTGTATTACCAATACTTATAATAAAATTCCAGGCTGCTAGTTGGGGGGAGTTGCATTAACAGAGTAAATGTTAAGTACAGTAATGTTTGAACACAAAGGAGCTGTTTATTTTCAGGGATGTCCAGAGGCTTAAAAATCTTTTTTTTTTTTTACACATTATCATGAGCTATGTAATCATTGGTCCCATCATTGTGATAGTTTGAGATACATGTCTACCCGATTAGACTTGGCATTGCCCTGGTGTGGGGCATGTGCTCTTGGTATACCCTGGAAAGATTACTCTGAAAATGCCAAATAAATGACATAGTTTACTTAAGTATCTTAATAGATCAAGTCCATCAAAGACTGCTGCATTTGTATCCTGGTGGTGAAGGCTACCATCTACATGATAGTGCCATCATCCACTGTGCCTAAATGGTTTGAGGACAAATTCTTTCAGCATCTTCCATCCCACATTTCAATCCTGTTGAACATTGGATAAAGTACATGGGATAAACTTCAGTCTACCTCTCTCCAGCAGTTGCTTGAAATATTAATGGCTGAATGGTACAGGTCCTAATAAAGTGGCCAGGCACTGTATATATTTTTTCAAGTAAAAAGCAAAGCCCCCTTAAATATTAAAAACTGTTAAATTTAGTTTGAATATTAAGGGATGAATCAGTAAAGAGGTTGATGAAAATTATTATTTTTTTAATTCACCAGGGAGGATAAAGACAATATGCCACTCAACCCAGCTTCTGAACACCCACAGCTATTTAAGTTTTAATTGAAGTTTAAAAAAAAATCCTAATTTGTATTGATGAAGTGGAGTAAAAGTAAATTCAGAATAGAAGGTTATAAATGCATGGACTAGCCTAACAGGTAACTCGTAAATGTCTTTTTTCTTGCCTTGATTTGGATGACATCCATGTGTATTGGCATTTACTGCCAACATGTATTTGATATATGAACGGTATTTGAAATTATGTATGTATTTCAAAAGCTCACTAAACCTCCCTTAACAACTCATCTATGGATATTTTCCTGTAGGGCAATGAGTTTATACAGTACTGTACTCTTTGTCTAATGCATGTTTGCTTTACCTTTCTGCTAGGTTTCGGCGGCTGGTCTCCTCTGGACTCAAACAAGTACCAGTGGTTGCAGATTGACCTGCGAGACAGAGTGGAGATAACAGCAATAGCCACGCAAGGACGCTACAGCAGCTCGGACTGGGTCATTAGCTACCTGCTGCTGTTCAGCGACACAGGGAGGGTCTGGAAACAGTACCGCCAGGAAGATAGCATCTGGGTAAGTCTGGATCCAGAAGATTTTCTTTAGAACAGGGGCTATTGTGTGAGAGACATCCTTTTGCCATTTTATATCGTATGAGGTGTAATGAGTTTAAATGTGTACTCAAAAAACCTTGCATCTATATGTATACACCACCCTAGACCCTTCTTGCACTGCAGATTATCAAAGGAGTATTAACTAATATTTTAAAAAGTCTTATCTTTTATTAGCACCAACAACCACCCTTTTCTCCAGTCAAATTTATTTTGATTAATATTGCCAACTCCAGGTCCATTACTGGGTGGTAATAGACCTCAGCTTATGGAGTGTAGTAAAGGGAAGTTGCCAAGTGAACTACGAAATTCAAGGTCCATTATCACCAATAATGAAACCTGAAAAGTCACCTTAAACTGCTATAAGTAGGCTACTTACTGTTCTGCTTTTTCAGTCTATATATTTAAATGCTTAAAGCTTTTAGATTAATGGTGGTTTGAACTTCAGGTCTTTTGTTGAAAATGCTGAGTTCTAAAATGACATGTGCGAAACTTTTCATGATTACAATTTTCTGGAAAAACAAGCTGTAAAATATATTTGGCAGTTTTTCATATGCCACTGCATGTGATCTGTATGCTGTTGAAGCAGTCTTTTTGGTTTGCTTGCAGGGAGCACATGAAAGGTAGACAGTAATATGATTCTGTAATCACATGGGACTTGGTGATATTAGGTATTAGAAACCTGGGGCCGTATTACAGAACAATTTCCTACCTTGCTTTCCTATATTATCTTTCATGGCTAAGATAGGATTTGTCCTAACTTGGTATTATAGAAGCATTTCCTAAGTCAGCAGTGCCTACAATTTCCTATCCTATCCATCCTATCCTAACATAGTTAGGAAATATTCTCTAGCGACAATCCTATCCATAAACGACTGATCGAGTCTGAATACAGCAGGTTACAGCTCGAGCTTCAGGTAACTGTCACCAGAATATATATGTTTTTAAATTATGTTGTGTAAATTCTGAGTTGTGGGAAAAAAAGACAATTTTACTCTGGAAGAGAATAATGTTTTGATCACAGAAAAATCTACAATAAAATCTAGTTAACAACAATAAATAAATACCACTGTTTAAAAAAAAAAAACATACTTATTCAATTTCAGTCATAAACACCATTTTATTTTAATTAGGAATGCCAACACACAACAATATCTCACAGGCTAAAGTAAAGCAAAAAATAACAGTATTGTGATATGTTTGTGCCTCCGGTGTGAAAGAAAATGTGTACAGTAATATAATTTTGTACATTAGAGTCCAAACTTTTACTTTTTTGAGTTGCATTACATATATGAGACACTGATTATAGTTCATAGTTATGGTTATAGTGTCTCACTGTGTAATGCAACATCAAAAGTCATAATCACCGACAGAAACTTGTGAGTGCGTCAAACTCCAACTCCATGCTCTCCCGTACCTAACATGAACCACCACCTCGGGAGGTGGGGCTAGATCTAGACATTACACATAGCCCAAATATAGGAATGGATCATTATGGTTCACTATAGAATGTGCTGTATATAATAAGACCTAAATGACCAGCAATATTTGTGCAATACAAAACTTAAAATCTAAAGCACAACAATAATAATACTAATAATATAATTTTTTGTGTGTGTGTGTGTGTGTGTGTATAGTAAAGATCCAAATTCTTTTATCACTGTTGGCAAAGGCTTGTAGCTTGATGGTAGACCTTTTAAAGACGTCTTGGTTGCACACTCATCATATAACTTTGTTTTATTAGAAAATGACCACTGCAAATTACCTGTTAAAACTTATTGCACTTTATTGTTAAAAACAAAAGCAGCATATAAACAGATAGCTATACCCCATTAGGCGTTTCGACACTTGCATCTTCGATAGGTGGATAATGTTTACTATTTAAGAAGTATACATTATCTCTTTTAATTAAATATTTATTAATTAGTAAATGCAATTACACCTGCAAAAGATAGTCACTTTAATGTAAATTTAAAAAATAATAATAATTTGGCTGTATTGTAAAACAAACAATCTGTATATCTAATCATACAAATGAAAAACACATGCAAAACACAATATTTCTCTTTTTTAATTCTTACAAGCAGTTAGGTTATTTTATTAAAGAAACTTGGACCATCGTACCACTATAAAGCATAATTTCTTATCTGAGAGCAATTAAGTCAGTTTTGTTAAAAAGCTTTGACTTCTATAAAAGAGTACTTGTTATTGTGTTTCACGAAAGACACTTCGATAATTATCTGTTCTCAAACTTTCTTACAAGTAAGGTTTCATTTAGACCATCCTGGTTCCATACTTTTCAATGTGAATATCCAGTATGATTCCCTTTTTAACAGTAGATTTATAATGTTGCGTCTTTCAGGAACTATAATTTTTTCTAAGCTAATACATTTCAAACTGGAAGATGAACCTTAGTTCATAGTTTTATAATGTCTGGCTATTGCGTAATCCATAGTTTGGTTTCTTATTGCATCTTTATGTTCGGCGATATGGATTTTAAGATATTTTGTTTGACCCACATAAATTAAACCACACGGCCATTTAAGCATGTATTCTGTTAATTAATAAATATCCCTTAATGGGATATTTCTGTCTTGAATATGGGTGATTTGAATAATTTTGTATTATGTGTTATAGCAATGTATGCATCTACCACATCGGTAATTACCATATGTTGGAACAGTCAGCCAGTTATCAATTGGGGGTGGTGCTTTATACATTGAAGAGACTAAAAAGTCTTTAATGTTCCTACCACATCTAAAATAAAACCTTTGTAAAGTAGATGAAATGGATTGAAGTTGAGGATGAGGATATATATATATATATATATATATATATATATATATATATATATATATATATATATATATATATATATATATATACACACACAGTGGCACCGCGCTGGGGACGACATAGCCCTGCGAAGGAAAAATCTTCTTTTTATACTCACTGACAGGGTTAATTTGCTCACACGTCAACTCAACTGTGAAAAAAATTGGAATACTTTCTTTTTTCTTACTTTAGTGTAATAATTACGATGACAGTAAATTTATGTTCATTCCCAATGCATGTTTTGTTTTTTTTTTTTTTTTTTTTTTTTTAAACAAAACGAATTGCACCTGCGATGTTGATAAGCCAACTTGCTTTGCAACAGCAGCCTGAGAATCCAGGGGCAGCTCCTCCTCAAGAGTTTAACATGGTTTACGCACGTCACAGCGTAATCACGTACTCCCTGCAGTGTGTTACACAGCCTTGCTCTGAAAAGGTATCTCCATTCATCATTTCAATACTGTATCTCAATTAAACAAAGTGGCGGCCCAGTTAAATAACATAAATAGCACTGGGAAGAACCGTCGGAGTTGTATCGCATTTAAGCAGAAATTCTATCTATCTATATCTATCTATCTATATTAACCATGCATAAAAGGACATATATATATATATATATATATATATATATATATATATATATATATATATATATATATATATATATATAATATATATATATATATACACACTGATCCCTCGCTATAACGCAGGTTTCGGGGGGGGGGGACACGGGACACACGGGACACATAACAACACACATCTGACTAAAATACAAAATACAATAACTCCCTCTCTATAATGCACATATATTGAAGCACACATGTAACTTTACATGAATTAACCATGCATAAAAGGAACATGTAATCAGCACTATATTTTTTACAGAAAAAAGGTAACATTCCCACTCATTTTAATTGGCAGTTTTTAAACTATATATAGCCTGGCTAAATTGTGGTCAGGCGTACAGTTTGAAGTGACACACAAGCAAGCCAAGTGCAAGAAGGAGAGGAGAAGAGGAAATGGGCTTGCCTCAGATTTGGCTGCCGGAGCGGGGCTGAAGCGTCTTGTTTCCCAGAGAATGCTGCAGCTCCTCTCGCAGCAAAAAAAAGTAAATACATTAGGAAAGATATCCACATAATAGGCCTAATATTTATTTTGTTATAAAACAAATGCTGAACAAAATGTCTGTGTTTATAAAGTGTCAGCGCAGCTTTTCTTCAGTTCAGATACTGTATCAAAAGGGAAAGACAGAAACGGAAGTTGGACTGAGAAGCTGTTTACAGTTTGAACACCGGTACTGTATTTACTGTAGAAATACTGCATGAATCACTATTGTAGGGAACTGGGGGACATGCTGTAGGACTGTTATACTGGAGGCGCTTTATAACCGAGAGCCTTGTAGCGAGGGAGCACTGTGTGTGTTTCAATATATCTATCTATCTATCTATCTATCTATCTATCTATCTATCTATCTATCTATATCTATATATATATATATATATATATATATATATATATATATATATATATATATATAGATATATAGATAGATAGATAGATAGATAGATAGATAGATAGATAGATAAAATATTTTATTACTGGATTATATTTCGCCCAGTTGCAATGTGTACTTGCTTTAAACAAGAGCCCTGTAAGTTTTGTTGTTTCTTATAAACCATGTGGCTAGAACATATCTTTGTATCTACTGCATTTCTTAATTACAAGTGCAGATTTGTTTGCTAATGAGCCTCACCATGTTGATTAATGAGAAACAGAGCTTTTATCCAGATTGTAGGTGAAGATTACATAGCACAAACACTTTATTCGGTGTGTAGTTACTATTGACAAAAGGATTTGGACGTGCACAGTGAGCATATTTGTGTATGATGATTAATGCTTGAATCTGTACACTCTGTAATATATGCACACAGCTTTTGTATATGAGCTTTTTGAGTATGTGTGAGCATGGCTGTGCAAACAAGAATACGAATCCAATGATAAAGCACTTAAAGTCTGAACCAAATTGGAGATCATGGGGGGTATTGACAAAAATGAAAAAAAACTGTCTGATTGATGTGTTATGTACAATAAGCAAGTTGCATTCTATAATATGTGAAGACTGCATCCCCCCGTTGCAAGTCTGTTTCAGTCACAACAGGCAAGACAGAATGTCTGACAATGCTGTAGGCACTTGGTTAACCAATATATGTTTATTTACTAATGAGGTCAAAAGTAATTCCTTCCATTATTTTAATTCGTGTTAGCACTAGCAACATTATCACTGCTCCTCGTGTTTCTTTTTTTGCTATTGATCTTTTTGTTCCTTGCTCATGCAGTTTTTATACTATAATGGAATGAATTTTGTGTAGGGTGTCTCCTACTCTCATGCAGTATGGGCAAGAGGACCGCGAGCGAAGCTGAGCAATGAGAACTGATGTCTGATATAAGACACCCTACACGAGATATTCATGTATTATGAAGTGCAAAAACAAACATTGTACTTATGAAATATTACTTAAGATAAAAAAAAAAAAAAAGTTTTACTTACAGTAAAAGTAACAGGATACAGCAGTGTATCTATTGTTGTCTTTGATATATTTGTATATCCGGATTATATACCTTCAGAATATTTGTGGCAATTTTTGTTATGAAAATGAAGGCAAGCTTGTTTGGTAGCAGCCAGTGTGTCAGTGGCATAAATTTGGTTTCAAAAGTTGTGGGGATAGTTTCTGTATCTGATGAATGCATAAAGATTATTCTAACTGAAATAATGAAAAAGTGGATAGCTAGGACTGAGGCAGAGAACCACAGCAACTTATTATAACATTAAGCAAAAGTTACTTTAAATAATGAAATGGGAGATGCAATAAAATATCTGTGCAGTTTAATCTTATCTTCACTTCTTTTTAAAGCTGAAAAAACACAATGTTAGGTACAATGTGGTTCTCATTAATCAACACTACAATGATCATTACACCATTTGTCAATGTAAGCTCAGTAAAGAGGCAACACTATAGATTGTATTTGTCCTTTTTATAGTTTGGTTAAGATTGTAATGGGATTTATTTTAAAACAAGTCTAGTATGGTAACAGGCAATGTTGTGTGATTCACTGCTGTCACAGATTCTGAACCCTGCCGGTTAGGCAAGATAGCGTGTCCTGTAACTGCTTGTGCAAACCCCTTTGTGCAAAAACATTTTCCTTAAGTTTTTTATTTGTTTTTTTAAACATTGATAGCATTAAAATTAACATACTGTACCGATGTTCAGCACTGAAATTTTCCACATTAAAAAAAAAAAAAAAAACTATTTACCTGTAATAGCTGTATTAAGAGGGGCAGAAGAGGACGTTAGAGAGCAGTTCTCTGTTAGCAGTTCAGACAATATGGAATTGAAAAAAAAAAAAAATAAAAATATATATATATTATATATATATATATATATATATATATATATATATATATATTATACTATATCATAGTAAGAATAAGAAATTAGAAGTGAGTTAACTTGCAGCATAACCCTCCAACCTCCCCCCCGCCCCACAGACATCCTTTTTTTTACTTGGGAGTGCGTTCTTACTCCACCTGGAGCTAGGCCTGCCTTGTCCCCTTTGTTGAGTTGAGATATACTCATGCTGTGTTGGCCTATCACCATGTGTGTAGGCCTTACAATCTATCAGACAGTGTGCTCTCCCCCATCTGTACTGCTATATTATTATTGTAAAGCATTATTGTATTGTTTTGCTGTATTGCTAAAGTCAATCAATCTCCACAGCTTTGGCCCTGTCCCCCTGTTGTATGCTACGCGCTGCCCAGGTGTGTGATCACGCAATCAGGGTAGGCACCGTTGCATCGCTGCCCCCTGTGTGTTCTAATACCACGGTGCTTTGGTACCACTGTGCTTATTGACTCTCAGTACCCGATACTGCAGTGCGCCGATGATGCACGGTACTCGGTGCAGGTGTGCACGTGATGCTCGGTGCACATGCTGCTCAGTGCACACGATACCTGTTGCCCCATGCTTAGTGCACTCGGTGCAAGCAATAGCCCAG